>NC_044562.1:107324320-107629678 GCF_007565055.1 Rhinopithecus roxellana
CTTACAAGGAAAAAGAGTAGAAGGTGGGAAAAAGAGTCTAAACCATCTAACTAGTTTCAGAACCATTCTGATACTTTAATCTCTCTCATTTCAGTTATTGCTGTCTATTTTTTGCCATATTTTAATGTAATGAATGAGGTCTTTTTTAGGTGATGTCTTTTAGTCTGGCATTGTTTTAGGGAACATTTCTATAGTTGCCTTTTGGTCTCATTTTTCTGTTCCTTCATGTTTCTCAACCCTTTTCTAATTTAATCATGTTTCTCAACCCTTTTTCTAATTTCTAATTTAAAACACAAGATTTGTGTTTTGTTATTTTTATATTTTATGTAGATATCTTACCTACATACTTGAGAAGCAAATTTTGAAGCATTTATAATTTAATTGAAATTAAATTAAAAATTTTCTAATAATAATTTATGTACATGAAACAATATAAACGTATAGTGTTTAAAGTATAATAGAATGAAAACTAGTGAATCCATTATCAGGTTTGAAAAATAGAACATTTTCAATACCTTTGAAGATTCCTTACCCCTCTGAGAGGTTACTATTATAATCAATTATTTCTTTACTATTTTCTTGCTTTGCTTTAGAATTTTACTATATGTATATTTTTTCAGAATATATACATATATCCAGAATAACAATATGTTGTTTACTTTTGCATATTTGTGAAACTTATGTGATTGAAACTTACTGTAGATATTATTTTCAAAATGTTTTCACTCTCCATTATATATATGTAGCTATAATCTGTCCATTTTCATTGCTGTGTAGTATTCCATATAATAGAAGCATATGCTATATCTGTGAGGTGATGATATAGCATTCTGCTTTAGTTTTTTAATGCAATGACTTACATTTATAGATTTCCCAGTGTTAAACCAAATATACATTCTTGGAATAGACCCAACATAGTCATTTTAGTGTGATCAATTTTGTACATTCCTGATACATGCAGTTTTTTTCCAGTACTTTGTTTCTGTCTTGTTTTATGTCAATCTCATATAATAGATATTGGCCTCTTTTTATACCATCATTATTTAGACTTATTCACATGTTGACCATTTTCTTTGCTCAGCATTTCTTCTTACCTCTCAAATCATTTTCTGACTTCCTGACATGAATCCTTTAAAAGTATTTTATTTTGGTTTTTTAGAGAAGGCCTAGTGGTTGTAAGATTTTTCAGTTTGGGCATATCCAAAATGTCTTTATTTTGTCCTCAATCTTGAACAAATAGTTTGTCTAACCATAGAAATTTAGGTTGACAGTTATTTTCTCTAAACACCTTAAAGTTATTATCCCACTATTACCTACTTTCCAGTTTGCTATTGAGAAGTGTGCAATAATCAATCAATAAATTTTTAGTTAATTTAGCTTTTCTTTATGACTACTTTAAAGAACTTCTCTATCTTCAGCATTCTGCAGTTTCTCTATGATGTCTTCAGTATAGATATATCTTGGTTAATCTTGCTTGGAATATTTGGATTATCTTATTCTAGTGCTTGTGACTTTCCTCAGTTCTGGAAAATTCAGAGTCATATTTCTTCAAATAGTTTGTTCTCTGATTGTTTCTGTTACTCAGTTTTGGAGAACTCATTAGATGCATGTTAGACCCTTCATTACACTTTGCTTTTTTAATTCACTCATATTTTCTGTATTTGTGTCATTATGGTATTATCCCTCAAGATTTATTTTTCAGTTCTTTAATTCTGCCTTCAGATATGTCTAATTTGCCATTTAACTCATCCATTGAGTTTTCTACTTTATTTATTTATTTTTTTGAGACAGAATCTTGCTCTGTTGCCCAGGCTGGAGTACAGTGGCATGATCTCAGCTTACTGCTACCTCCGCCTCCCGAGTTCAAATGATTCTCCTCCCTCAGCCTCTGGAGTAGCTGGGATTACAGGCACACGCCACCATGTTGGCCAGGCAGGTCTTGAACTCATGACTTCAGGTGATCCACCCACCTCAGCCTCTCAAAGTGTTAGGATTACAGGCATGAGCCACCACACCTGGCCAATTGTTATATTTTTTATATCAAGATGTTTTATTGGTACTTTTTCACTTTTTAAAATATTCCCATTTTTTACTCATATTTTGTATTTCTCTTTCCTTTTAAAAATGTATTTTATATACTTATATCATTTAATTCTAGCATCTAATGTTTTTATGGGCCAAAACTACTATTTACAACAGACTCTTGCTTATGGTACCTTTTTTCATGTGTTTGTGAATTTTCATTATGAGCTCAGGTTTACTGTAATGTTTAAAGGCATAGCCTTGATTGTTTTTTTCTTCACCAAGAGCCAAGACTTAGGCAGTTTCCCTAGAAGATTTCAGGGAAGTAGTCATCCTTAAATTGAGGGCTTTCTAAGCATCTTTTTTTTTTTTTTTTTTTCTTTTTGAGACAGAGTCTTGCCCTGTCACCCAGGCTAGAGTGTAGTGGTGTGATCATGGTGCACTGCAGCCTTGAACTTCCGGGCCCGAACAATCCTCTCACCTCAGCCTCCTGCATAGCTGGGACCACCACACCTGGCTAAGTTTTTAAATTTTTTTGTAGAGAGAGGGTCTCCCTGTGTTACCCAGCTTGGTCTTGAACTCCTGGGCTTAAGCAATTCTCTCACCTCAGCCTACCAAAGTGCTGGAATTACAGGCATGAGACACTGCCTGGCCGGCATCTTGATCTGAAACTTTCTGTGGGCTGTGGGCTGTACTCTCTATTACATGCAATCCACCAGTTCTGAAGTTCTAGACCATGAGAGTAGCAGATACCTCTACAGCAGCCACTTGCTTCAGCAGTTTCCTTTATTTCTCTGGTTTCATGCATTTTCATTGTTTTCCCCTCTTAGTATTTATCTTCTCTCTTTGCTGGTTCATTTTTAAAGTCCAGAATTTCTGATATTTATGCTTAGATCATAATGTTTATTATAGTATAATTTACATTTGGTAAAACTCACAAATGTTAGTATACAGATTGATGAATTTTTTTCATATGTCTACATTTGTGTACTCATCACCAACATCAAGATACAGGGAATTTCCAAGCCTTCCCATATCCCTTGATGTTTTTCATGTCCCATATTCCCAGAAATCAGTGGATTGAAACATTTTTTAGTTAGTCTCTACAAGGTTAATATTTGAGTTTTGATATAATTTTTGAAGGAATTTGACCCTAATCTTCTTCTCGTATTGTTTTACATTTACTATTTCTTCATCAAAGCTTAGTTAGCATCAATGGCAGATACAGTGGTGCATGCCTGTGTCCCAGCTACTTGGAAGATTAAGCAGGGGTATCGCTTGAGCACAAGAGTTTGAGGCTGTAGTGCACTATGCTTGCACCTGTGAATAGCCATTGCACTCCAGCCTGGGGAACATAGCAAGACCCCATCTCTTAAAAAAAAATAAAGAAGCTTGGCATCAATTCCTGGGTTTACGGCTTTACTTCTTTTGTGTTCTGTTTTATGTGAGTAGCTAAAGTCTTTAATATTTTTTTTCTCTCTTAAAGGCACTCCGAGTCATGGGGAGAATAATGCGTGAGTGTTGGTATGCCAACGGAGCGGCCCGCCTAACTGCTCTTCGTATTAAGAAGACTATATCTCAACTTTGTGTCAAAGAAGACTGCAAAGCCTAATGATGATAATTATGTTAAAAAGAAATCTCTCACAGCTTTCTTTTCCATTTTCCCCTTTATGTGAACGTTTTTGCCATTTTTTTTGTTCTACCTCAAAGATAAGACAGTACAGTATTTAAGTGCCCATAAGGCCGCATGAAAAGATAACTCTAAAGTTAAGCATGGGCAGGAATTGACTTCATCCAATCTCTCTGTTATGTTTAATTTTATTTTGAAAGCAACACCTCCACTCATCTTTTTATTTAATAAGAAAGAACTATATTACAAAAGTATAAAATAAGCTCTATAAAAATGATATAGTCATTAAGTTTTTATTTTACTTGAACCAAGAGCACATGAATGAACAGGAAAAGATGTTAAAAGTTTTTTTTTTTTTCTGAGACGAAAACTCATTAATTAATCATGCGAACTAGACCATGCTATCTTAAATAGAAATTTAGGTCATGCAATCTATGTTTCCCCATTTTTAAGTTAGCAGGACTTTTTAAAAAATAAATATTGCTCTAAATTTTAATATATCAAACATGTGAAAGTGGAGCTGCTCAGTGGAAGATGTAAGTGAGATCGGTGTCCCATGTGCTTGGTCTCCTCTTCTGCTGTTCTCCTTTGTAATCCACTACTGCAGCAGTCGCTGAACCACTAAACTTGTTCCTTTCTTTGCAAAAGACATACCTGATATCCTGAGACACTGAGAAATGTCCCAAAGTCACACAGCTAATGGCAGAACTGGCACTAGGTCCACATCTTGTGATAATGAGCACTGTAGTGCAATTATATTATCATTACACTGACTGTAATGAGTCAGCTAGCTTCCTACTTTTCCTTGAATAGTGCTTTTCTCCCTATGCAATATCTTTTATTATGATATTTGTGGTTTAGTCATGCAGAAGGCATATTGAGTTATTTTGCAGAATCATGATGGACCTGCATGAAATCTCAGAACCATATCTGTTGATATTTTTTTCTCATAGAAATATCATGGTTACCCCATTTGTTAATGAGTATTAATGTTTTCTGAACACTTCCAAAGATTAATCAAACATAAATATTCATTGTCTGAAAATGTCTTTAAGATACAATTCAGAGGTCCCTATTTCCTTTGTACATACACACTTAGAAAGAAAAGCCAGAAGAGGAAGAGGAAAGAAGGAAATATTTTGAGAATATATTGAGAAGAATTAAGAAAACTCTTCAATGAAGTGTAACAACCAAACCCTACAGAGGGTATGAGAAACAGCAAATACATATTCCTCTACCCTTTCACAATGAGCGAGTGAGTACAGAAGAATGCTCATGGTAGTTCTGCCTTCATTCTACTTTCTGTGGACACAGAGTAATGAATATTTAATGGGACATTAAATATGCCCTTCAAATCTATAATGCTATTTTGGTAAAGGAAGCTTAACATGATGTCTTTTATTCTCCTAAAACATCTTTTTTCAAACTCCATTCCATAGAACATTCTTCTGCTGAGATGATCCAAGACCAAAGTGTTCTTTGATATTGCTTAGAAAGTGATAGTACATGTTAGCATATAATGTATTTTGAAGAGTGAAGTGAATGCTATTGATAACAGTAAAAACAAAAAACAAACAAACAAAAAAACCAAAACTAATAACAGTAAAGAAATGCTACTTGAATTTTTTTTAAACTGGATTGCTCAGATTACCTGATCGTGGTGGAACCCTTTTATTAAGAGGAGGGGAAACTTTTTACTATCCCATATTTAACTGTTCTATAAAGCAAAGCACAGCTTGGGTAATAGTGTTCTGAAGGATATACTTCTGTATTTTCTCATAGAATACAATTTAGTGATTATGCTTCATTTCACTATGAAAATATGTTACTGAATCTGTCTTCATTTTACTGAGTTGAAATAAGGAAGGCAAAACACTGACAGCTATGGAGTTTGCGTGTGCTTCCATACTTGTTAATGCTCTCATCCACTTATTAAATAATCATAGAGTACCCATATCTTGCTTGCCACAATATCGGGTACAAGAAGGAATACAAAGATAGATAGGTCCTGCCCTCAGGGATTTTAAAGTCTAATTTGGGAATGTGAATAGGGATGTGAGTGTGTGGGGGAAGAAAATAAATTGACAGATAAAATATGAAGTGGGATGTCTTGAGTTCTGCATGACAGTGGGTTTCTAGGATAGGTCTGAAAATCGCTTTCATTTGCAATGCATTTAGAAAGTAGCTTTATTTGGATATTACAGACAATCTAAATATATCATCAGTTTTTAAAAGTGCCTATGTGAAGTGATTTTTCAAAAGAGCCTATGTGAAGGGGTAATCTTGCTTGTGCTTGTTACTAATTTCTCATAGATTGTTTTTCTGCATATATAAGAATGAAATTATTTATTTACTATGGTTGTACGTGCCTCAAATAAACAAGAATGATATTTCCTGTTTTATTTACTTATGTTGGGTAAATATGCTTATTGAATTTTTAAGAGAGGATTTTTTAACATCTCCATTCTTCTTGTCATTATGTTTTGTAGCTTATTTGAGGGTGTCTAAATATAATTTCATATTTTATTGGTTCAACTTTCACTCTGAAGAAATCCGTATGTTAGTACATTTTGAGGTATTTTTCTTGTTCTTGTGTTGGTTAACTATGACTCCTTGCTGGGTAGTCTTATATTTCAATTACAAAACACATTTTTAAAGAAAGGGAATAGAGCAGCAAAAATGATGAGGACAATGTTAAAAGTTGTAATATTTCCTTTACTCTTAACAGGATTATATATAGAATATGCTCACTTACAAAAATAGGATGATGAAGTTTAGAGCATAAGGCAGGCTTCTTGTATATACTTATGCTGTCAAATGTTATATTGTTTTTAATGGAGTCCCTTTGTGTAATATTTATTTCTTTTAAATTTTGTTATAAGCAAAAAAAAAAAAAAAAAAAAAAAAAAAATTCTTCTTAGGTTAGGTTCAGAGTATCAGTGTTCTTTACTCCTTACAGATATTTTGGCTTTGGGGTATAATACAAGACTTGGGAAAACGCTATTATAAATTTTCAGTACTGTATAAAGTGGTGATGGGATTTAAATGCAGCATCACTTTCTGAAAATAAGAGAAACATTATTTGTTGTCAGTATTTCAGCATGAACTTGTTGCCTTGTAAATTTTGCCTTTAAGTTTGTAATTGGTACAGATTCTGTTGTATGCTTTCTTCTATGTCTAAAATATTTGGCATGTCACATCTAGAATTCTTAATTTATGTTCTGACTTGAGAGTTAAGTGAAACATGACTGTCGTGCACTATTTTAGGCATAGCACTTGCTTTTCATCTTTATACTTTCAATTAACTTTGCATTTTAAATTTCCATGATTGTATGAAAATAGTAACCTGGTTGCAGTATCTGAAAAAATTAAAATTAGCTTTTATTTAAAAATGAAAATCTACAATAGATTCATTAGGTTAGAAGTTCCACAGTAATTTATTATTTTATTACAGCTACTATTGTAGAATTATTAATAAAATAAAACAAAACTACTTCTATTTTCCTGGAATTTTGCCACCACGTGACTCATTGGGGCAGAGAAAACTCAGGGTTATCTTTGAGTCTGCGCAAAAGTACCAGGGAACCTGCTTAGCAAATCATCTGAAAACAGGGAGTTGATGTTTGCCATTATACAAAGATTGAGTAAACAACTTAAAATTGCTTGTTAGGGCATAGTCTTTGATTGAAATAAGTATGAGAGTGTATTTGGCTAAATAAATGTATTTAAAATATAGAAATTTTATTTCCCACTGGAAAATTAAGAAAATAACAGTACCAAATGAATAAAAGCTGGCAGTTGATGTCTTCGATAATCATTCCTTTAAATAAATTCACAAACACATCATTACAAGCTACTTAGGAATGTTTAGTATTAGTATCTTAAAATGGCACCATTGTGGTTTTCGAAGATATTTTAAACATCTTTTGTGAAACATACCATTTCTGTTTGACAATGCTTAGTTCTAGCTCTGCGTGCTAATATCTACATGGAGTTTTTCTGCTATTTTAGTGAAAACAGTAATTGTTTTATCTTGAGAGCTGCTTCTAAATAACAAGTCAATTGGAATATAAGTTTTTAAAAAATGTTAATATTAAGTAGAATTTTTATAATATGGGCATTTTTCAAAACATTTTAATGAAAATATATAGATATTTGACTTTCTTTTTTCCATCTAGCCTTGCTTTATATTTCATTATTTTTCTCACTTTTTTCTTAATATTCCCTCACTATCTTTCAACATTATCATTAGTTTCTAATTAAAAAAATAACTATTATTTAACTTAACCATCTGGAATTTAGCCTTCTAATGAAAGAGAATCCCTTAGTACTCTCAGAGATTATATAACTTGATTCCAGTTTTGTTTAGATGATGAGACCAAGGATCAGAGATTAAATGACTACTAGTTATTAGCAGAACTCTCAGGAAAGCCTGGTGGTGACACCCAGCACTGTTCCCTGCCATATCCCCAACTTTTACTGATTAAAAATTAATTTGCATGCATCTAAACCTACCTTGAATGCACATTAACATAATGTGCCATTCAATGATGATGATAAAATCCCACTTCTTGTGTTTCTACTAAAATAATTTACTCACTCAGGGTGGGGTCACTGAGAAAAACTAAACTAGGCAAAGAGAGAGTTGTAGAATGGTTGTCAAGCTAAGTAGGCAACCACTGGGGTGCTGATAAAATTAATGGATAAAATTTAGGGACAGTGAGAGTATAGAATTTCTTAGTGCCAGTAAGGATTAGAGAAGCTTCCTGACATCCCCCACCCTTTCTGTAAGGATTGTTCTTTCTCTTTGTACTTTGGAATGGGGGTGAAAGCTGATTTAATAGCTGAATTTGGGACTATGTCCAGTGGTATATTATCTGACTTTTCTCCCTTTCTCTTTTTTTCCCCCCGTCAGTTTCTCATTAGTTTGTCTTTGGCGTTCATCTTCTTTTAGTGCATTAAAAAATGTTTGGCAGATCTCATCAATCCCAAGTCACTCTATAATTCCTGTAATTCTTTAGTTATCTTTTAATCTGTCCAAACTGCTACACAATGAACTTCTTAACAAGATTTTAAGTTCCCCACCGATGTATAAGAGGTTTCACCTCGTAACTTCTCCAGTGATCCTTCATTTGGCACTATAGAGTATTTGTTAATGGCAGAGATGATTTTTTTTTCAAAACCTAAAAAGACTAGCTGTTAATTGTATTCTAGCTTTTAGCTAACATATAAAGAATGTCTACTTTTGCTTTAATGCTAAATCCCACTTGAGAAATAGTGACTGGGAAAGACAATTTGAAATATATGCCCCATAATGTGGTTGCTAAATTTATTTCTGCTGTTCCATACCATTGCTTTGTTTTGCTTTTGACATCTCTTAAAACTAAGCCATTATGCTATTAGTTTGGAACATAATACTACAGCAAAATTAGGTAACAGTCTCTATTTTAAAATTCCCCTAACAATAATAGAACTGCCAGCATACTTTTCTCTTTCAGTTGTAGATGAATACATTTGAGAGAAGAGCTCTATTTCATTCTAGATTTTAATATTTTCAGATGTGACTGTATTTCCTGATCATTGGTCCAGGTTATCATAAAAGAAATTTTTCTCTCCAGACCTGTTTTAACTGCAAGAGTTTACTGTGGGTTACATTAATCTGAATTTTAATAGGGCCACTGAGAATCTGAGTGTTTTAGGGGATTACCCTTATACCCACTGCCATCACATCCAGTCGGGCCTGTTGTGCTCTATACAAATCTTCCCAGCTGAGGGGCAGATGGGGGCTAAAATCCAACTGCAATTGGCTCCCAGACATAATTTTATATTTTACAGAAAAGCATCTTGTTGGCTTATATATGTTTAAAGAATGGTCTGGCTTATACATCTTCAGAAAATGAGAATTAAAAAGCCAAAATAATTCTTGACATCTGCAAATTGAACAAAGAACTTAGAAGAAATAATACTTTATCTTTTCATCCTGGCATTCCTGAGAGAAAAGAAATTGTGTGTTTATCGTGTTGGTTTAATTTTTCAACCCAGACAATCTGCAGCAAGGCACATGGACCCTAATTTTGATATCTTACACACAGTTTTCATTCTATGCATGGAGCTAGTTACTGACTTTGCCTGTAAAGAGAGGATTGTGTGCCTAAATTTTGTCTAGCAAATGCAAACATAGAATGAAATTTACTAATATTTCTATTTCTTCCATGGGCTAAATAATAGTAACTATTTTTGAAGACCCAGCCCTTTTTTTCCTCTTCATACAAAATAAGAGTATCTGAGCCAAAATATTAAATTCTAGTTCATTTCTGCAATGACTAGTGTCGTGCTCATGTACTCTTCTAATTCTAGACTGGAGAAGATTATTCAAACTTGATCTGTGTTTCAGGTTTTTAAATGTCCTAAAAACAGAAAATTAGATTCAGATCTCAAAAAAGGAATTTTGGATTGACTTTCAAAGTTCTAATACTAATTATACTTTTCTTTTGGTAGCGTGACTCTTCTTATACCTAAGAACATATTACAAATGTCAAAACCATAGCATTTTGACATTGCAAAACATGCCTTGAACTCTTGAACTACTGTGAAAAGAATCACCGTTGTAAAGACTTTTTGTAAGCTAGCTGATACTCTTAAGTATGTAAAAAGATTGTCTGTCAGCCGATAGGCCCAAAGGAATGTATACAAGGAAGGAATATGAAAAAATAAATTAGGTTTTAAAATAAGAATTGGGCAATAAACTGTATCAAAAATATGTAGATGAATTTTAGTAGTTGTAATTTAAATGTTGAAGGTGAAGAGAATTTCAAACTCCAAAGAGAAGTGAATGATATTCAGATGTTTCATTAATTTCTAGTCTGTGAAAATATGCATTTTATAGTAATATGTATAGACTTATTTTATTTAGAAATAATAGTGTTTTAGAATTTATTAAAAACTCAGTGATAGCCTTTATACCAAAATGTTTAACTTTACCAACAGCAAGTCATAAAAGTATTTATTTTAAAGCTTTTTAATATTATCGCATAACTTTCATCTGTCTTCAGATGTAAATAATTATCTGCCTAAATGTTATATTTTTATGTATGCATTTTCTGAAAATGTATTGTTTTGTAAAGTGGGAAAGATAATAAATCAAGCACTTCTTGCACTTGTTTCTGTGAAGCATATAGAACTCTATTTTAAATAAAGGAAGATGTGTCGTAGTTTGGTTTCTATATAATTATGTTCGATTATTTTTAAATTGTGTTTTATTTGTATGCAGTGTATGCAGAGGGTGTTGGAGACTTAAAAGCTGGCTCCAGTGGGCACTGGAATTTTACTTCCTTCATTCCTTTCAACCAAGGAATTATAGAATTCCAGAATTTCGGAACTGGAAGGGATACTTCTTCAATAGCCTTTTCTCTACATGGCACTTAGGACAATAGATTTTGTTTCTTTTTTTTCTACCAAGCAACTGTTTGTTTGCACTTTTTAAACATTTACTAAATGACTACTGGGTTGACCTGCTCTTAAACCTAAAATAGCTCCCATTACACTTAAAATCACAAGCATGTGGTCTACAAGCTTTTTCAGGACACGGAACCAGACACTGCTCTACCTTCATTTCCAGTGTCCCCACATTCATCCCCAACTGTTCTGCAGACCCTGGCTTCATGCTGTTCCCTGAACTTGCCAAACACATGCCTGTCCCAGGGCTTTACTCCTGCTGTTTGGTCTTCCTGGAACATTAAAGGTCTCTGTAAGAATGCCATCACACCAAATTAACCTTTCTTGCTACCCTTTCAAAAGTAGCACACTTTGTCATTCACTACCCATTTCCCCTGTGTAATTTTTTCCTTACAGCATTTAGCATTAATCGGCATTCAATTATATATCTGCTAGTATGTATGATCAAAATGACTAAATCCTTGAGCACTGGAATTAGGGAATTAGGGGTCATTTCACTTATGTTTGAAGATATAGTTTTAAAATATTAAGAGTAATGTATTGTTTGGGACAGTAAAAAAATACTCTATGAAACTCATTATTCATACCCCAATATCTGCAATAAACCTTCGGATTGGGTTTCTTACCCAATCAAGAATAGTTCAGCTTGATTTCTAATTCATGATGGCTGTTTCAGAATGACATTATGAGAAGATTAGTTGTTTGGTTTACATTCTGAACCCTACAAAGTTGATGTTTTCTGAGACTTAACATAAGAGAGGCACAACACTGAATTGGTTTTACTTTTGGTATAGATTCTTAACTTCTTTTGCTTATCTATTTTTTTTCCATTTTGGGAGCAGTTTTGTTAAGGGTCCTGAATATTTTGCATTAAGTCAGTGCTAACCAGCTTCACCAACCAAATATTATTGGTTAGCAATCATTAAGTCAGGTTCTCAACTGCTTCATTATTAGCTGCTGCTTGGAGTTGCAGAGAAAGGCAAAATATTTATATCATATCAACGTAGATTGTGAAACCTAGGCATGAAATAAAATGAATGCTTTAGTTTCAGTGGCATTAGCCATAGCGTTTTCTTCCCTCAGTTGTAATTCTGCAATTTCAGCATCTTAATTTTAAAAAATTAATATGTGCAAACTTTGGTGAATGTTCACATTGATGCAATAGTTTACCTACAGTGTGAACATAAAATTGGATAGTTACTTTTTTGCCTCAGGATAAATTACTGGAGATTAGGGGATTACTGAATCCAGGCTGTTTTATGAGGTGTTCTGGAAGTGATTTTCAAGAAATGCTCTGTGACTTTTAGAAGAAATATACATATTTTGGTAGAGAGTTATTAAAACATTGATTTGAATAGTTTCTTTAAAATCTATTTATTAGAAATATTTTCCCACAGAGTGCATTTTTTTGTTTGTCTTGTTAATGATGTATGTAACAAAATTGTAATTACAATCACTTTTATATTTAAAAGAGGTTAATATTCTTTTTTCCTTCAAATATTAGTTAACAAGTCCTTATCAAACATTGCTGCTAAGTGTATAGTATCTTAGCAGTCATCTAAGTGTTAAGAAAACACTTAGTTCTTGCACTCAAGAAGATAATCTATTTAGGAAGACGATGCACATGGAAAGCTATCTAACGCTAGAAGATAGTGATATAAGAAAGGTTGTAAGAAAGAAAATTATTAAGGCCTAGTGTGGGTACAAATATTAAATGTGAATGGAGACATAGAAATCAGATATTGATTCTGTTGAAATAGTCAAGAAAATTGATGTGTTGAGGCTTGTGGGATGGGAAAGATTTGTTTAAGTAGAATACAAGGAAGAGGTTGTCCCTGGTTGGAAACGTGTCTAAAACAAGGGCCGATGCTCACGGCAGTGAGTAACCTACAGAGCTGGGATTGAGGGATTCTGTAAGGATTAGATTACAGCATTAACTTGATCCTGTCATTGAGGGAAAAAGGTTTTAAAGCAGCAGTGATATGTGAATTTGGCATTTAATAAAGGCAGTAAAAGAATTACCCTCTTAAGAGATTTATCAAAGTAACCAGAAGATTCCAACATACCCTTTCTTTCCTAAAGATAACTATTTAGAGGTAGTACGCAGGTGAAGAATTTCAAGACGAGCTATACAAGCGGTGTGATGTGAGTGTTTTTATGTGGTATATTTTCCCTACTTTTTAATGTATCTTAAATGCAAAACAAAATATTGTCATAAGGAAGACAAAAAAGAAATGACATTTAATCTTTAATCATTTAGTTTTATTACAATCATGACACAAAGAATTAAAAAAATACATACACAGAAAGAAACAATCATTTATAAAGGTCTACCTTGTAATTCCATCTTTGCACAAAGAAATTTCTAGATGCCACTAAACTATGCATTAAATTTCAAACATAATCAAATCAGGTTTAGAAATACTAATGGTATTTCATAGAAGAATCCTTGCTTCAGCAACTTAGGAAATTACACTTGATTCTCTTTTGAGTGTTATTCAATTGTGCTTGAAATTGTTCATTTGAACCCTTCTAAACAACAAGCAGGTGGTTAACTGTGGGCACTGTTTAACATTTACACAAAAAATTCCAAGCACAATGCACTTTTGCTCCGTGAATGTTGACTGGCTTTCCCTTCTCTCTCATAGCCTGTCCTTCCCTGGCCATTAGATTTGACCTTGCTACATCCCTGAAAAGAGAACTGGCTGAAATGTAGCTACTTGCTAGGGAGCATTAGACTATTTTTATAGTCCTGCAGCTAAAGCTTTTAATGTGGCAACTGCTGGTTACTGAAGCAGTTTAAGAAAAAGGAACTGCTGAGTTTGCCTTTTATTTTTAAATGGAGAAACACAAGGTGACAATCACATAAGATATAAGTGAAGCGGAACAGGGGAAGTACAGCCTAGGATTTCTGTATAGAGCAAAAGCAAGAATTTGCAAAACACATTTCAATTCTATACTGCAATCTGGCTCTTTACTTTTATATAATATATGAACTAGTTCAAAAAATGCACTTTTCTCTATGTCAGCTTTTCCTTTATCAGAAATACACGGGTGATACCATAAACATCTTACTGAGAATTTAGTCACTGTGAGGTATTTGTGAAATAACCAAAAATTTACAATTGGGTAGAAATATGACATTCGCAAAGACATAGACTTCGTAGTTCTTTCCTTTCCAAAGCACTTTTGTAGGTGTAGGGTACATTCTCTGTCCCCATCTTCTCTGCCCATTCACTCCTCCACCCACTACAATAGAACTTTTGACTCTTCCTGTAAAATGGCCTCCTCTGTGCTAAGTATTTTGTAGCAGTCTACTGCAAGGATATTTACCCTTTTCTTCCTTTGTCCCTCTCTGGCCTTTGCAACAGACTGTCCTCTCCCACAATTATTTTCCTTTCCTTGATTATCCTCCCCCTACTTCTTTTTGTCTGCATTCTGCACTTCTCCTTCTTGTCTGCATTCTGTTCTTCTTCTTCTTCTTCTTCCTCTTCTTCCTCTCCTTCTCCTTCTCCTTCTTCTTTTTTTTTTTTTTTTTTTTTTTTTTTTTTTTTTTTTTTTTAAGACAGTCTCACTCTGTTACCCAAACTGGCAAACATTGTAGCATCGACTTTTCCAGGCTCAAGTGATCCTCCCACCGCAGCCTTCCCAGTAGCTGGGACCAGGCGTGTGCCAGTAAACCTGGCTAATTTTTCTATTATTTATAGAGACAAGGTTTCACCATGTTGCCCAGGCTGGTCTCAAACTCCTGGGCTCAAATGATCCACCTGCCCGCCTTGGCCTCCCAAAGTCCTGGGATCACAGGTGTGAGCCACCGCGCCTGGACGGTATTTTCTTCTCTTTGAGTCCCTACAATGCTAATATTTACCTATGTCTAGCTTTGGCTGTCCTAAACACTCCTCCTTGGTGATCTCATCTACTCTTTTGTCTCTAATAAGGCTGGTGATGTTCAAACCTGCATATTTGTTCCAGATTTCTCTTCTAAGATCCAGGCTCTAATGTCCAGCCTCTTCTTTATGTATCCACTTGGTTATAACATAGTCACTTCTGATTGCAATGTCAAAATGTAATTTTTTGTGTCTGACTTTTTGCTTAGCATACTGTTTTTGACATTCAGTCATGTTGTTAGATGTATCAGCAGCTTGTTCTTTTATATTGCTGGGTACAGTTCTATTCTATTAACATATCACAATTTGTTTACGCATTCACTTGTTGAACATTTGGGTTGTTTCCAGGTTGGGGCTGTTATGAAGAAATCTGCTGTGAACACTGATGTTTAAGGTGCTTATGGATATGTGTTTTCAATTCTCTTGAGTAAATACCTAACACTATAATTGGTGGAGTGTAAATACGTACAAGTAGAATTAGGTAAATACTTAGGGGTGCAAAGTGTTTGTACCATTTTATACTCATTATCAGTGTATGAGAGTAATAGTTGCTCCAGAGTTTTTCATTGTAGCTTTTGTGGTGAAGTGCAGTAATATCTCATTGTTATTTTAAAATGCACTTCTGCGATCACTAATAATATTTAGCTTCTTTTCCTACAAATACTGACTTTGTATATTTGGAGTACATCAAAATATTTTGCCCCCTCCCCCCCTTTTTTTTAATGGTTGTTTGTTTTCTTATCATTGAGTTGTAAGTATACTTTATGGATTCTGGATACAAATATTTGACAAATATCAAGTCATTTTTTTCATGACACACTTGTTTCCCTGCCTGTGATCCCTCGTGTTCAACCCAACAACCCAGTCCTATGTCCCTTCTTCCTTAATATATCTATCCTTCCTCTTCATCTGTATGCCACCATACCACTGTCTCACTTCAGGCCCCTACCAGTTGTTACTTGGTGTCTGCCATGGCCTTTTCTCATATTGTGTCTCCATTTCCACTCCTATTAATTTACTCTCTTTCAGATAACTACCAGTGATTGTTCTAAATTATAAGGATAATCAGCTTATTTTCCTCTTTACAATATTTTAAAATTTCAATTTGAAACTGTTTATTTCTGGACAAAGTTAGAATTTCATAGCAACTCAATTTCCTTCCTTTACTCCTCCCTCAGCTAATCTCTCATATACCTGTCTTTCTCTAATACACCTGTCAACTAAAACTACTGGCAATGGTATAAACACTGCATGTGTATCTATGATTCTAGGATTTCATGTAATTATTTTTCCACCTTTCTGGAATTTCCCTGTCTCTGTCTAACTCACATGATTCACTTTTATTTCTGATCTTCTTTTGAATATTATCTCACTCATTCATTCTTGATGTAGGCACCTGTCTTAATCGGAGTTTTCTAGAAAGAGAGTCCGAGGAAGGGTCTAGATGTTAATGGTTTTCTTGGGAGGTGCAAAGCTAGTGCAGACAAAATGAGGACCTTCACTTTGATTATTTCCCTTAAATTCAGATGAATAATTGGGATAAATAAATAAACATGTGTATATTTGAATCTTACATTGTTTTCTGTAAATCACATCAAATCTATGAAAAACCTACAGTTATACCTAATGGCTAAAGACTATACTTTTTCCTAAGTCCAGAAATAAATTAATATTAATTTTCACAACTTCTACACAACATTGTATTGGAGATCTGGTTTGTGAAATAAGGTAAGAGAAAGGAAGAAAAGAAATACAGATTGGGGCTGGGTGTGGTGGCTCATGTCTGTAATTCCAGAACTTTGGGAGGTCGAGGCAGGAGGATCACTTGAGGTCAGGAGTTAGAGACCAACCTGGGCACCATAGTGAGACCCTGGCTCTACAAAAAATTTTTACAAAATAGCCAGGCATGGTGGCATGTACCTGTAGTCCCAGCTACTTGGGAGGCTGAGATGAGAGGATCGCTTGAGCCCAAGAGTTCAAGGCCACAGTGAGCTATAATCACATCACTGCACTCCAGTCTCGGCAACAGAGTGAGATCCTGTTTCTAAAAAAGAAAAAAAAAAAATAGAGGTTGAAAAACAAGAAGTAAATGGGGCCAGGTGACATGATTGTGTATATTAAAAAGTCCTAATGAATCTAATACAAAGCTACAGGAATTAATACTTTAATTTAGTGAGGCCACAAGATATAAGACTGATATGCAAAAATCAATTTAATACAAATGAATTATACAGTATGTACTCTTAAGTGTATGCATTGCAAATATTTTCTTGCAGTTGGTAACTTGTCTTTTCATTTAACAAATGTAGAAATGTTATTTTATTTATTTATTTTTATTTTATTATTTTTTTATTTCCATAGGATTTCGCAGAGCAGATGGTATTTAGCTACATGAGTAAGTTCTTTAGTGGTGATTTGTGAGATTTTGGTGCATCCATCACCCAAGCAGTATACAGTGAACCCCAATTTGTAGTCTTTTATCCCCCACTCTCCAGCAGAAAATTTAAAATTTGATGAAGACTAGTTTACTAATATTTTTCTTTGTGGTTTTGTTTTGTGCTCTATCCAAAAATCTTTGTCTACTTCAAAAATATGAAGAATCCTAGCCCATGTTTTCTTCTAGAAGTTTTACAGTTTTAGCTTTAACTTTTTATCCCTGATACATTTTGATTTAAGTTTTGTATAAGGTGTGAGATAGAGGTCACATCCATATGGATGTCTCATTGCTGCAGTATCTTTTGCTGAAAAAAATTCATATTTAAATATATTGGCACTTTTGTCAAAGTTCGGTTTGTCATATATTTGTGGATCTGTTTCTATATTTCCTATCTGTTTCTTTTATCTGTATGTCTTTGCTGTGTCAGTTGTACACTGGATTATTCTCACTTTATAGTACGTCTTTTTTTGTTTTTTTGAGACGGAGGCTCTCTCTGTCCCCCAGACTGGAGCGCAGCGGCGCCATCTCGGCTCACTGCAAGCTCCGCCTCCCGGGTTTACGCCATTCTCCTGCCTCAGCCTCCCGAGTAGCTGGGACTACAGGCGCCCGTCACCTCGTCCGGCTAATTTTCTATATTTTTAGTAGAGACGGGGTTTCACCGTGTTAGCCAGAATGCTCTCGATCTCCTGACCTCGTGATCCGCCCGCCTCGGCCTCCCAAAGTGCTGGGATTATAGGCGTGAGCCACTGCACCCGGCCACTTTATAGTAAGTCTTGAAATGAAACAGTTATAAGTCCTCCAACTTTGTTGTTCTATTTTGAAATTGTTTTGTGCTATCCTAACTCTGTTAATTTCCATATAAATTTTGGAACCAGATTGTCATTTTTGACCAAAAAAAAAAAAAAAAAAAAAAAACAAAAACCAAACAAAAAAAACCCCTGAGAGATTTTTTTATTGGGATTGCATTGATGTCATAGATCAATTTGGAGAGAACGATTTCCTTAAAAAATATTGAGCCTTCCAATCCATAAACATTATATATTTCTCCATTTGTTTATGTCTTCTTTAATTTATTTAAGCAATGTTTTGAAGATTTTCTCCCCATCTATTTGTATTGCACTTATTTTGCTTAATTTCTCGCTGAGTATTGCCTGCTTTTAAGATAACATTGTTAAAGGTGTTTTTAAAATTTTCCTTTTTCAATTTTTCCACTGTGGTAATGTTTGGAAACACAATCGATGTTACTAGATCAGTAACCTCAGGGCTTAGGCTTCACCTTAACGACTTTTCATTTATCCACAGTACTGAGAACTGTGGCTTAGACATACAAAGCAATTGGTAAATATATGTTTAATATAATGAATTTATGCTTGAGAATTATTTTAGCTCAAAGTCTAAGTTCAATCAGTGAAGCATTGAAGTTTTAGTCCCCAGAAAAATAGAGATGCCATATATTCTTCGTAAAGTTAAAAAATCTTGTGGCCGGGCGTGGTGGCTCAATCCTATAATCCCAGCACTTTGGGAGGCTGAGGCAGGCGGATCACTTGAGGTCAGGGGTTCGAGACCAGCCTGGCCAACATGGTGAAATCCAGTCTCTACTAAAAATACAAAAATTAGCTTGGCATGGTGGCGCACACTTTAAGTCCCAGCTACTCTACTGGGGAGGCTGAGGCAGAAGAATAGCTTGAACCTGGGAGGTGGAGGTTGCAGTAAGCCGAGATCATGCTACTGCACTCCAGCCTGGGCAACAGAGTGAGACGCCATCTCAAATAATAATAAAAATAATAATAATCATCATCATTATCATCATCATCCTAAGGTGACTTTTTTGACAAACTATGGAATAAGTAAATCAACAACAGCTTTTCATTTACAGGTGAGAAAACTGAGGCACAGATATTAAATAACTCGCGATGTATGGTAGTAGTGGTAGTCGTAAGCACAGAAATCTGAATGGTTTAGAGAAAAGAGACATGCTACGGTTTGAATTTCACAACTGGCTGTTGGCTCTAGATTGCTAAGGAACCCAAAGATGAATTTGAAAACAAGAGAGGCTATTCTACCTGGAAAACTTCAGTGGATAAAAATAGAGTGTGAGTGGAGGTAATATTCCATTCCCTTTTTTTTTACTTGTCAAAAAGGCACAAGTAATTTCTGCATGTATGGATTCTGCTGCATATATATTTTGACTAATAAGCCCCTGGAAAAAAAAGGGACACCTTCTCAAATGTTGGCAGTGTTTTTTCTTTGCCCGATAGCATGTTATAGTGGACCTGGCTACTAGAATCAATCTTCTGAGTTGAAAACTAGTTCACTTACTTACTGATAGCTTTGTCCTGAGTTGTTCAGATTCTGAATGGTTTCTATCCTTTTCAATTTATTGAGTTGTTTTATGGTCCAGAATATGGCTTATGTTGGTGTGTGTTCTGTGAGCACTCAAAAAGAATATATATTTGTAGTTTTGTGTATAGTATTCTGTAAATATAAAGTCAAGTTGTTTGACAGTGTTGTTCAAATATTTTTATCCTGATTTCTGTCTAATTATTCTACCAATTATTGAAAGAAAGGTGTTGATATTCTCAACTATAATTATAGATTTGCTGATTTCTTCTTGCACTATATCAGTCTTTATTTCTGGCATTTTGAAACTGTTTTTAGGTGTGTACGTATGCACACCTAGATTATTATGCCTTGGTGATGAATGAATTCCCTTATTATTATGAAATATCCCATTTTATGTTGGATAATAGTCCTTGATATGAAGCTACTTTATCTGATATTAATATAGCCACTGAAGCTTTGTTATGATTAGTATTTGCATGGTATATTTTTTGCATACTTTAATATATATGGGTCTTATATTCAGAGTAGATTTCTTACAGATAGTGTGCAGTTGGGTCTTACATTTTTATCTAGTCTGACGACTTTTTACTTTTAAAAATTAGAGTGTGCAAGGATAGAAAACCAAACTCTGCATATTCTCATTCAGAAGTGGGAGTTGAACAATGAGAACACATGGACACAGCGAGGGGAACGACACACACTGGGGTCTCTCATGGCTTGGGGAGCGAGGGGAGGGAGAGCATCAGGACAAATAGCTAATGCATGTGGGACTTAAAACCTGGATGATGGGTTGATAGGTGCAGCAAACCACCATGGCACACATATACCTATGTAAAAAACCTACACATTCTGCACATGTATCCCTGAAACTTAAAGTAAAATAAAAAAGATTGGAGTGTATAGACCATTCATAGTTAACGTAATTATCAACATAATTAATTTTAATTTTATTACCTTACTATTTTTTTCCACTTTTCTTATCTCTTTTTTTTTTTACTTTTTTTCTTGTTTTTGATTAGTTCACTATTTTTAATATTCCAATTTATTTTCTCTATGACTTATTAGTGATTTCACTTTAATTTTTTAGGGTTTGTTCTATGATTTACAATATACGTTTTTAACTTATCATAATCTACCTTCAAAAACTGTTATGCCACATTACATATAATAACAATCTTACAAAGTATTTTTAGTTTTCTCCCTCCTGTCCTTTTTATTTTTGTTGTCATACATTTTATTTCTGTGTTATAAATTTCACAATATAGTGATGTAATTTTTTGCTTTAAACAGTCCATTTTAAATAATTACATTGAAAATATTTTTAATATGAACATGTTTTCTCATATTTACTATAGCTAATGCTCATAACTTCTTTGTATAGATCTGAGTTTGGATTGATTTTTTTCAGTCAGAAAATTATTTTTAATGTTCCTTATAGAGCATGAAATTCTCTCAACTTTTCTTAATTTAAAAATATCTTCATTTTTGAAGGATATTTTCAGTGGACATAGACTTCTAAGCAGTTTTGGGAGTTTTCTGGTTTATTTTTGTCAGCACATTAAATACATTGTTTTATCTTCTAATTTGCATTGTTTCTGACAAGGTCAGGAGTAATTCTCTTTCTCTGTTTGCATTGTAACTTTTTTTTTTTTTTTTTTTTTTGCCATCTTAAGATTTTTCTTTTTTCGTGGGTTTTCAGCAATGTTATTATAATGGGCTTAGGTGTGGTTTTTGTTTTTTTTTATCCTACTTTTGTTTCACTGAACTTCTTGGATTTGTGTGTTTATTGTTTTCATTAAATCTACAAAATTTCTGTGCTCCACTATGTCTTCAGAGTTTTTTTCTTTTTTTCTATTCCATGCACTATTTCCTCTATTCTAGGGTGCTTAAATACATGTGTATTAGACAACTTGATATTGTTACATAGGTAACTGAGGTTCTCATTCTTCTGTAGCTTCTTTTTTTCTCTGTGCTTCAATTTGATTCATTTCTATTGCTTATTTATTAAAGTTTATTACTCCTTTATTTTGCATTTTAAAATCTCTTAATATACCCTTCCAGTGAAATTTTCATTTCAGATACTGTATTTCTCAGTCCTAGAAGTATCACTTCTAGAAGTATCACTTATCTCTTTTATATAGTTTCCATTTCTGTATTTACTTCAGTGCTTGACCATATTTATAATAGCTATTTTCAAATCTTTGTCTTCCTCTGAGTCTGTGTTTTTAAAACTGCTCTTTCATTTATGAATTATGTTTTTTCCCTTTGCATATCCAGTAATTTATTATTAGATGCTGGACATTGTAAAGCTTACATTATTGAGTGTCTAGGTCTTACTATAATCCTTTCAGGAGAGTTGAAGTTTGATTTGGAAGATGTCTAAGAGCATCGAAGAATAGTCTGATCCTTTTAAGTCTTTTAAGTCTTATTTGTAAGTTTTGTAAAGGTCTAGAGTAGCTTTATTGCTAGGACTAGTTTAATCTTACTACAAAGGATACTCCTGGATTTCAACTAAATGCCCCAGGTTTCAGTAAACTCTCTGCACTCTTCTTGGTCAGTACACAAACATCTCCCAAGCTCTGTGTGAACTCTGGGGATTGTTCTGTTTACTGCTTCTCAAAAATTGTTCTTTGCCTTGTTTCATGAAGATTCCCCTAAGTAGGTACTACGTAGTATTTCGAAAAAGACTCAAAGTTACCTCGCTGCAGACTTTTAAAGTTGCTTCCTTGTGAAGCTCCCTCTTGTTCTGCAAATACCAGTTATCTTAGACTTGTCAAACTTCAATATCTGTCTCCTTAACTCAGCAAGACTGCCGTGTGATAGCTTAGCTTGGTTCGGCCTTTCTCCTCACAATCTTTCAAGAAGTGCCTCTAGGAAAAGAAAGACCCTGGGCAATAGTGGGGCTCAGTTCATGTGTTTCCCTTATTTTAGGGATTATAATCCTATGCTGCCACCTGTTGTTAAATGCCTGAGTTTTATTTTATATGTGTATATATATAGTTATATATATATTTCACACATATTTCACACATATATTTCACACATATGTTATACATATATATATGTTTCATTCATATGTATATATCTTTTTTTCTCCTGATTTTTAGCTGTTTATGGCAGGAGGGCAATTTTAGTACCAGATAGTCTGTCATGGATGGAAGCAGAAGTCCCTGTTTTAATTTGTAAGATTTTTAATGTGTTATATTTGTTTATTCAATTACTGATTTAAAAGCTTATTTATTCTATGGACTAAGTCTTTTGAGACTGAATCAAATCAAGTGCAACAGAATAATAAATGCCTAAAATAAAATTTTGGACATGACCAATTTATTAAAATGTGTTCATATGACAGAGACAGACAGAGAAAGAGCGTGAGAGGGACAGAGATCAAAAGAGCTTCACAATCATTTATTCATATTGAGGGAACTCCTCAACATATAGTTCAAGGTGCTGAGTGAATAACAACTTTTCAAGGATGGGGTACTTGTAAGCCATTCACACATCTACACAATTACCTCTGCAATGATCAATCTCATTGTAGGAATGGCTGGAATATAATATTTTTTATAGTGCCTATGTTCCTTGTATGTTTAGGGTTAGTTATCTATGAAATTTGCAATTTTTACAGATTATTATAGATTTTTATTCAGTGTGAATGTAGGTAGTTATATACACGTTCAACATTTCTATTTTCTTTCTGATAGATACATTTTTTCCCCTCTGGCATGTTAGGGGCTGGAGGGGCAGGTGCTTGATATGCCCCCTAATGTGACACTATGCCTCCTTTTCTTACTCCCACTTTTTCTTCTTTTTCTTTCTGATTTTGTGTATTCTTCCATTTTCCAATCTTAGTTACTCAAGAAGCAATAGATAATGAGGACAGTAGTGCTTAGGGCTGGTTTAGAAAAGGAAAAGAATTTTGCTTCATTACTTCCTCCTTCACATGGCTTGGTCACCTCTGAATTATGACTCACATAAATCTAGCATAAAGCTACATTTAGGCTCTTTTGAGGCTAGCCTCATGAAACCAGAGCTTGTATATTGAAATTTGAGAAAGAACCACTCTAGGGGCAGGTTGACAGCAATCACCAGTGGCTTTTAGTTTCATCATAATGTACCGTCTTTCATGCCCACTCTAATGAAATAGGAATGCTGAATTACTGCAAATTGATTTCTGTTTCAGTTGAGAGAGCTTATTTAAGGGCAAGATGGAACAAAGAGAGAATACGTGTTTGCTTAAGTATATGCAATTTGTATCTATTGGATTAGAAAAAACAATTTTTAATTTAACCTTTTTTGTATTGATGTGCCTTTTTTTCTCCTGCTAATTTTTCTGAAGGAAATACCTGTAAAGTTGACCTTCAGCATTACAGAAAATAAGTCACTTTCCTAAAATATATTTTAAAAATACTCTTCTTAATGATACAGACCATAGAAATAACTACTTTTTCCTGGTCACTGATATTTTAAGAACTTGATGGTTTTGATCAACATTAAAAAAAGTATACACACATTTATATTCAAGATATTTTACGTTCAATCTAAGATATCTTTAAAGACCATCCATATACTTCATGTTAAGGCAATACTTTGGATTAAGACGGAAGAGGAATGTATATTTTACTTGAGGCAGGGAACTGACATGTAGTAATATATATATATATTTTTTTAATGAGGTGAGTCTTGCTGTGTCACACAGGCTAGCCTCAGGTGAGTCTCGCTGTGTCACACAGGCTGGACTCAAACTCCTAGGCTCAAGGGATCTGCCAACTGTGCCCAGTTGAGCATCTCTTTCTTAATGTAAATTATTTCATTAACCTTTTTGACATGGATTGTGTTATCCAAAAATGGCAGAAACAATATTTTTAGTCTCACACGCTCTTCTAAAATACGACCACCTGAACTTATGGGTCCTGTGTCACTGTCTCAATAAAAAGAATGTTTCAGAAGTGCCATACATGACTTTAAAATATATAAATCTAAGAGGTACAAGTGCAGTTTTGTCACATGGGTTTATTGTGCAGTGGTGAAGTCTGGGCTTTTAGTGTAACCATCACCCAAATAATGTACATTGTACCCATTTAGTTATTTCATATCACTCACCCCTCCCCTTACCCTCTCACCCTTCTGAGTCTCCAGTGTCTATTATTCCACACTCTATGTCCATATACGTGACTTTTGAGGCTAATTCATAAAAGGCAGTACTTCTTCCTGGCTATTTCTCTCACATTCTTGGAAACCTGCCGCCCGTGTTGTTTGGAAGCCCAGGACACATAGACTTTATATGTAGGTGTTTCGGCCAACAGGCCCAGTAAGATCTCAGCCAACGGCCGGGCGCAGTGGCTCAAGCCTGTAATCCCAGCACTTTGGGAGGCCAAGGCGGGCAGATCACCTGAGGTCAGGAGTTTGAGACCAGCCTGGCCAACATGGTGAAACCCCGTTTCTGCTAAAAATACAAAAATTAGCCGGGCGTGGTGGCAAGCGCCTATAATCCCAGCTACTTGGGAGGCTGACAGAATCGCTTGAACCTGGAAGGTGGTGGTTGCAGTGAGCCGAGATCACGTCACTGCACTCTAGCCTGGGCAACAGAGTGAGATTCCGTCTCAAAAAAAAAAAAAAAAAAATCTCAGCCAACATCCAGTATCAACCATTAGACATGAGTGTGAACAAGCCTTCAGAGGATTTCAGGTCCTAGCCTACAAGTTATCCACAGACATTAAGTCTACCCACTGAGGTCTCAAATATCATGGAGCAGAGACAAAATGTGAATTTAGCCTTCAGCTTTTGAATTGCCCCTGCTAAGCCTGAGTGGAGTAGAGATGAGCAATCCACACAGAATACTCCTCAAATTGCAGGTTTCTGAGCAAAAGAAGTGTCATGCTTTCAATTCATTAAGTTTTAGGGTGATTTTATTGGCAGCAGTAGATAGCTGGAACACATTTGGTTCCAGGAATTGAAGTGTAGCTAAAACTAAACCTAATATATTTGGCAATAGCTTTAGGGTCAGAGGCAGGTGGAAATGGGAAATGTCTTTAGGGGAGTGTTACCGAAAACGTAAAAGAGATCAAGGAAACTGTCAGAGGAAGCCTGATGACCTTGAAAAGGCTGTTGGTGAGAACTTGAAGAAAAGAGAGAAAAATGTTTTTGGAAGCTGGAGGAAAGGGGACTCATGTAGTGGCAGAAAGCTTAGCAATAATGTCTCCTGCAGTAAAATGGAAAATAGGAAAAATACCTATATTCTAGCTAAAGAGTTTTGCAGAAAGAGGGTTGAAAGTGCTTTGCCTTCTGTCTGCTTCCTAGCTGCCTGTAGTAAAATGCAAGGAAGAGAGATGAGCTAAAGAAAGCACTGTTATATATAAAGTCTCCAGGACTTGCTGGGTTGGAAAAGAAAACTGTTTCTCATTCCCAGCCTCTCCAGATGGCAGATGATGCTAAAATTAAGATGTGGCTTCTGAGCAGAGATCAAATCCAGGGTGCTGTCAGGAAAACATGGTCTAAAGATAAAACCTTTTGTTAAGGCCTCATAAAGTTTTGAGATAGTGTATTTTAGACCATTTAGAACAGACAAAAGCCCACTAATGACCTTAAGGGGTGTTTCACAGACTACTTCCATATAACAATAGGGTTTCTAAAAATTTTAAGGGAGGCATTCTTAAAAAGAGCCAAAGTTAGAAAAAGTCTTATCTCTGTGGGATTTGGGCATGTGGCTTTTCTCTAATGGAGTGGATTATAAATTGATTCATAAGAAACCCACAAAGTGTTTAAAGGAATTTTAGTATCTTGTATTGAAAAGGATGGAGACAGAACAAAATTAAAAGAGGATTTTAACTCCTAAATTTCCATGTGCAGGAAGCAGACCAAGAAAACTTTAACTACAAAGACAACTTACATTTTATGAAATGGGAAAGATAAGTCAGTGGGTCAAACAGCTCAAAAGGCAGAGCAAAGAGCTGTGGAGAATTCCTAGGTAGCAGGACTGATTCCTAATTAAGGAAATGGAAATATGTACATGGCTGTATTTCAGAATGATTCAGTATCTGCTATACTTCATCTGTTTTCTCCTTACTGAATGTGAATACACTTAATGGTTTTCTTCAATCTATCACATTGCATGTCAGGTGTGTGTGGAGTGGATGACTCATCTTTTAGTTCACAGATCTCCATTTCAAGAGGAATGATATTCAAAGGGCTAAACTTAAGGAATCACATTCAAGGAACTTCATCTGATTTAGATGACAGGATCCTGAACCTCAAGCTTGATGGGGTTGGGAGGGAGTCTTGGGGAAAGGGTTAAGTGTATTTGCATGTGGAAGAGATGTGAATTGTTGTCACCTGAAAGTGGATAGTGGTAGATTTTAATTTCCAGTAATGACCTCCATAATACTTTTGATCTCAATGTTCTTACAGAACCTTGCCACTCCCCCTTTAATGGACACATGTCCCACCCCCTGAATTCTGGGTAGGTCTTTGTGACTATTTCAAAGAAAATATGCTGCAAAAGTGATGCTATGTGACTTCTGAGGCTAAGTGATAAAAAGACATAGAGCTGCCACCTAACTGCTCTTTGTCTTGGAATGCTTACCTTTGAAATCTGGGCCCCATGTTGTGAGGAAGCCCAAGCTACAGGGAGAGGCCGTGTGTAAATATTCTGGCTGTCAGTACCAGCTAAGATCTCAAACAGCTGGAATCAATTGCCTGACTTCTGAGTAACTGAGACTTCAGATGATGCTTGTTCTCAGCCTTCAAGCTGCCCCAGACGCTGAGTGGAGCAGAGATAAGCTATCTCTAACATACCTGATCACATTACAAATTATGAGTGAAGTACGTATCATTTCTAAGTGATTACGATATGAGGTGATTTTCTAATGCAGGAGCAGATAATCCACCAAGAGCACTGTAAGTTAAGTACAATCATCTGTGTTACAAAAAGGAAATATGCTGACAGCTATATAGCATGTAAGTGGCAGCGCTGAGCTGTGAACCTGTGTGTTGGAATCCAAAGTTTGAGTTCTTTCTAATTTTTGACCCACTCCTATAAGACGGCATAGGTTGACTAGAAAGACGTTGAGTTGAACTAGAAAGTCCATTCAGCTCTAGCTCAGGATGATGGAGCCCAGTAGAATGAAAATGAGATTTTTTTTTCTTTTTATTTATTTATTTATTTTTATTATACTTCAAGTTCTAGGGTACATGTGCATAACGTGCAGGTTTGTTACATATGTATACTTGTGCCATGTTGGTGTGCTGCACCCATCAACTCGTCAGCACCCATCAATTCATCATTTATATCAGGTATAACTCCCAATGCAATCCCTCCCCCCTCCCCCCTCCCCATGATAGGCCCCAGTGTGTGATGTTCCCCTTCCCGCGTCCAAGTGATCTCATTGTTCAGTTCCCACCTATGAGTGAGAACATGCGGTGTTTGGTTTTCTCTTCTTGTGATAGTTTGCTAAGAATGATGGTTTCCAGCTGCATCCATGTCCCTACAAAGGACGCAAACTCATCCTTTTTGATGGCTGCGTAGTATTCCATGGTGTATATGTGCCACATTTTCTTAATCCGCGGCACTATTCACAATAGCAAAGACTTGGAATCAACCCAAATGTCCATCTGTGAAAATGAGATTTGTAACCAGCAAGTGTAGAGGCTATCCTTGAAAGCAAGGCATGTTTTGTGGTAAAAAAATTTTTATGGTCAAATTTTGCCCTTATATCTACAAAACTTAGCGGGACTTTGATCAAGCTCTATAATTTCTCTGTGTGCAAGTTTCCTCAATTGTGAAATGAGGATATAATATCTATCTTGCAAGTTGTAAGGATTATAATTTTGTATGCAAATAAGGGAAACTCTTATGTCTGAATATCTTAAAGTAGTCATCTAAAAGTCATGCTGGAGTATGAGTGGCACACACCCATTGCTCTCTGACTTTGGAACAAAAATGTCTACACTGAGCTTGGCCACTGCCCTTTTCCTTTTTGAAATCCTGCTACCACCTGCCATTTCTTCCCTACCTTCAGACACTCACTGCCCTAGGGGTGTTTGGCTGTCAGGAGTCTGACTGCCTCCTCCGCTATTCCTCCATAAAGCTCCTCAAATCTCCTGCCCCTGCCACAGGCTCTTCTGCCTTGAAATTTAGCTAATCTTGATTATTTGTTTAATAACATTCAGGTGCAAATGAAGCCTAACCCGTCAAGACCTTTACACTTTAAAAGAACAGCTCATTAACTACTTTGAATCTCTAATTGATAGAATTAGTGGGAGAGACAATTTTGTTCCCAGAGTTCTTTGCCTACTCTCTCTCTCTCTCTCTCTCTCTCTCTCTGCCTCCCTCCCTCCCTCCCTCCCTCCCTCTCCTCCCACAATAAGCAAAAAATACTCCTGAAAGTTACTTTGTAACCTCTCTGTACCCCTTTTGGGAAACAGACTGTACTCTGACAGGACCTAATGGAAATGAATTTGTTACCTGTGGGAGAACTGAGGTGAGCAGCAAACATAAATGAACTTTATTTTAAAATTGCAACAATTGTTTTTTTCTACCTTTTGTCCTTCTCAAATGGTGGATGGTGGTGTTGGTAGAGAGGCTGTCATTTATTGACTGTCTTGACAAGTACTTGATGTAATTCCCATTTAATGCCATTGTTGATGTATTTACTTTTTGGATTAGCCTGATTTGATCTTTTAAAAAATATATTCATTATTGGTGACTGTTTGAATTCTTTCTGGAGGGAAAGGGGAGAGAAAAGGATAATTATGCTATTCCTTTGACTATGGCAGAGTGACTTCCATCCAGTTTGTTTGACACGGAAGCACAAAACATTTCTGTACGCTATGCAGAGGAAGGTCATGAGATAGAAATGGCGTAGAACAAAGTATATCACTGGAAGGTCTTTTGAAAAGGTGTTTGTTTCACTCTTTAAGAAATACACAGAGATTTTCACAGTTCAGGATAAGGAGTGATACGAAGAAAGAGAAGGGAGGTGGATAGAGTTTGTGTTATATCACTTTTTTTTATACATTAATACTGTCCCCTAAATACATGAGATAAAACTTAAAATGCATTATAACCTGGGCTGGGTGCAGTGGCCCACACTTGTAATCCCAGAACTTTGGGAGGCCGAGGTGGGCAGATCATTTGAAGCCACGAGTTCGAGAACGGCCTAGCCAACATGGTGAAACTAAAAATACAAAAATTAGCTGGGTGTGTTGGGGTGTGCCTGTAAATCCAGTTACTTGGGAGGCTGAGGCACAAGAATTGCCTGAACCCGGGAAGCAGAGGTTGCAGTGAGCCAAGATCACACTACTGCACGTTAGCCTGGGTGACAGAGTGAGACTCTGTCTCAAAAAAAAAAAAAAAAAAAAAGCATTATAACCTGATAAAGATATAAACATATTTTGTACTAAACAATGTTAACAGCCCCCATCCGAATCTCTGGTTCCATTTTCAATCAATACAGAGTTGTCTAATTTATTACATTCTCTTTGGATTTACTACATTGAATTTTCATTTTGTTCAAATGTTCTATCTTACAGTAATTAAACGTACGATTTTATCATAGTAACCTCCCAGTTTCTGGTTCCCTTTGACCACTGAGCCCTCTGTCCAGGAGTCATGTCTTCATTAATGTCACCGTGTGGTACCAGTACCTCCCTAGTCTCAAACTTTTCACCATGTCTGACTATGTATCAGAAGTTTCTGGGCAGCTTGAAAATTTCTAAGGCCCGGCCGAGCACAGTGGCTCACGCCTGTTTTCCCAGCACTTTGGGAGGCCGAGGCGGGCGGACCATAAGGTCAGGAGATCGAGACCATCCTGGCTAACACGGTGAAACCTCGTCTCTACTAAAAATATAAAAAATTAGCCGGGCATGGTGGCAGGCGCCTGTAGTCCCAGCTACTCAGGAGGCTGAGTCAGGAGAATGGCATGACCCCAGGAGGCGGAGCTTGCAGTGAGCCCAGATCGTGCCACTGCACTCTAGCATCCAGCCTGGGCGACAGAGCGAGACTGCGTCTCAACAAAAAACTTCTAAGGCCTAACCAGAGCTACTGTACCATAATGCTTTCATTTCTGTTCCTTCCTTTTCTTTCACATTACCATGACCCGAGAAAAAAAACACCAGAGCTTCCTGTCTCTGCCATACAGCAAGATACAGCAAGAAGACAGCCATCTGCAAACCAGGAAGAGGGTCTTCACTAGATACTTGATACGGTGTGATTCAGTGTCATCACTCAAATCTGATGTTGAATTGTAATCTTCAATGTTGGAGGTGGGGCATGGTGGGAGGTGACTAGATCATTGGGGTGGTTTCTAATAGTTTAGTACCATCTCCCTAGTGCTGTCATGTGACAGAATTCTCATGAGATCTGGTTGTTTGAAAGTGTGTGACACCTGCCCCTTTGCTCTCTCTTCCTCCAGCCATGTAGGATGAGCCTTCTTCCTCTTCATCTTCCGCCATGATTGTGAGTTTTCTGAGGCCTCCCCAGTCATGCTTCTTATACAGCCTGTGGAACTATGAGCCAATTAAACCTCTTTTTTTTTTTCCCTAATAAATTACCCAGTCTCAAGTACTTCTTTATAGCAATGCGAGAATGAACTAATACAATATTGAATCTTCTAGTACCTTAATCTTGGTCTTCCCAGTATATCTTAAAGAGTGTATTTGTTTAAGAGGGAAGCAAATGCCTATTCAGAAGACCTTCCAGTGATGTACTTTATTCTTTGCCATTTCTACCTCATGACCTTCCACTGCACAGCACAGAGACATACTCTGTATTTTAGCATTAAAAAACTGGAGAAAAGTCATTCTGCCATAGTTAAAGAAACAACATAATTGTCCTTTTCTCTCCCCACCTCACCAATTTATTACATTCTATGTGATGATTTCAGCAAACTGACTTTAACTCTTCACTCTGCCACTCTTTGCTTCCCATTTTTATCATAGTAATTTCTCATTTTCTTTAGCCTCAATCTGGTTCCCTTTGACCACTGATCCAGTGGTCTAATCTTCATCTAGATCCAAGTCTAAATCTTCATTTCCTGGATTGTTGTGATTATCTATTAACTGATGTCTCCAACTAGACTCTTGTCTTCCATCTCTGGCAAAGAATGCCTTTGCCAGATTAATCTTTCGGAAATAATACCTTACACATGTGGTTCTCAAGTTCAGTAATTGTATTCAAGTTCAGTCATTGTTAATTGTATCCGTATCATCCCTGTAGTCCTCAGAAATAGAGTCAGTTATCCCTAGTTTGGCATGTAAGACATCTACAACTTAGCCTCTGCATACTCTTTCAGCATTCTTCAGTTTTTATCTCATTTGACCTCCTACCATAACAAAAGTTTGGTGAATACTTCTGTGTTAGTTTGGGCTGCTGTAACAAGATACCATGGACTAGGAGGCTTAAACAACAATTTATTTCTCACAGCTTTAGAGCCTGGAAAGTCCAAGATTAAGGTACTAGAAGATTCAATATTTGGTGAGAGCCCTCTTCCTGGTTTGCAGACAGCTGTCTTCTTGCTGTATGTTCACACTGCAGAGAAAGGAAGCTGTGGTGTCTTTTTCTCTTCTTTTAAGGGGACTAATTCTATCACCAGGCTCTACCCTCATGACCTCATCTAAACTTAATTACCTTTCAAAAGCCCCACTTCCTAGTACGTTCGGGGTTAGAGCTTCAACATATGAATCTAGGAAGGACACAAACATTCACTCTATAAGGCTCTCCTGATTAAAGTGCTTTCTTCCTATATTTCTTTAATGTCATACATTCTCTCTCTTTCTTTCTTTTTTTTTAACCAAACTTTATGTTGAAATAATTTCAGACTTACAGAAAAGTTGCTAGTATAAAGAATTCCTAATTACCCTTCACTCAGATTCCCCATATGTTAACATTTTACCACATTTGCTATATCATTCTCTCTCTCCATATAGATATGTATGTGTGTGTATATATATACATATATCTGTGTATGTGTGTGTGTGTGTGTGTGTGTGTGTGTGTATATATATATATATATATATATATATATATCCGATATGATGCTTCTTTACTTCTCCCTACTTCAGTATGCATCTCCTAAACACAAGAATATTCTACTGGATAACCACATGGCAATTATCAAATAGGAAATTAACAATGGCACAATACCATCATTTAATCTACAGAAAGTGGAACTGCAAGGCACCAAACAGGAAAAAAATACTGGCAAAATCTACATCTGCACAAGTGTTGCATTGAGAATATAAAAAGAACTCTTATAATTCAATTACAAGAAAATAAATGCCCTCTTCCCCATTGGGCCACAGACTGGAACATCTCACAAAAGAAGATTGACAAATGGTCAATAAGCACATAAGAATGTACTCAGTATTTGAAATGGAAGTCAAAACCACAATGAGACACTGCTGTATTCAGCAGAATACCTAAAATTATAAAGACAACATAACAACCCCAAATACTGGCAACAATGTGAAGCAGTTGAAACTCTCACACTTACATAACATTGTTTAACCGCTTTGCAAAACTGTTTGAAAGTTTCTTACAAAGATAAAGATACATTTTCCCTGTGACCCATGATTCCACTCCTCTTTAATTATCCCCCTAAATGCAAATATATGCCTACAAAAGGATTGTGCAAGAATATTCATAACCTCTTTATGTATAAAAGCAAATAATTAGAAACCACCCTAATGACCATGAGTAGGAGAAGAGATGAACGGTACTATACTCATACAATGCCATAGTACAGAAAAAAAGAGACAAACTGCTGATGAAACTCTATCATGAATATTATAGATATGATGTTGAGAGCAAGATGCAAGGCACAATAGAATAAAAATTATACGATTCAGTTTATAAAAGTTTAAAATCTGCAAATGTAATCCGTGGTTATAGAAACCAGAATAGCGTTTGCCACGGCAGAGAGTGTATTGACTGGAGAGGGGCATGAGAAGTTACTGGTATGATGGAAATGTTCCATATCTTGATTGGAATATGCATTTTCCAGGTGTATATATTTGTTAAAGTTGACTGGCTCATGCATTTCACTATGTCAATTTCACCTTTATAATAAATGTAAAACAAAAGTTGTTCATGGAGTACAACTACACTACAGGGATAATGCAGGAGCCCAGGTCTAAAAGCAGTGGAGCTGCTAATATCTCTAGATAGGAAGGCCACTGAATTGACTTCAATTAGCGATACAAATAATTCTTGATGAATTTGCAAGGATGAAACAAGTAAAATAAATAACCGTAACTCAATTTTTCTGTATTCCTCTTATTTCCTGCCAGGGTTCTCCATTGTTTGAACCATTTGAATGACAGAGGGCATAAGGCTCTGTTGCTGTAATCCTTATAGATCAGCTTCCCAGAACATAGAATGGGGAGAAGGAGGGACATTTGATCCTTGGGGGGAAATAAAAGGTATCTGGTATACATCTTGTTTTTATACCACTCTAAAGGGCACCATTTAATCGTAATAATGGTGGCTGGCCAAGGGATTGTACAAATTAAGAGAGGTCTGAGTAAGTTGATAATATATGAAAGTGATTGCAATGATTGATTTTGTAATTTAAGCTGTCTAGTAATGAAAATGAGGCTATGATGAGATGAGGGGCGGTGCAATTGTTGTAGAATCAATGGGATATATATCCAGATAGGGTCAAGGGATTGTTTGAATTGGGATACTAGAATGGGTGTTTGCAAATGACATTACGGAGGGATTTCAGTTAATGGTAGTGAAAGGTCAAGGGTATGTCTGTGGGAATCAGTGGCTAAGATAACATAGAATACAAAATGATTGTAAGAGGAAATCAAGGAACTAAGCAACTGTGATAATGGAAGGAGTATCTGCATATATATTGAAATCATCAAGAATCATGGCAGGATAGAGAGAATGACAGAGAGCAGGAAGCTAAAAGCTCCAAAAGAATGAGGAGGAGTAAAGAGGAGAGGACCTGAGATGACTGCAAGGAGAAGTGGGAGGTGTAGTCTGTTAACCTGAGTCATCCTTGATACATTTCGCTCTCAGCCCCCAGAGTCTCAACCAATCATTAAGTCCTGACAGTCTATCACTTCTCTCAATATTAGCACCACTCTGGTCGCCAAGTAGGATTAAAAAAAAATCATGTTTCTGTGCTTCAGCGCATTTGTTCTCTAATTGGTCTTCCACTAGCCACTTTTTCCAGTCTTGTGTGTGTGTGTGTGTGTGTGTGTATGCTGCAGCCCCAGTGAACTTTTCTCAATAAATCTGACCATGTTACACAAGCCCACGTCTTCTCTAGTCTAGCACTTAAATTTTTTCAGTGGGTTTCCAGTGCTTTTAAAATTAAGACCAAAATCCTTTAGGCCTAAAAGAGCTCGGATGATCTGGCCTTAGGTCTACCTTTCTGGTCTTACCAAGCAACATATCGCACCATAATCTCTATGTGCACCAGGCACACCAGCCCCACTGCAGGGTCATTGCCTGTACTGCTTGCTTTGTCTGGAATGTGCTCTCCTCTACCCACTGTGTTTCAACAGGTTAAGTCATAGTCATCAGTTAAAACTCAGTTCAAATGTCACCTGCCTGAGGAAATCATTCCCAGCATTTCCCAGAGTGGGTCTATGTCAGCCCCTTTATATACGAAATAGTATGAGTCCTTCTTAAGGGAGTCACTCAAAAGACAACCTCCTATGGGAGATAGTCAAAATGTATGTTGACTTCTTTTTTCTAGGATTATGCTCACCTGGTTGCTGGGACAGAAGGGACCCATTGACATGAATAAGACAATATACTTAAAGAGAAGTCTGGCTTAATGTGAAATAGGTTCCACTGGATTTAAAACAGCAGGGCGCTATAGCGTAGGAAAAGCCCTGTGCCTTCAAGTAGCAGGACAACAACACCATATGGTAGTGAAAAGCATCAGCAATAATGACCTTGTTTAGTTGCCTTATACTCTCAACTCTCATTAGAATCACATGGAGAGTTTTGAAAAGATACCAATACTGGTAATGCTTGAACAGTTGTATACATTTACTTTAAAGTTATTGAATCTTACGCTTAGAGTGAATTTATAGTACGTAAATTACATCTCAACAAAGGGGTACGAACTTTAAAAATAATACTAATGCCCAGCCTCTATCTTTGGCCAATTATGTTGCAATCTCTGGGGGTGCGGCTTGGACATTAACAGCTATTAAAAGTCCCTAGAAAAATTTAGGAATAACCAACAAAATCATACATGCATTTGCCTTTTGACCCATTAATCCTATTTCTAGGAAGTTATTCTGAAAGCACAGCTCCAGCAATACAAATAAATACGTGTGCACACTGCTATTCACTGAAGCACTGTTTGTAAATGCAAATTATGGGAAAACACCAGAATGCCCATACTTAGGGGGAATGGTTGAATAAACTATGGTGCATCTGCACAATCAAGAGTGTTATGATGCTGTAAAAATGAGTGAAGAATCTGGACTGATATTATACTGGTATCCAGTATATCCCCCCTTTTTTTTTTTTTCATTTTTTTAGATGGAATCTCTGTCGCCAGGCTGGAGTACAGTGGTGTGATCTTGGCTGACTGCAGCCTCCACCTCCCAGGTTCAAGCGATTCTCCTGCCTCAGCCTCCCGAGTAGCAGGGACTACAGGTGCATGCCACCGAGTCCAGCTGATTTATTTTTTATTTTTTATTTTTAGTAGAAACGGGGTTTCACCGTGTTGGCCAGGATGGTCTTGATCTCTTGACCTTGTGATCCACCCACCTTGACCTCTTAAAGTGCTGGGAAGATTACAGGTGTGAGCCACCACGCCTGGCCCAGGATATGCTTTTAAGTGAAAAAAGTGAAGTGCACATATATCTGTAGTATGGTGCCATCAGATGAGAAAGAAGGAGATATAACAAAATAAACATATATTTTCTCATCTGCACAAAAAGAAGTATGGGAAGGTAAAAGTAGAAACTACTATTATTGGTTATTTACAGAGATCAGTGGGAATGGGGTGGAAAGAATAGGGGAATGGAAATGGTTAGAAGGAATGAGGCAGGATATTTCTGCAAGTACATCTTCTGGGATGTTTCTAACTTCTTGAACCAAGTAGTGTTTCACATATTTAAAAAAACTAATTAATATTAACCAGGATGTGTGGGGAACCAAAATAGAGCACAAACAGTAACCAATGTATATAACTATACCAAAAATTAATACCACCATAATAAATGGGATAAAAAAGAATGAATCTAAGTAATACTGAAAAACAATCTTTTAAATATGTTCTATAAGGGCAAAGACAAAAAACTGCAAAAAAATATTGTACCCTTCTCAGGGAATTCATTTTTCACAGGACAATGTGCTAGTAATTCTAAAACTATATGTATTCTAAGACCGAACAAATAAGTAAAAAAATGGTGAATAATGAGAGCCAGTTTCTCCCTATCAGACAAAAGAGTTACAGATGTGGAAAGAGGGAAGGCGAGAATGATCCTGATGGATTAGATTCACATGTATCAGTTTGAACTACTGTTTCTGTATAGACTGGTTCTGAGTACACACACACACTCTCTCACAGAGAGAGAGTGAAAGAGAGAGGAGATAGTTACAGAAATAGTCATAGATGTGCATGTATTTTTGTGTATATATGGTTGTCCCTAGGTATCCATGGGGAACTGGTTCCAGGGCACCCCACAGATGCTGAAGTCCCTTTTATAAAATGGCATAGTGTTTGCACATAACCTATGCACATCTTGTGTACTTTAAATCATCTCTAGATATTACAATGCCTAATGTAAATGCTATGAAATAATTGTTGAACTATATTGTTTTAATTTTTATTTTCTTTGAATTATTTTCTATGTGAGGTTGAACTCTGCAGACACAGAGGGCTGACTGTATATACATTAACTGTATTCCTTAACTCTGCTCACTTAGGACTGGAAGCAATGACACCCCAGCAGCCATGAGTATCCTGGTACCCAGAACTTGAATTCTAAGTACCATTTTTCAGTTAAATGGCTAATTTGAGGACTGGGATGCAGAAAGTAAAAGATGTGCCTCTATCTATCTGTCTGTCTATCTATCTATCTATCTATCTATCTATCTATCTATCTATCTATCTATCTGTCTGTCTGTCTGTCTGTCTGTCTGTCTATCTATCTATCTATCTATCTATCTATCTATCTATCTATCTATCTATTTTTGAGAGAGTCTCACTCTGTTGCCTAGGCTGGAGTGCAGTGGTGCCATCACTGCTTACTGTAACCTTGACCTCTTGGCCTCAAGGAATTCTCCTGCCTCAGCCTCCTGAGTAGGCCAAGTAGCTAGGACTACAAGTGCACCGGCTATTTTATTTTATTTTATTTTTTTAGAGACTGGGTCTCACTTTGTTGCCCAGGTTGGTCTCGAACTCTTGGGCTCGAGTGATTCTTCTCCCTCGGCCTCCCAAAGTGCTAGCATTACAGGCCCGAGCCACTGTGCTTAGCCTTGAATCATCTTGTGATGCCAGAATGTGAGTGTTCAAAAATGATGGGAGCAAATTGAAAGGACTGGAAGCCAACCTAAAGGAGCTCTTGAAGGTGAAAACTCGGACAATATGGGCCAAAAAATAAATGAATTATAATCCATTGAATAAAATAAATATCTACTAATTCATACTGATGAAAGCAAACAAATAAATAAATGGATGAGGGAGAAAGGACGTGTCTTCCTTACAGTAGAATTCCAAAGAGTAAACATAGAAGTGGTGGAAATATGAAGTTGCCATTTGGTTAATGGCACAGTAATAATTGTTTTAAGGACAATTCAATTGATGTTAAAACTAGTGTGCAAAAATATAAGCAGAAACAAGATACTTACACAGTTTCAGACTATCTTCACTAGCTAATTACAAGGGAAAATAGTATCTTTATTGTGGAGAAACTTGGCATATTAACTTAACTAAGCAATCAAAGTTAACATCATTAAAATATGACGCATCGACAACAGGGACTCCTGATATGATGCACTGAGAAGAGTATGGCATCATTTTGGGGGTATTCTTGCCAAAAATACACGAGTTTTACTTAATCATAAGGAAATATTAGACAAACAGACTGAAGAATATTCTATAAAACAGCTGACTATACTCTTCAAAAGTGTCAAGGTCATGAAAAAGAAAAGATAAGACTAAGAAGCTGTCCCAGATTGCAGAAGACTGAGTAGACATGACAACTAAATGCAACTTGAGATCCTGGATGACATTCTGCATTGAGGGTGGGGGAAAGGCCTAAAGAGAGCCAGGCTGGACTTCATGCAATTGGGACAACTAGTTGTTTAAATAGTTAATTAGACATGGCTGAAAGAATAATCTGGGAGGTGGTGCTAAGCATAGAATTTAATAACTCCCTTGTAGAATATTGTACTTCTCCAGTGTAACATTTCTCAAATGACAGTGACATGTCTATATCTTTTACTAGAATGTCAGCTCCATGAACACAGAGAGTTGTCACATCTATCTGGTTCACCACTCTGTCCAAGTGCTCAATTCATTGCCAATAGATGTGGTTTAAAACATAACCTTAAACTGTGGCTGGTTAAGTTCATGCAAGCAACTTTGCCCCTCACCTCTGCTCTGGATGGCTTTGCTGGTTGGGTGACTCTTTTTACCTAAGAATGACTAAGGGGTTCATCCCTTTATTTAATGAGTCCTTCTCTTTCAGGCTCAAAATAAGCCTCATCTTTTAGTCAAAAGTGTTAGGCTTTAGAGGCTAGATGGAATTCAAATTCCAGTTCCCTCACTGACCAGCCTACGACTTAGTTTGGTCTTTCCTCCTCTCCAGGAATGGTTTCCTCAACAGTGAAGAAAGGCCTTTGAATTTTAGAACAGTGATTTTTAAACTGTTTTTTAAAAATTTGTTTTGTTGTTGTTATGATTATTGGTGGGTGGATTGTTTGCTTACTTGCGGATCCCCTTTTGGAACTCTTTATGTAGTATCTAGAGGTGTACACAAATAATACAGGTTAAAATGGCATTGTTTTAATCTGGTTGGAGGTGGGGGGAAGTAAGGGTAGGGAAGTGGGTTTGGGGGTAGTACAAAGCCGGTCCAACTACCCATCCCTTTCCCTACTACCACCTCACCCTGGGAGCCTTTGAGGTCCTAATGATAAACTTGTAGTCCATAGTTTGAAAATTCTAGAAGTTTGCTACAATTATTCTGCTACCTTCAGAAGCACTGTTCTCTCCTGTGAACTGTGAGAGTTATCCTTGCTCTCTTCCATGTTACACTTACCATGCTACTATCTGGACTGGAAGGAATGAGATATATCTTTTTAGATCCAAGCTCTAGTACAAAACCTTCACCTAATAGTTCGCTTACTGTGAAAGTTAATTACACATATTGATTTATTATTGTCATACCGAACTAAATCAGATTCAAGGGGTAAGGGGGAAAATGACTAGGGGCACATAACAGCTACCCCAAGAATTGTTCACATGTCCAGTTGCTGAAACAACCTGCTGAGACTCTAAGATTAATTTTACCTACCACCGTCACTCACCAATCAGAGCTTGCCAGCCCCCCGAAACTTTGCTAGTGCCAATGAGTTTTCTTTCAAAATAACATAACATTTATCTTTCCAGTGAAACTCCCAACCCTCTCTTTGTTCTTCGGACATACTGAAGACCACCCCTGTGTTTGTGTATGACTCAAATTGCAATTCTGTGATTCCCAAATGAAAAAGTGAGTTTAGAGATTCTTCTTTATATTTTCTTTGACTTTGACATTGGCAAATGTTTCTTGATGATGACCACTGGGGCCAGGACTTCCAGCAACTTCCTGGAGAAGGTGGCCCATAAGTCGGGCTTGGGGAGAATTTGAATTAGTGGGCAGGAGGTCATTGTTTCTGATTAGTGGAGGTTATGCAGGGATGACAGACAGAGGAGGCCGTGCAATGGGTAGTTCTTAAGAGTTGTTTGGGACACAGGGAGATAGAAGGTATGGGAAACAGGCATGGAGCCCAAGAGTGGAGTAGCTCAGCTATGACCAGCAATGGCCTAAAGCCAGAAACAGAAACTATCATGGTGTATCTTAAATTAATTCCATAGCGTAGCATCCTCAGCAAGATATTCCAGGAAGATAATTGGAACTGGCTAGTTTCCAGGTATCTTTAGATCAAACAAAATGTGAGCGGCCTCTAAGGCAAAACTTTTATGGACGTTTCCAAGGGCACATCCCACATTCCCTATTTTCAGCACAAGCCTACACTGCATTTCGGATCCAGGTGAGAAGGTGATGATTGCTCCAGTGCGGGAACGCTGCACCAGGTAACCGCACTGGCTTGGCTAGAGGCACCAGCCAGCTGCTGGCTGTTGGTGGGAGTATCCTGCCCTCTGCTGGATTTGGCGGGAAACATGAATTTGCATTGTCTGCTAAAGAATGAATTAAGGCTGAAAGCTTTTAGAACTGAAAATAAATATTTGCTTGTGTGTTGATGAGGTTTAATTCACTTGGGAATGCATTCCTTAAATGGCATCGTGATTCTCAGGTAATTTCCAGGTATCAAGGAAAAAAATCATTTTATATAATATACAGACCTCTTGTTCAGTAAATTTGGGTGCATAATATAAAGTGCCAGCATTTTGTTCTGTAAAGAATAAAAGCTGCATCTGTAATAATTCTTAAAGTATTCACATAGTGTTGTAATTTGATGAAAGAATCCCCAGAGTACAGTTAGACTGTTGGGGTTTGTATATTAATTCTGCAAGATACTGAATCTCTCTGAGACCCAGTCTCTTTATCTGTAAAAAGATGCCATACTCACCTTGAAGGGTTGCTGTGAGGATCAAGTGAACTAAGAATATTTGCAGGAGTACTTCACTATGCCCACTAAAAGTATGTGCTTTTAAATATACATGCTATGCACAGGTTAAATTATTGATTTCCCTAAGTTTATTTTGAGTAAAACTGAAAAACAGACATCAATGTTTCAAATCTAGATAATGACAGGACTCTTCCTAAAATATTGACAGAGATCAGCAGCCCCTAATTTTTGCTAAAGCCTTTGAAGATAGGACAACTTTTTACTAAGTAGTATTTATCTCCAACTGCTGGTCATTCTGTTCTGTGCAATCAATAGAAATGTCTCTATTTCTCACTTTCATAAAGAGAAAAATAGCAGAACCTAACTGTAAGGATAATCTTTTCCAACAGCCATTCCCTTGGTTTCCTCTCCTCCTTTTCTTTTTTGTTCTGGATCCCTCCCTATCCCTTTTTTCTGTTCTCTTCCTATGTAAGTTGAAACTAGAAATAAGCAGTTTCAGCTTGCATTGTCATCGCTGTTGATGTTTAGCCATTTTTCATCCTCCTGTAGCAGTTCCACAGCTATATAGTTTTCCCTTCAGTGCTATTATTATATTTGGAGTAGATAGAACATGGCCCAGGCTCTGAAGTTTTTTGCCATCTAAGGTGTGAGAAGCTAGGTAATAATGGTATTATTAATGTAGCACCTTTTTAATAAAGAATAATAGATCTGCTTTTAACTTAATAATTTATTTAATTGATTTTATTCTCTTTATTAGCAGCTCTGCTTAATAAAAAGATTTTTTAAAAATCCCATTTGTGCAACCAGCTGAAGAGTAAACCCAAGTAATTGATCACCTTGCCCTCATTAGTAAGTGCTATATTGATGTGTTCTTGAAAATCCACATTCAACAAAGATTTGTACTAGTTGCTGAAGATATGAAAGAATAAGATATGATCTCTATACATGATATATTTTGGGAATAAATTGGCTAAGAAGACATCATGTGCTCTTGAAGAATAAAGTTTTTCAGGTAGAAAAGGGGTGTGTGTGTGTGTGTGTGTGTGTGTGTGTGTGTCTATTAGGGCTGGGCAGGGGCAGGCTTCAAGACGAGGATACCAGGTAAGAATCACATACTATTATGAAAACCTATGCTGCGGCCAGAGTGATAAGGAGGATGAGGATGAGGCTGAGGCTGGAAAGGTACTTTGGGGCCAAAGGACGGTGCTACTTAAATGCTAAGATGTGGAGCTTGCATTTCATTGGGTATGTGTGGTAACCAATACATTTGAGTGTTGGATCAATATTATACATCCATTATATTCTGTTTTGTCAGAGAGGTATTTATTAGAGAGGAATGTTGGGTTTTAAGTGGCATTATCATTCTCTATGACTTTAAAAATATATGTAAATGTCTAAGTGAGAACCACAACAGCCTTTATGTTCAGTCCAAACTAGGGTGGGTTAGTGACTCCCTGTGTAACCCAGGGCTCCAGGGTTGTGGGTATGCACTGTGAGGAAATCCCCACTTGTGACTGTTGTATCTTGAGTTCTTATTTCAAAAAGCCCTGGGAAGAAGCTCAGCCCTGGAAAAACTAAAACTGGTTGGATCCAGAGATGCCTGAGTTGGAGATGAACTTTGGCCAACTCTCCTCATTAACCATAGTAACAAACCCTGCTCAGGGAGGAGCTTATTTGCCATTTTCTGTACACATGGTGTATGTAGAAGCATGATCAGCAGGCAACTGCCCTGCCTTTACACCACTTCCACATACAATGACTCAGCTAACCAGCCTAATACAAGCCCTGCTTTTACTGTTGTTCCTGGAGGCACTGCTTGGGGAACTATCCCAGATGTCCTCCTTCCTTGTTGCAAATAATAAAATCTCCCTCTTAAATACTCCATGGTTGTGGTCATTGGACTGTCACCTGCCTAGCAATTTATCCCACCTGTTGTGTGGGTAACACCTGAACAGACTAGAATCCTCAGCTTGCATCTGTAAAAGACAACACCTTGAGTCCCTTTCGATTCATCAAAAAGTCATGCCTTTTTTAAAAGCAGCCACCAGCCTCTTCCATCCAATTAGTCTTAGACAACCATATACTCTAAAATATCTGGAGTCCGATGCCTAAGGAGAAGAATTTAGAAATGGCGTCAACCACTTTCTTTATCTGACCTGCCATTTTGTCACATAAAATAAAAGGGAGATCATAAAAAGACCCATGGATAAAGGCTCTCTGCATCACCGAACATGCTTGCTCATCTAATTAATGATTTAAAATATATAGATTATTTATATAAACTATTCGGCACGATATTACTGATCTTAACTCTCCTTATTCACTATGGCAATTCCACAGACTTTGAAAGAGACAAAGATTGCACACACTAAAGCTTGTTTATGGCATCTTAAAAGAAAGTACTTTGAATTGCTATTCCCCAGTTCCTAAAGTGGTAATGAGATTTATAGGTAACTTTAAAAGTTTTTCCTTTGTCTGTTCGCTTAGCACTTAGCACATTATAGGCATTCTGAAGAATGGAGCACATTCCATTAAACAATTTGGGCAAAAATAAAGTGTAAATAAACGTAACAACTAGTGTAGCCAGGTGCTTAGTGCCCTAACTGGGTTGGCAAAAGAACATGGAGTAGTGTGAGAGCCCATAGGAGCTCCTTCACCTCCAGTGCTCAGCACATAGTAGGTATGCAATAAATAGCCAAGGAATAATGAAACAATGAATGCGTTCTTTTTTTCCCAGTCACTTTGCTTGCAGTAGTTATCTTAAGGGTGTAATAAAGTAATAATTGCTTCATGACTATGTGAGCTCATAAGTTAATGTTTGCAAAGTGCTTTGAACTTCTTGGGGAAAAGGATGGTGTTTTTGTTGGCACTGTGTATTGTTTGCAGTGGCACACAAATTCCTCCTCCTCCTCTTCCTCCAGCTGCCAGCAATGTGCCCTCCCCCAGCTCTGTGCAGGGCCAGTGTCTCCCACAGGGCAGCTTCACGGCCTTTACTGCCTCTCTCCAGCCAGCTCCAGCACTACAGGACAGGTAGGGACACAGCAAACATCGGAAAGATTTCTTTAAGGCCACCGAAGAGAAATGAAACTTGGGTTGATACTAATGATTCTTACAGGGATTGGTGTTTAGAGGGATGCAGATGCTTGGCCACCCGTGGAAGGAGGTATTGGACAGACAGACTCATCCGTGAGGACACATCAAGCTAGATCCTGAAGGGGAGATAGAAGCATTATATAGGCAATTGGGGGTATGTGTGGAAGCAGCTGTTTTTTCAGTTTTATGTGGCCCATATACATAATACAAAACCTTGGCTAGTAACTGGCAGCAAAATGTTACATAGTTCTGTTAGTAGGAACCCATAAGACAAGCCAGATTTCTTTCATACGAGTACAGTTTTCAACTGCTATGACTTCTTTCCCCATTATTTTCTTTATATTTGATGATGGCAAATAATGGAGTTCTGTGTCACATACGGTTGGCCAAGGATGCAATAGTTTCCAGTGCATTTGTTACTACTGTTTAAATTGCCATCATTGTTAGGAACTTCATAATTAAACAACTCACATGCGATTTGGAAAACAAAAGCTATGTTTTCTGTTAAGAATGGGTGTCCTTTGTGAACAAATTCAAGCAAAGGAGTTTTTTTTCTTTTTGTGTTACACCAGGTTAACTTTCAACTGATCAAACATGATAAATATCTCAAAATAAAACAGGGAGAGGCAGTTACAGGTTCAGAATAACTAGAATGACTATCGGAGGCAGATCTTGCCTTAAAGGCAAGAACACCTTCAGTTTTCCACAAGTTGGAAGTGACTTGTTTTCCAGACCACATCATGAGCTTTTCTATGTGTATGGAAAACTTTTCATGTTAATTGCTGTACATGTGGCAAATTTGCTCTCTCTACAAATTATTTCTAGAGATTGGAATTAAATGTCACATGGAAAAAAGCCAACATGGCATTGTTAAAAAGATAGACAACCTAAGTGATATCTATCCTGCTTCAAAGAAAAAACTCTAAGTCTGACTTTAGTTGAACCACATGAAGTTAACGAAGAGTAAGGCTTAGGTTTTGTTTTTTAAAAAAATACATATATAGAAGGAAAACTCCTTCCAACTAAAATACACTCATTATTTACCCGAAAACAAAAGTAGGTGGAGCTGAATTCGTAGTTAGATTATAGTAAGTAGCATTTGAAACCCGGAAAGCTTAGAGTTCACGTAAAAGTCACAAGTACAACATTTATTTGGGAGTAACTCCAGATAAGAAATGGTTTCTGGCCGGGCGCGGTGGCTCAAGCCTCTAATCCCAGCACTTTGGGAGGCCGAGACGGGCAGATCACGAGGTCTGGAGATCGAGACCATCCTGGCTAACACGGTGAAAGCCCGTCTCTACTAAAAAATACAAAAAAAACTAGCCGGGCGAGGTGGCGGCGCCTGTAGTCCCAGCTGCTCGGGAGGCTGAGGCAGGAGAATGGCATAAACCCGGGAGGCGGAGCTTGCAGTGAGCTGAGATCTGGCCACTGCACTCCAGCTCGGGCGACAGAGCAAGACTCGGTCTCAAAAAAAAAAAAAAAAAAAAAAAAAGAAATGGTTTCTTTCGTCACCTGATTCAGTATAAGATGAATTTTTTATTTGTACAGAGCTTGAGAATCACATAGGCATCGTCGAATTTTTCTTTTTTTTCCAATCTCTATTTGTGAGTATTTGATACTAGGTAGTTTGTCCATGTCCTGAAATAAACGGATGAGAACTCACTTCAGGGAAGATGAGGTGAGCAGTCTGAATTAAGAGGAGGCTGTATTTCCTTTTTCATTATGTTAATGACCTGTTGCATTTCAGAAGGCTGTACATTTATTTAGAGCAGAGTAGACGAAACCTCCTATGCTCTGGCTTGGGAACCAGGAGGAATCACTGACTGAGATTTGCCAACCAGAGTTCTATGGTAGGTTTGAGTTTGAATGGTGTGAGTTGATTCTCATTATTCATTATTTCCTTTGATCTTGGGGAGGGGAAGAAATTAACAAATTTTAATACAGTGTTATATATTCAAATAAATATCATATTGAGGAAATTATTGCTGGAAAGTTTTTATTCAAGTGTTTAATGAGTAAGCTGACTAAGTATTTTGGACTTCTACTTGTTGATACTAGGTTTCGCCTATTTTTTCTTATATGATCAGTGGATTTGCTATGGGGATATCTTATGTCAAGGCAGATGCTGAGTTTATGACATTTAGACATCTATTTTTGATAATGGAAGGGTTCAATAAATGCAAGAGTATGACATCAACACAAGGAGAAGAGAAGAGACAAGAGATTGGTCTAGGAAGATGAAGATTCTTATTAAGAAAAAAGAAAGGAGGGAGATGGTGAAAAGCCAATTTTGCATTGGTTAAGCACTAGAACTCAAACGTGATATTCTAATGATGAAGACAGGTTGAGTTGGCTCATGGGAGTGTGTGTGTGTGAAAGAGAAAGAGAGAGAGGGAGGGAAGAAGGGGGGGAGAAAGAGAGAGAGAGAGAATTGATTATTTTCTTATCTGTGTCCACTCCAGCCTTTCTCAGGACAGGAACCCTGTCCATGCACCTCTGTATTATCTGCAAAGAATAGAAAATCAACAAACATTTTAATTGAATAGAGTATCTCTTTTTGTGGCTGCTACAAAAAAGATCAGCAGACCAGTTGCTTTTATGTGCTTTCTGTGACATAGGGCTCAGAACCCAGCCAGAGGCAGCTGAAACTTCATCAAATAAATTGTCAGTCAAAAGGTGAGCTTTGAGTGTATCACAAAGTTTTCTCTCAAATCCAGATCATATCCGAGTTACATTTTAGGGCTAGACCACCAGGAGTCAGGGCATTGTCTCTGGGGAGACTTTGTTAAGTACACTTGAGGTGTCCTGTAAGAAAGACACAGGACACAAGATCTCAACTTTTAAGCATATAACCCCCACTGGGTGGTATTCAAGCACTAGTTCCTGGGTCTCGCTTCTTGTGATTCTGGTTCAGTAAGTATGAGGTGGGGGGATGTGTTTCTCTGGGAATCTATATTTTGTAAAAGATGCTGGTGTTGAAGGATCTCAAGTTTGAGAAACATTTCTGGGGTTCTCTAGCTTGTTTATCTCATTAAAGGCTTATGAGCTCAGAACACATCAGGAACCTGGCTCTGAGAAAGGCTCAGGGCAGCTGGGTTGAGGGGCAGTGCCTGTGTCTCAGGGACTTGTGTTTGAACACACTGTGGCATTGGAAAAGGCATTTTTCTCTTTCTAAGGTTCAAGTATTTTCTTTTTGAAGGAGGAGAACAGTATTGTCTACCTTGTGGGATTTGAAGAAATCATGCATGCAAAGTGGTTAGCAGAGTGACTGACATGTATTGAATTAGTAATTGTTAGCTCTTGCAGTGGGAAGAGAAGAGGGATGCCAGTAACAAGTCCTCTGTGACCAGGAAAAATGGTTTGGGGCAGACAGACCCAAGGCATCGCAATAGAGGAGGTTAGCTGTGGGATCTTGAGGATGCAGGGGCAGTGTCTAACAGTAAATTCTAGACCTAACGATGAATAAACATGAGGACAGGAGACATACTTTCTCACTATAACAAGTTTTTTCCAAAAGTGGTAATGAGCAACCCAGATGGCACAGTTAATTGGAATTATAATTGATCCCACATGGTATTTAAGTCAATAGTTTAATTGATTTTCCTCAGGACAACAATTATGAGAACTTCTAAAGAGAACAAAGTGAAATGTATCAAATACTGTGACTGGTTCATATTTGCTACCCCTGGTAGGGTGTGGTGGCTCACACCTGTAATCCCAGCACTTTGGGAGGCCGAGGCAGGCGGATCATCTGACGTCAGGAGTTCACGACCAGCCTGGCTAACATGGTGAAACCTCATTTCTACTAAAAATAGAAAAAATTAGCCAAGTGTGATGGTACATACCTGTAATCCCAGCTACTCGGGAGGCTGAGGCAGGAGAATCGATTGAATCTGGAAGGTGGAGGTTTCACTAAGCCGAGATTGTGCCGTTGCACTCCAGCTTGGGCAACAAGAGCAAAACTCTGTCTCAAAACAAACAAACAAACAAACAAACAAACAAACAAACAAACCGTATTTGCTACCCCCTCTGTGTGGAAGGAAGAATGAATAAAGAGAATAGTGGTCAAAGAGGGGAGGGAATACAGGGATCACAAATCAAACAGACTTTTCATGACTCAAATACTTGTCTGGTCATTCAGTGCGATGTTAGGTGTTGTTGAATCAGACGGTGAGGCCAAGTACTCCTCCGAAATGAAGTACCAAGAGCAGAGGAACCAATACTGGTATCTTAGGTGCCTTCCTTAAACAACAAAGATGAAATTTGGCGGCACATAAATGTATAGTATGATAGAAACATCCAGCAAACAAACAGATGGGGCATATGAAGGATGAAGGATGAGTGGGGCTGAGGTAGGATCAGATGTCCCTGAGTATATCATGTAGCCTCCTTTGGCCTAAATGTTCCCTCTGAGTGCCCTTCCAGTCCTGATACAATGTTATAAGCCATATAGCATGGGACAAAACCCATCACTTTATATTTTTCTTACCTACAGAGTAGTCCATAAACTACGGCACCTAAGTTATTGTGAAATGCTAGCTACTTTGAGGAATTTTGTTTGCCCTGAATTATGATTTTTTTCCTTAAGCCAAAATTTCCACTTAAATGTATTTTTACCAGTACTGTTATGACTCTGGATGTCACTGATATCTTTTCTGTAAATAATCACCTTAATAGGTGGTAATTATGAATAAATGATGAAGAAAAATTGCTAGCAACAGTAGCCACTGTTTTTCAAGTGCCTATCATCTGCTAGGTCATATTTCATCATTAATCCTGTCAGTAACCCTGTTAGAAGGCATTACTGTGGCCATTTCCCATGTGGATTCTGAGAGGTCACAGAGGTAGTAAATACATCAGGACGTTTTTTGATGGAATAATTTTTTTTTTTTTAAGACCGAGTCTCACTCTGTCACCAGGCTGGAGTGCAGTGGTGCCATCTCGGCTGACTGCAAGTTCCTCTTCCCAGGTTCACGCCATTCTCCTGCCTCAGCCTCCTGAGTAGCTGGGACTACAGGCGCCCGCCACCATGCCCTGCTAATTTTTTTGTATTTTTGAAGAGACAGGGTTTCACTATGTTAGCCAGGATGGTCTCTATCTCCTGACCTCGTGATCCACCTGCCTCAGCCTCCCAAAGTGCTGGGATTACAGGCATGAGCCACTGTGACCGGCCTAGATGGAATAATTTTTTATTTCAACACCACTTTATTCCAAGTTAATATTAGAGAATCTTAAAAATGTAATGGAAAGACAATAAAATTAGAAATCCAAATAATCTGGATTTGACTTTTCATGTAGTATTTATACTGAGTGGTCTAGTAAAAAATCATTCAACTTATTTATGCCTCAATTAATTTTATTAGTGAAAATAAGATGATGACACCTACTTCATAGTTATATTTTAGAACAGAATACAATATTTTTGAAAAGATTTCAAAGTCTGCTGGGTCATGGCTTTACAGCATCTTTATGCCATACTATGGGTTCCTATTCCTAATATATTCCTTCCTCTGCCTCTTTGCCTGATATATAAAGTTTTACCCTCCCTGGTTAGCAATATTTTCCTACCTTGCAAAGCCTAGCTCAAATTCTTCCTACCCAATTAATATTTCTTGATGATAGTAGATATTGTCATAGCTTTTAAAAATTATCTGAGCCATAATGTCATATTATTGCACTAGTCTATTATATATGTCAATATAATCTATTTATTGTCTCCATCTCCTCAGGTGGGAAAATAATCCCCATGAAAAGTGTTATTGATAAGAGATAAAATGTGTGATATAATATGATGAAAAAATACAATTTCAAAATTGTTTGAAGAAAATACTTTCAATTATGTTAAAATACAGTTCCGTGATAGCCTTTCCAGTAATTTATGGCTTCAATTGAATTCATGACAAAACATCAGATAAAACCAAATTGAGGGCCATTCATCAAAATACTTGACTGAATCTAGGTCTTTCTCATTCTGTAGCCCATGTTACTACTACTATAATATGCTGTAAATCGGCTATACTGAGTGCCATCATTATTAATCTTGTAGAGTTTGCTCTTTGATTTAAAGTCTCCTAATTAGTATTAAAAATACAATATGGAGTGTATGTTTAGTGTCCTTCTCCTTAATTTCTCACTTGTGATCACTTTAATGAAGTACTTCTCTTCCTAATAGTAATATCATATTATTTTGTTTACTTTTAGTAATGAGTTTGCTGAATATTCTGAATTTCCCTGGGGCATATATAGGAAAGTAACTTTTTTTTTTTCAATTACTTAAGCTTTGTCAAATTTCTCTTTTACTTGGGCAGATCTTGTGATCTTTTGGTTAGGCTTCTTTAGAAAAAACAAAACCATAACAACTCAGTGTTAGAAAAGGTTCCATCTCAATCTAATTTAGAGCTATTCCCTCCAACACCACAGATCAGATATAAGGTGTCGGGAATAGAAGACATGGGTGTGGTCTGCCTCTGGGATACTATCCCCTTCTCCCTCTTCTAGGGTTCCCCAGTTTGTGGTGATTTGGGAAAGAAAAAAAAGGACAAGTCTCTCACATTTAATAGTGCAGCTGAAGTTTGTCATCTGTAAAATGTTGACTGTTTCTGTGGTTAATGTGGACTGGGAGGCAGAGGTCTCTACCTGGGAGTTTTCAGAAGCCCCTTAGGGACCTCGCCACTGCATAGTCATTGATATCTCATACATAGAACACTCCCCAGCTCCTGCTGCTGAGATGTGCTTTCAATGGCCAATCCTTGTGGGTAGAATTTGTCAAGATAACACAAACCTAGCTACTTCCCCCAAGTTCACATGGCCCATAGAGATACATATGTGGGTAGCCCCAAGGTTGTGCTCTCTCCCTTTTCTAAGTCACTTTTTTTCCCCTCAGTTCAGGTAGGTACAGGGCTGGATTGGCAAGGCAACTGCAGGTGCAGATGTCAAAGCTAGAAATGAAATGCTGGCCTTCTCTTCCTATAGGCACTCCTTCCAGGCTTGAAGAGTGGTTCTCATGGCAGCCCCAGTGCTTGGTTCAGTGGTGAGAGGTATGTCTTGGTGGAATAGATAGAAAACTGAAGCATTACTCTCTTCCCACCCCTACTAAGGCTACCTTACACCTCTAATCATTTCCTTCTTCTCCGTTCCCACCTCATTCTTCCTTTCAGACTTGACTGGAGAGGGAGAAGGTACAGTTTGGGGTGATGATTTAGAGCAGCAGAGCCTTTACCTGGTTGTGTCTTCGTAAGCCTTAAAGAAGGTGGTCAGCTCCAGTTGTTATCAGTTCTCCAACTTCTCTGTTTTAATATTGTGGTTAATTGCCAATTTTGGGGTAACAGAAAGACGTGTACTCAGTAGCCTGTTACATTTGTATACTTTGGGGAACAAAAATTGATATAAAATTGAAAACTTCTCATCTGCAACGGAAGCTGTCAAGAGAATGAAAAGGCAAGTCACAGACTGGGTTACAATAATTACAAAAGATGTGTCTGATGAAGGACTGTTATCCAAAATATGCACAGAAATTATAAAACTCAACGTTAAGAACATGTACAACCTGATTAATAAGCATGCAGAAGATTATTCACCAAATACTTCACCAAAGAAGAACGAAAGATGGCAAATAAGCATATGAAAAGATACTCAACATCATATCTCATCAGGAAATGCAATTATTAAATGCCTCAAGGTAGTCTTCTTTGGGTTAAATCTGCTTGGTGTTCCATAACATTTTTTGGATTTGGATATTCATATCTTCCTCTAGGTTTGGGAAAGTCTCTGTTATCCCTCTGAATGAACTCTCTACAGCTCTCTTTCTCTACCTCCTCTTTAAGGCCAGTAACTCTTCAATTTGCCCTTTTAAGGCTATTTTCTAGATCTTGTAGGCATGCTTCATTGTTTTTTATTCTTTATTCTTTTGTCTCCTTTGACTGTGTATTTACAAATAGCATGTCTTCAAGCTCACTAATTCTTTCTTCTGCTTGGCCAATTCTGTTATTAAAAGATTGATTCATTTTTTAGTACGCCAATTGTATTTTTCAGTTCCAGATGTTCTGTTTGATTCTTTTAAATTATTTCAACCTCTTTGTTAAATTTATCTGATAGAATTCTGAATGACTTTTCTGTGTTCTCTTGAATGTCTTCGAGTTTCCTCAAAACAGCTATTTTAAATTTTCTCTCTGAAAGGTTGCATATCTCTGTTTCTCCAAGACTGGTCCCTGGTGCCTTATTAGGTTCATTTAATGAGGTCATGTTTTCCTGGGTTGTCTTGATACTTGTAGATGTTCAATCTGTGTCTGGGTATTTATCGTGGTCTTTGCAGTCTGGTGTTTGTACTGGTCCTTCTTGGGAAGGCTTTCCAGATATGTGAAAGGACTTGGATGTTGTGATCTAAGCTGTATCTGCTTCAAGAGGCACCAGTAACACTGTGGTTATTGTGTACTTGTAGAGGTAGTGCCTTAATGGTCTTAGACAAGATCTGGGAGAATTTTTTGGATTATTAGGAAGGGACTCTTTTTCTCTTCCCTTACTTTCTCTCAAACAAATGGAGACTCTCTATTCTGAGCCACCCGAAGCTGGGGGTGGAGTGATACAAGCTCCCTTGTGGCAATCACCACTCTGACTGTGCTCAGTCAGACCTGAAGCCAGCACAGTACTGGATTTCACCCAAGGCCTGCTGTAACCACTCCCTGGCTACTCCCTATGTTTTCTGAAGGTCTTGGGGCTCTGCAATCAGCAAGTGGCAAAACCAGCCAGGCCCTTGTCCTTTCCTTCAGGGCAGCAAGTTCCCCCAGGCCCCAGGCAGATCCAGAGGTGCCACCCAGGAGCCAGGCATTAGAGTCAAAACCCTTAGAAGTCTAGCCGGCGTTCTATTATACTTCAGCTGAGCTGGCATTCAAACTACAAGATACAGTCCATCTCACTCTTCGCTCACCTTTTCAAAGGCAGAGGAGCCTCACCTCATGACCACCGCCACCACAGGCCCACAGGGAGTGCTACCAGATTACCACCAATGTTCCCTTAAGGCACAAAGTCTCTTCAGTCAGCTTTTGGTGAATGCTGTCTGGCTTGGGACTCACCCTTCACAGCAGTGTGCACCCTTCTGGCCCAGGGCAGGTCTAGAAATGCCATCCAAGAGCCAAGTCCTGGAATCGAGGACCCCAAGAGGCCTGCTTGGTGCTCTACCCCACTGTGGCCAAGGTGCATGATAAAGTCCCCTTTGCTTTTCCCTTCATTTTTTTCAAGCAGAAGAAGTCTCACCCATAGCCACCATGGCTGGGAATGTTCTGAGTCACCTAAAGCCAGCAAGTTTTAGAGTCTGCCCCAGGACCCTCAATGTAGTACCTACATATTGCTGCTGGTTATTCAGGGCCTAAGGGCTCTTCACTTAGCAGGTGATGAATGCTGCCAGGAAGGGGTCTTTTCTTTCAAAGCAATGGGTTCCCTTCTGGCCTAGGGTATGTCTGAAAATGTCATCCAGGATCTATGGCCTGGAAAGGGGGCCTCATGACTCCAATTGGTGTCCTATCCTGCTTTGGCTGAGCTGGTATCTAAGATGCAAGATAAATTCATGCTCACTCTTCCCTCTCCTCTCCTCAGGTGGAAGGAAAATGTCTCTTTTGGAGCTGTGAGCTATGCAACCTGGGGTTAGGGTAGTGTTAATAGCAGCCCTGCCTTAGGTGCTGCAGTGTCTCAGTAGGTCACATGCCCCTCCAGTCAACTGTCTCTGAGCCCAGTTTAGCCTTAGGACTCACCGAGGTGTTGCAGTCCTTGTGAACTAGAATGCCTTTCGAGTTTATTTAGAGCCCCAGAGCACTTTAGACCATGGTGGTGAGGCTTGTGGGAACTCAAGTTCTTACTGCTGGGATTGGTGAGAATTTAGCTGACGCTCCTTCTTTGGGTGGGTGATCAGCTAAGTTTGGACTGGTTTTCCTTTTTGTTAGAACAGAACAGCACTGAGTTCAATACCTAACAATTGCTGCACTCTCCCTCCCCCACTTCACAGACAAGCTTTCTGTACAATACCACTGCTACTGGGGTCAGAGGTGGAGGGGAAGGGTTGTGTCTTTTTTTCTACCTCTTCAGTGCCCCTTTCAGCAATACAAAGTTAAAACCAAGTACTATGAGTGCTCACCTGATTATGGATTCTTATGAAGATGCCTTTTTTTGTGCATAGATAGTTGTTAAATTGGTGTCCTTGGGGTTTGGGAGGGGGGCGATTGGTGGAGTCTTCTATTCTGCCATCTTGATCTACCTACCAGGAAATGTAAATTAAAATGACAGGATACTCATACAGGTCTATGGGAATGGCAAAAATCCAAAACACTGACAACACCAAATGTTGATGAGGATGTAGAGCAACAGGAACCCTCATTCGTTGTTGGTGAAAATGCAAAATGGTACAGCTGCCTGGGAAGACAGCTTCGCAGTTTCATATAAAACTAAACATACTCTTACCATAGGATCCAGTCTGCTTGGTATTCTCCCAAATAAGTTGAAAATTTAAGGCCACACACGACCTATAAGTGGATGTATATAAGTGGATGTTTTTCATAATTGCCAAAACTTAGAGGCAACTAAGATGTCCTTCAATAGGTAAATAGATAACGAGACTATGGTACGTTCATGTGATGGAATATTATTCAATATTAAAAATAAATGAGGTATCAAGTTATGAAAAGACATGGAAGAACTTTAAATCTATATTAGTAAGTGAGAAAAACCAATGTGGAAATGCTACATACTGTATGATTCCAATTATATGACATTCTGGTGAAAGCAAAACTTTAGAGACAGTGAAAAGATCAGGGATTAGGTGAGAAGAAGTGATTAACAAGTGGAGCACAGAGGATTTTTAGGGCAATGAAACTATTCTGCATGATATCACAATGCTGGATGTATCATTATACATTTGTCAAAACCCATAGAATATACAACACCATGAGTGAACCTAATGTAAACATGGGTTACATTTGGGTAAAAATGATTGCTTGTATTTGGGTAACAATGATTGGCTATATAGGTTTATTAAATATTTTCATATCAACATAATGAAGGAAGTAATATTGGTGTACCCATTTCACAGGTGAGGAAAATGAGTCATAGAGGGGCTGTAATAGATGTCTCACTCTGGTGCCTAATGCTGATAGTGGGGGAGGCTGTGCATATGTGGAGGCAGGGGATATATGAGAACTCTGTGCACTGTCCACTTAATTTTGTTGTGAACCTACAACTGCTCTAAAAATAAAATATATTGAAGATTAATTGATAATAAAAATATTACAGGCACAGGTAGCCAAATCAGAGAAATTGGCTTTCTAAATAGATAGCTAACAGATCTCTTCGCCCTTGCATGGGACAGAATAACTTTTTCTTAAACTTTTATTTGAGGTTTGGGGATACATGTAAAGATTTGTCACATAGGTAAACACATGTCACAGGGTCTTGTACATATTATTTCATCACCCAGGTATTAAGCCCCATACATAATGTTTTGTTTTATGACTCTGTCCCTTGGACAGAAAATGTCTAGTGCATCATAGACGCAGTTGAGCCTTCTACCTTCTCTCTGCATTTAATTTTCATAGCTACTGAGAGATGAGTAGGGAGCAGCATAGGTGGGTGAAGAGAGACCGCCTCTTCCTGGAAGGCTTACCATTGATAGTGAATCTGCTTCCAAAGTTGCAGAGAACTATGTGTCACCATTATTGTTCTGAATGAGGCAACTCTATAGAGACTCTTTATTACCTAGAAAAACAGCAGTCTCTGAAAGTTGAGATTCTGTTTTCTTAGAATACTGTTTTCGGTGTTCGTCATGAAACCAGGTTATGAGAAACAGAGGAGCTGGCAAGTTGGACATGGCATAGCTGTGAGAAATGTCTTCAGCAAACTGATATTTGACTACAATGTTATTCTTTCACATTTAACTACAGACATTCATTCTGTGCCTTGGTCTCTCAGACTTTTCTTTGTAACACAAGAGATTTTGCACAACTAACTCATTTAATCTTCATAGCAACCTCATGAGGGAAGTAATATTGGTATGCCAATTTCACAGATGAAGAAACTGAGTCACAGAGAGGCCATCACTAGCCCACTGTGAGAGCGCTACTAAGGGGTAGAGTTGAGATCTGAGTAAAAGCATCCTTGCTTTAAAGTAGGGTTCTTAATCACTCGACTGGGTTGCCAAAAGCCACAATAATAAAAACAATATGGAACTGGTTAAAAGTTAGAACTATTTATGTAACAAAAATAAATAGATTGAAGGTAGAAACTAGGGTATAGTTTCATTATAAAATTATCCAACCCAACAAGGGTTGCTATTTGGAGAAATGGGTTATTTGGATTGAAAAGTCCAGTTTAGCCAATCCCCCCTTAAAGATAATTACCTATTTTATTCCAAGTGGATTAAAGAGTCAAATATAAAGAGTTAAACCAAAATAACTTGGAAGAAATATAGATGAATATTTTATCTTATCTCTGGGTAGAAAATGATTTTCTCAACATGAAAGCAATTAAGAAAATCACAGAGGAAAGACTGATGAATAAAATGAAATATTTCTGTATGTCATAAATAAAATGAAGACAAATAACTAACACATGTAAGAAATTGTGATTTTCATATACACTGAAGAAAATAACAAAAGAGAAAACAGAAGTGCTTAAAAAATATGAAGAAAATATGAAAAATACTTTTTTTGTAAAATAAGAAAGGCAAATTTTTAAAAATGGAAAATAAAGCAAAATTGGTAAGCATTTACCACAGAGCACATTTTATCGAAGACTTTTAACTAGTAATAATTAAAGCTGTTGGGAGTTCTGTGAGATCAGTAATTTCACATACAATCTTTCTGCCAATAATTTAGCAATATCCATCAAGAGATTCAAAAATAGTTATACTCTTCAGACCACTTTTTTTTTTTAACTTTTAGTTCTGAGGGTACATATGAAGGTTCGTTTACATAGATAAACACGTGTCATAGGGGTTTGTTGTACATATTATTTCATCACCCAGGTTTTAAGCCCAGTATCCAATAGTTTTCTTTTCTGCTCCTCTCCCTCCTCTCCGTCTCCACCCTCAAGTAGACCCAAGTGTCTGTTGTTTCCTTCTTTGTGTTCATAAGTTCTTATCACTTAAAAGTGAGAACACGCAGTATTTGGTTTTCTGTTCCTGCATTAGTTTGCTAACGATAATAGTCTCTAGCTCCATTCATGTTCCCACAAAAGACATGATCTTATTCTCCACAAAAGACATGATCTTATTTTTTTTATGGTTGCATAGTATTCCATGGTTTATATGGATCACACTGTCTTTATCCAGTCTGCCATTGATGGTGTTTGATGGGTGTTTAGGTTGATTCCATGTCTTTGCTATTGTTAATAATGCTGCAATGAACATTCGCATGCATGTGTCTTTATGGTAGAATGATTTATAGTCATCTGCATGTATACCCAGTAATAGGAATGCTGGGTTGAATGGTAGTTCTGCTTTCAGCTCTTTGAGGAATTGTCATACTGCTTTCCACAATGGTTGAACAAATTTACACTTCCACCAACAGTGTGTAAGTGTTCTCGTTTATCTGCAACCTGGCCAGCATCTCTTATTTTTTGAATTTTTAATAATGGCCATTCTGAGTGGTGTGAGATAGTACCTCATTGTGGTTTTGATTTGCATTTCTCCAATGATCAGTGATATTAAGCTTTTTTCATATCCTTGTTGGTCACATGTATGTCTTCTTTTGAGAAGTGTCTGTTCATGTCCTTTGCCCACTTTTTAATGGGGTTTAAACCACTTTTTTTAAATGTAAGGATTTATCCTAATAGTTACATGGACAAAGATTTATGTTCAAATTTGATCACATTGTTATTTCCAACAGTGAAATATTAGAAATAACAATATTTAATAAAATTAGATTACTACCAAATTAGAAAATTATGGTTCCACTATAGTATGGAGTGTCATATCACTATTAAAATCATGTTGTGATTAGTTCTTAGTGACAAAAGAAAATTACAGTGGGTAGTGTTAGTGTTTAAATGTAACAAAATAGTGTTTTAAGATAATTGCTTTTTTGCATCATTAGATTGTTTATTTGAAGTTTTCCCTATTTTTGATGTAGGCGCTCATAGCTATAAACTTCCCTTTTAGTACTGCTTTTGCTGTATCCCATAGGTTGTGGTATGTTGTGTTTCCATATCATTTGTCTCACGGATTTTCAAATTTTCTTCTTAATTTCTTCACCAACCCACTGGTCATTAAAGAGCATACTGTTTAATTTCCATGTGTTTGTATAGTTTCCAAACTTCCTCTTATTGTTGATTTCAAGTTTTATTCCATTGTTCAGAGAAGCTGCTTGGTATTATTTCAATCTTTGGAATTTTTTTTATTATTATACTTAAAGTTCTATAGTACATGTGCACAATGTGCAGGTTTCTTACATATGTATACATGTGCCATGTTGGTTTGCTGCACCCATTAACTTGTCATTTACATTAAGCATATCTCCTAATGCTATCCCTCCCCCCTCCCCCCACCCCATGACAGGCCCCAGTGTGTGATGTTCCCCTTCCTGTGTCCAAGTGTTCTCATTGTTCAATTCCCACCTATGAGTGAGAATATACGGTGTTTGGTTTTCTGTCCTTGTGATAGTTTGCTGAGAATGATGGTTTCCAGCTTCATCCATGTCCCTACAAAGGACATGAACTCATCCTTTTTTATGGTTGCATAGTACTCCATAGTGTATAATGTTTTAAGTGTAGCAAGAGAGTATACATAGTTATTTATGCATAATTATCTCATTTGGTTAAAATCAATAATAAAAAAGGACTAGGGAGGTTAAGACAAATGCTCATGATGATTTTTGGTGGTAGTGGGATCCTCTGTACTTTACAAATTATCTACAACAGAGAGATAATAATGGGAAAAACATATTTAAATAAGAAAAAGAAACAACCACAACAGGAAATACAGAGACAAAGAAAAAAGGGCAGATCATTAGAAATGGTGAGAGGCTTACGGATGTGACCTCAAATCTGAAGTGATGGCAGAGTTGAAATGGAGTTTAGAGCAAATAGAAATATTGGAGGAATTAGTGCCCTTGGCCAGCTCCTTTGAAGCACTGAAGTGTATAGAACAGCTGCAAGGAAAGACCTGAGCTTCTCTGTCTTGTGATAAAAGTGAGTGTTTTTCTAAAACAAACCAGTTCTCTGCCCAAATTTACATTTTTATAGATGCCACATAGCTTTTCAACCTCTATAATGTTTTGGTTAAGATGTTTTCAAAATAATAAATCTTCAAAAATCAGTCTCTATTTTCTCTTTATTTTGTTTAAGTCCATGACCTTTTCAATTTATGCAATATTATAATTTCAGGGGAGGGGGCAGCAAAAGTAGATTAATTTGTCTATTAGCTATTACTTTGAGTTTTATAGTCTAAATGTGTGGAAGTTTCCAACTTTTTTACCTTTATTGCAGTTAGACTTTCTAAAATGCCTTAGAGGAGTTTGAAGGTCTCATTATTTTCTTCAAACACTTTATTTCCCAGGAAGGTAGATATTTCTATCTCTTGCCTATAGAATCTAAGGAGAATTTATGTCCCTAATTTTTAGTTCTCACTTGGATTTCTTGGTACTGAGCAAGCCTCCTGAAGTCAGGCCTTTACATACTTGTTCTCAGCATAATGGATACCTGGTCCACACACTCATGTTCATTTTTTCAGTTTCTCCCTGCCTCCTCAAATTACCCTGGGGCCTTGATCCTGTCTTCTCTTGCTATAGCCTGTCTTCCACTACCTAATCTCATATTCCAGCAGCGAGTGATCACTTATGTAGGCTGAGTGGAAAAAAAATTGTTTTCCTAAATTTCTTTTTAGGAAGTATCAGTATATTTTTGTTAAAACATAAACATAATTGCTTATGCCCAATAAACTTTTATAGGAATAAAATATACTTAAAACTGTATTTTCCATTGAATTGTCATACAACATTTCTTTCTACTAGAACATTTCTTTGCACTTAGTCTCAGTAAGATTGCTTTGGGTTCTCCACCAGCCCAAGGTATGAGATGCTGGTTGTTGGATCTGCAAAGCATGACTGAGTCCCAGGGCATTAATCATCATGGCATATGTATTATTTTGCTGCTGTGCTCTGCTGAGCCAAAGAGATGATGCATATGTATTCACACTCCTCCACTCTCACTTTCTTCTTCCATCTCTGCTTTCTCTCTGAAAGCAGTTTTGGCTGCCACCAAGTACTGTACCCCAAATGCCAAATTTTCAAATGCAAATGCCTGTTTACAGGAATATCTTGTCCCTTGGGCCAGTTCACCTCTCTGTGGTACATACCTACCGGTAGTATAGCTATAACTTTGGCTGCTGCTTGTAAGTATAAAGTCACAAACAGAATTGTAAAATGCAAATTTAAAACTGGAATGTCTACAAGTAGGCTCAAATACCCTTGGAGTCACTAAGTTTGTTTAGAGGCATGGAGGTATATTAGCCTGGGACTTGACTTCATGTCCCATAAACCCCTCTGTTCCCTCTTGGAATCTGTTGCCATTAACCTGTGATGTATGCACTCCGCCACCAATACGTCTAGCTCTAGCACTCATCCATTCATATGGCAAATATAGAGAGAGCACACAACCATTGCCAGCCACTCTGCCAGGTGCTAGACATGCACAGAGGAAAAGAGGAAAGAGACTGTACCATGTGAGAGCTTATGGTCTAGTGGAAATGCAGACAAGAGAGCTAATTAAAATATGCAGTGTTAAGAAAAATCCTTTGTGCTATAGTGGAACCCAGTCCACGGGAAGGACACTCAGATTACCCTTTAAAAGGAGTGATGAGGGAAAGTTTCCCAGAGAAGTAATCCAGAACCCAAAAAAGAAAGACTTAAAGCTGTGGGTCTCATGCTTCCACGTCTCCCCCCATGGGATACACTGGGATCCTAGGAGTGCCAGGGCGACAGAGCAGTCAATCATCCAAACCAAGCCTGGACAGGCTATGGCAAGCAATGGGGACATACAAATCTTTAATCTCCATTTCCTCTCGGTGATGATGGCATCACTGAAATTTTTGAGGTGTATTCTCAGGGTTATTTAACATACATTAAAAAGAAAAATGTATTAAAACTGATTTTTTTTTCATGAAGAAAAATCTTGAAGATGCTCCCCTGGATTGAAGAACTCTTCTGGTGTCTGACTGCAGGTCTAACTTCTCTGGCGGTTGGTTTGAGACCCACTGCAGTGACCTCTGAGAATGGACCCCACTAGTGAATAGCCTCATTAGAGAGAATGTGGGTGGAGAAGGCTGAAGTGATGCTGCCATTTCTCCACGATGCCTTCTGTAGATTCATCTCTGCTCTGCTGGGAAGCAGACTTCACTGACTCAATTTTTTTTTTCGATATTTTAAATTTTGAGATAGGGTCTCACTCTGTCACCCAAGCTGTAGTGCAGTAGTGCAAACTTGGCTCGCTGCAGCCTTGACCTCCCAGGCTCAAGCGATCCTTCCTCCTCAGCCTCCTGTATAGCTGAGACCACAGGCACCCACCACCACACCCAGCTTTTTTTTTTTTTTTTTTTAGTTTTTTTAGAGTTGGGTCTTGCCATGTTGCCCAGGCTGAGCTCAAACTCCTGGTCTCAAGTGATCCTCCCACCTTGGCCTCCCAAAGTGCTGGGATTACAAGTGTGAGCCACCGTGCTGGCCTTCAAACTTCTTGAACTTTAGCATCCTCATGCTTGCTGTGATTGTTCTTCAGATCTTGATTGGTCGGTGATATGCTGGGTCTCAGCTTGTTTCCCCTTTCTCATCATTGTTCTAATATCATTCCAAATATCTTTATTAATGTTACTGCTACTGCTACTTCTAACTACTACTACCACTACTATTACGACGACGACTACTAAGGGCTTTGTTTTGTTTTTGTTTTTGTTTTTGAGACAGAGTCTCACTCTGTCACCCAGGTTGGAGTGTAGTGGCGTGATCTTGGCTCATTGCAACCTCCACCTTCCGGGTTCAAGCCATTCTCCTGCCTCAGCCTCTTCAGTAGCTGGGAAATACAGGTGTGCACCACCATGGCCACCTACTTTTTGTATTTTTAGTAGAGATGGGGTTTCACCATATTGGCCAGGCTGTTCTCGAACTCTTGACCTCGTGATCCGCTGACCTTGGCCTCCCAAAGTGCTGGAATTACAGGTGTGAGCCACTGTACCCAGCCAGGGTTTTGTTTCTGAGTGACAGTAGCTACTGTCCTAGGCATTTTTTTTTTTCATATCTTCAGAACCAGTCTGGAAAAATAAATATTATTATCTTCATTTTGTGGTTTAGGTGACTGAGGTTCAGAGAGTTTAAGAAACTTCAGTTCATTGGATAGTATTCTCAGCATACGGAACAAATATAAAACTTAATATGCCATTGTTAACACCAAACTTCCACTGAGCACAGTGCTCAATACCCTTGATTCAGGAAACCTGTGCTGCCGTGCTTCCTGTTACAGGGACCACTGGCAGCAACTTGACTGGAACAGCCAGATGGGCCCTGTGGCTTTGACGGTTATTGCAGGTTTCAAGGCAAGAAAAGGGTCTTCTTGAGGGCAAACAGACCCACTGGAGGGGAGCAAGGGTGTCAGACTCCAAAGTCAGCGAGCGGCAGAGAGGCCTGACCACTCCATCTGAGGGCAGAAGAGTCACTAGGTGCTGACTTCCTGTTTTGTTTCATTTTTGTTTGTACTGACTGCTGGGTGTCAGTCATTATGGGCTTAGGGTTGTTAATTCTTGGCAAAAAATGATCTGAAATTCTGTAGTTGAAACCACCCTTCTTGGGGACAGGGAGAGAAATTCTTGGATTATCAAATCAAAATTAACATCAGCAATCCCTTTTTTTACCCTGCCAATACAATGACCCTTTGGTATGCTGTAGAAGTTTTATTATTTGAAACAAAATTTTGTAGCAAAAAAAATTTTACTTATGTTTTTTCTCTTTGCTACAAAATTAGAATTGCTTATTCTAGCTTTCCAGTTGTTTAGATCCTGAATAAGCAGGGTTTTCATGAATAATAAACTTCCATTGTGTGTGCAGATACCATTATTGAAGGAAAGTTAGAGACCTCTGAAGTTCTCCACTGCATCCTAGGATTTAACTATGTTAAATTGACAAGCATATATGGCCCATGTAAATCAACAGGAAATAATGCATAAAAATAGAAGTTTAAATTTTTATTCTCTTCCCCAGGTAAGAGGCTGTGAACTGGTGTGTGTGCTTTGGCAGATGATGGGTAGGAAAGTGTGGAATTCCTTACTGAGAGGGAATGAAGTTCGAGTAGGTGTCCTGTTGTTTCTCATCAGAGCATTGAAGAGATGGTTTCAGTGGTGGAGTAAGAGATGGATGCTGGGAGGCTAAGAATAGAAGAAGTGGTTAGCCCCAGACTATGGGCTAATGGGGCTGTACATCTTGTTTTGAAGTAATGTGAACCTCAGTGGCCTTTCTGTTGAAGCAGTCTGTGTGCTAACTACTTGTGATAAAAGGGAGCTTACAAGATATCAAAAAGAGTCCTTGGCTTGTTGTTATCTGAAGATGGTTTCCTTTTCCAAAATGAGGGGGAAATGGTCTGGAAGACCTGGAGCTGACTATGTTTTATCAACATGAGTTGACTATGTAAATCCTATGTACAACTTGTTTGCTGGTGATTTAAACCAGCATTTAAAAGTCCCAGATAAGGGTTGTCACAGAATTCCTGTAGGTGATTTTTTTCCTCTTTCAAGAACTTCATATAGAATTAATTAGGAACTCTTCATGCTCTTATACAATTCAATTCAGTGTATCACTAAGAACTTCAAGTATGCAATTTGCATTGCCCACTCTTCATATTCATTAAAATTCACATACACATTTGTTCATATTCACTGGAGAGTGATGGAATCAGAGATTTTGTTATTTAATCACTCTCTTGGTTTATTTAATCTCACCGAGTTTATGCCAAAATGGATTTAAAGTGGCTAAGTTAATAAAATTCAACAAAGTATTCCTGACCACACAGCATCATTTCTCAATTTTTGGAAGGTTTTTAGATCTAAAACATTGTGGAGGTAAAGAGTTTTCTTATATTTTGAGTAGGTGAAATCATCTTCAAGTTGAAGAAAAGAAAACAAAAATTTTTTCCTGAAATGCCAGAAATTTGCTGGGGTAAAACACCTGGTTTGTAAGAAAAAAAAAAAATGAAGCCCAGATACCCTTACCAAACTGAAACAATATTTCATGTTTCTAAGACACTTGGGTGAGTTAAACCTAACAGGAAGCAATAACAGAAGTCCCTGAATCAGAGAGGAACTGATCATTACTCATTTGACTTTGCAAGCAGAATGATGACGCCATTACCCTGAAATATAAAAAACTTAAAATAACTCCGTGTCAATTATGAAAATACTTATGGTTATGGTCTTCTATCACGTAATCTCATGGGCAATTTCAATTTCTCCATATCCCTTAGACTACTCCAACCCTTCATACTTCTAGAACTAGATCATGTTTTTGCAGACTTTTTAGAACATGGAACGCTTTGGGGGAGAAGAAGGCTGAATCACCCCACTCTATCTTTTAAGTGACCTTGCCCACCCTATATAACTTCAAAGGGAAAACTACACATGAAAACACATGAAAAAATTGGTAATTCTTTTACATAATTGAGATAATGTCTAGTTTCTTAAAATACAGGGAGAAGCTAAACATTAGATGTAAAACTATTGTAAACACAATTTCCTTGGCCACCTATGGATGACAGTCATCTGTAATACACAGACAACTTGTCACACCCAGTGAACACCCTAAAGAAGGAGAAGCAGAATGGGGAAGTGGGATGGAGGTTTTAATTTTCATGGTCTTTTGTGTTTTGGAAAATGTAAGTCAATGTGGCATTTGCAGAAGCTATCACATTGTTATCAGAGCCAGATTACACCTTCCCTTGCCATTGTATTTAAAATGCTGGCTCCTTTTTATCCTTCGCTATAAGGAGAACAAAAGGTATTTCTCCTTACAATAACAGTCGGATTTTGCCACTTGGGGCCCTGTGTTCACGTGCCATGCCAGTACTCAGCAGCTCCAGGTTTCTTAGATATTTTTATTAATTTTTATTGAGTGCTTACTATTGTGTCAGGTAGTCTTACAGAACTTTAATTTCCACAAAAATCCTGTGAGGCTGGCACTATTTTTTATACAGATGTGAAACTGAGACACGGAGATAAAATGCAGCTTTTCCCAACAACTTGGTTGCCTACTGTCCTCAAGGGGTATCTAAAGTGTAGTCCTCATGGGGTACCTATAGGACTTGTTTAGCCTTTATTTTCTTTTATTTTACCATTACTTTGAAACTTTAAACTGTTTTTGAAGTTATGAAGTAAGAACATGTATAAGATAAGGATTAGAACATATGAAGAGACAAATAGAAGGGAAGTAGTCTTCCTTCCCTAACACCCCAGGACTACTCCACAGAGGTAACTATTTTTAATTTTATGTGTTAGAAATTTTCTATGCCTAAACCAGATATGCATATGCATGCACATTCATTTTTATGTATGGATCAATTAAAGTACACGTGTCGTACCTTGACATGGTTGAGGCGTCTGTGAACATGCTTGTCTCCCTGAATTCACTGTAAATTCTGAAGTCATACTATTATACCGTTCTGGTTATCTGCTGTTAAGTAACCAATGATCCCAACACTTAGTGGCTGAAATCAACAACATTTATTTTGCCCACAGATCTGTAGTTTGAACAAGGCTTTGCTGGAAAACTTCATCTTTGCTACACTGGAGATCAGCTGGGGTGGTGCAGGGATGAAGGGCTGGTATCATATGAAGGCTCAGTTGCTCACATGTGCAGTGTTTGATGCTGGCTTTCAGCTGCGTCCACAGGTGACACTGCGGTTGGAACACCTTCACATGGTCTTTCCGTGGAGCTGCTTCACTTCCTCAGAGTATGGTGGCTGGGTTGCAAGCATCCCAGGATAATTGGGCAGACACCATATTGCTTTTTATAATTTACTCTTGGACATTGTGTGACATCATTTCTGTAGTGGCCGCAGTCTTAACCAGAATCAACTCACATTTAAGGAGAGCAGGTGCGATGGGATATATTGTGAAGGCATCTTTGGAAAATATGATCTGCCGTAAGTATCTTTTTATCTCAGGCATATCCCTCACTGGCCACAGCTTTATCCTACAGCTTTGTATACAGTAAGTGCTTAATTAATGTCCAGGACTTTGAATTGTGAATCAGATGTAGGAGGAGGCAGCTCTGTGAACTGAGCTGACCTAACAGAGGAGGAGAGGTGCTAGCTCATAGGAGAGTAGGATCCAGAGTATAAAATCCCACCAGGGACAATTGCTAGGGGTTGCTAGAAAAAGTGCTTCTGAAATAATCCCCCTGGGGTAACTAGCAGATGTCTCTGAGCTATTTTCTTTGTCCAGGAGGTTTCTGGGAAGTGCCATTTTGATTGTGAATGGAAATCAAGGTGCGGTGCTAGGCTGAGCTTCTGGGGAGCAGGTGCAGTTAAACTGTGCATCCTTTAGGAACCAGTTAACATTTGAAGCCCTTCCCCTTTCTAGTGAAGTTCACCCACATTGTTCAATAGCCTTCCATGGTCTACAGTCATTAGATTCATATGAAGGTAAAACTCGGTAGAAGAAATGAGAGCCAAGTGTGGAGGATGTGTCTTGTTTGCTCTTAGATCTGATGTTAACAAATATCATAGATGCCCATCAGAGCAGGGCCTGAACAACTGGTATCATTGATGTTGGCCCTCTGACATTGAAACTAGGCCTGTCACTCCAGCTGAAGTCTGCTGTTGAAGAACACATCTGAGGCAAGCACAGCAAAGTAGGCTATGCATAAGAGAGGTGTGGAGACAGGATGGAAGGTCATACTCATGGATTTGTTTTGGAACTCATCCTCGTTATGTCTTATTTTGTCTTTCTTATTCCTCTGTATTCTCCACTGTACTGTCCTTCTTACTGCCACACTCAGTTTCCAAGTCAGCTCTCAGCCTCCTCCATTCCCTGGATATTGATACGCTTGTTCTCTCCTGGCATCACATCACTTTAACTGATAGCCCGGAATCAGACCAACCTGGCCCCTGGCAATACATCAATCTCCACCGTCACACACATGCATTCCCTTGTAGGTCTTACCTCACAGGGATCTTCATTTGGCCATTCAAGCTCCAAGGGCTCTACTCTCCTTCCCAGTTTGGCCCCAATAATGTTAGAGTGAACAATAGGTAATAATGTGTTTACAAGGGCTTAGAATCAGAGACACTATTGAAAAAGACCTTCTCGTGCTCATATTTAAGTGTATTTGAAAAACATTTATCAGAGGGACAAGGCCTATATTGTGAGCTAAATATTTCCAGCTACTTATAGGAGCTGTCTGCCATGCTACCGACACTACATTCTTCACTCAGGTGGGCATCCATAGCATTGACTAACTCCATTTTCCTTTTAATACAGTTTATGATTATTTTTAGAGTTTAGACTATTCTAAACCATTCCTTTGAACAGGTCCTTAAAGGCCCACCTCCAGCTGCCTCACCATTGCCATCCAAGCACTTCTCCTACTCATAAGATTCAGTGGTAGAGTATGACTTTGTGGTAACCACAGGGTGGCAGTTGCCCGATAGAAGAAGATGAAGCAATTGAAATGAATTTCATGACAGCCTTTTGATGTTCAGGCCAGATTCCCTGATGGGATATTGGTCTGAAGAGATGGTCAGACCCTCCATTTTCTAGTTGAGCTCAAGATGAGTATTTAGTTTGGCTTTCAGAATGATTGTTTTTGGAAAGCTATGAAATGTTGTTACTTATTAACCTTCCATTGCCAATGGCTTCTGTAGTGTGGAATAAAGAAAAAATTAGATTTCCCAATGTGGCAAAGGTTTCCTGAGTTAATTTTTGGGCCTCAGAGGTTGAACACTGTTTGGTAGCACTTGGCTGTAGTGGTAGTAATGAAATTAGGGTCACATAACACAGGAAAATTCTTAGGTTCCCTGCCATCACTGCTTGTGATAGCATCATCCTGGTCCCCAGGATGATTCAGAGTTGCAAGTCCCTCTCCCGTTGCTCCTTATGTCTAGTGGTCACAACTTGCTTATCCCTCTGCAGTGCTTCTTGCTTCTACTCTGTCCATTTCTTACCCACAGACACTAGCACTAGCATAAGCTTTTTTTTTTTTTTTTTTTTTTTTTTTTTTTTTTTTTTTTTTTTTTTTTTTTTTTTGACAGAGTTTCCCTCTGTCTCCCAGGCTAGAGTGCAACAGCACTATCTCGGCTCACTGTGACCTCTGCCTCCCAGGTTCAAGGGATTCTCCTGATTCAGCCTCTGAAGTAGCTGGGATTACAGGCATGTACCACCACACCCGGCTACTTTTTCTATTTTTAGTAGAGTCGGGGTTTCACCACGTTGGTCAGGCTGGTCTCTGACTCCTCACCTCAAATGATCCACCTGCCTTGCCTCCCAAAGTGCTGGGATTACAAGCGTGAGCCATTCCACCCAGCCTAAAGTACAAGCTTTAACTGACTATTTTTAAGATGGTGGCACTAATTGAACTGGTCTTCAGCTTTCTTCCTTCCAACTATCTTATAAGCCACTGCCTTAGCAATTTTCCTAAAATCCCCACTTAGTAATGCATGCCTTTGCACAAAAAGATTGATAATTGAATCAAGTCCAGTGTATTCATCATAGTAGATAAGAGTCCTCACCCATCCAGCCCCAGTGAGGTGCTTGGTAGTTATGTCTTATGCAGCTGCCCACGTTCCTGCCATACCAGCTTTGTCGCTGATCTCTGATAGTTCTCCCAGTTTTCTCCTCTTGATGACTCTCATTCACATGTGAAATGCTGGTTCTTCCCTGGTACCATTTCTGACCTGAAATTGTGCTGATTCTCTAAATTCATCTTTCACCTTCAAAGGCAATCTCTGCTCCCATCTGAAGAGGAAATGAATTTCTCTGTTGTGTCCTTTGAATGGCTTTGTGCTGTTTTCTGTCTTGTACTCTGTAGAGGTGGGCCTGTTGAATTATTTTGCTAGACTGGAGGCTCGTGCAGGGCAGAGGCTAGGCTTTGCTCGCTTCAGCATCACCTTCTCCCACACGTAGAGCCAGACATGTAGTAGGCCTTTGCTAAATGCTGTTGATTTGAATGGAATATTCGCAGATTCTCTCCAGGAAATGGTTAAGTTTAATCTAGACCATCAACTGAAGTTTTTGTGTCTATAAAATGTGTAAAGCAAATATGATAAAAAAGTAGGGATGATTAATTTGATGTCAAATTATTCTGATCATATTTCCTAAATCAAAAAATCAAAATGTGATTTCATAAAGGATGTTTAAAACATGTAATTGACAAGTGACAATAGAACAATTTCCTCCAAATTGGATATATTAAATTTGATTTATTTTATATGTTAACACATAACAACTAATGACTCTTATAGATGCAAAAACATGTAGTAATGCCAAAGGTTGTTTACTCAATATGCTGGCATGGGAAGACTTTAAATATTTTGGTATATGTATCTTTTTAGTTTTTTAAAGAAAGCATACTTACATTTGCCTTTATAAAAACTTGTATAAATGTAAGGGGTACAAGCGCAGTTTTGTTACATGGTATATATATATCTTATGCCTTTATTTTCCTCATCTCTTTTTAGAAGTGAGCTCTATCACATGGTACATTTATGAGAAGAGGAACCAGCAATGTTTCTTTCCATCTTCAACTATACTAACATCTGATGTGTAAGCTAGTCTGGGAATTAGGGGCACAGAAAATTGCATATTAAAGTCATACAATTTTTTTTTTTTTTTTAAGAAAAGCTCTTTCTGTGATTTGTTGCTCCAAATCTTTCTTCTCTTATATTAAAAATTATAATGTTGAGAATTGATTCTCTTTGCACCCGGCAGCAATATTTTAGTAAGCCTCTTTTCAGTTTTGAATAGTTTGTCTTTTTTCCATGAGTACCTTCAGGCCATACATACTTGGCTTTTTAATTTTTTTTTTTTGTAATGCTATTGTAATGGGCCTGCTGTTCAGTCCCCCCACACACTTAGCTACTTCTTTTGGGTGCTTGGGTGCAGATTTTCCTTTGAAGCCAGTGGAAGCTACATGCACAGATGAAATGTGTGGCGGGAAGGGGACGATTCCCACCTTCTCATCTCTTGGGCTCTTTCATCTCTGTGTGATAATGTTTTCCACTCCTCTATAGATAAGAATCTTTTTGTAAATTTCCTATATTTAACACCAAGACTAAATGCTGTTAAGCAGCATCAGCCATTCTCACCACATCCACTGAGATTAAAAGTGAGTCAGACAATTAGGTTACTCGGGCAGGAACTGTGGCCCCACAAACTGATGATGTTTGATAGTGTCTTCCAGCATGTTCTCTTCTGCAAATGCTAGGATTCAGACTAAGGCAATTTCCATTTTGCCTCCCCCTTTTAAAAACAGAGAGAGAGAATAAGATATATATTTTAATGTAGTCTTGATACTTTCCCTGCTTTTTTAGGGCCAGATGGGTGCTTAATGATACCACTCAGTTCTTACGTGTGGTCACTGGATTTCATCTAACCCTCTTCCCCAGAGGTCTCGCTTAACACTGAAAAATTTAAAACTTAAGAAAAAGACTATCTTTTTTGTTTCCCCCAAAATGGAGTCTTGCTCTGTCACCCAGGCTGGAGTGCAGTGGTGCGATCTTAGCTCACTGTAGCCTCTGCCTCCTGAGTTGAAGCAATTCTCCTGCCTCAGCCTCTCAAGTAGCTGGGATTACAGGCATGCACCACCGTGCCCAGCTAAGTTTTGTATTTTTAGTAGAGATGGGGTTTTGCCATGTTAGCCAGGCTGGTCTTGAACTCCTGACCTCATGATCAGCCTGCCCTGGCCTCCCAAAGTGCTGGGATTACAGGTGTGAGCCACCGTGCCTGGCCCAGAAGAAGACTATCTACAAATTCCCTTGACAATCCACGGCAATAATGAATGGTCTTTCCTTTCAGGAAAGTGCCACCTTAAGTGATTGCTTGAAGAGAAATAACCGGTTGGTTCTCGTCTGGAGGTCTGAGGAGTGCCAGGTCTGCCGTGTTCTGTACTCCTTTAGATCTTCGAAAGACTCCATAGGCCAGTCCTCGCGCTCACCTGACCATTCCAGACCCTGTAACTGAGGTCTTAGTTTCTTCTTGGTTTCTTTCTCAGAATTATCTTCCAGATCTCTACAACCTAGGAAAGGCTAAAATTGAGGCTTTCTTTACCCTAAAATTATTTCCCACATTTAAATTTCTTCCACACGAAGTAAACTCAGTGGAGGAAGCTTGCTTTTCACCAACCAGCTCCACTCCAGCTCTTTCAGTTCTGAAATTTAAGGATCTGGAAGGGACACTCCAGAGACTTTTTAACTAAAGGAAACTAAACTTTTAACTAAAGGACATTATTTGCTTTTAACTAAAGGAAATTCTTAATTTTAACTAAAGGGAATTCTTAGTTTTCCAACATGTGTGTTTTCATATATGCTTGGGTTTGAACACTTGAGGACAAGTGAAAAATGTTCTTTAAATATTCAGATATAAACTACATTTACTATTAAACTAATCTAAAGGACTCGCCTGCACCACCAAGAGTAATTTTGTTTTAGAATAAACAAAACAAAATTTTGTTTGGAATAAATTGCCAACCAGTAATTTACATTTACTAACTTATTTAGGATAATTTTCCATGTGTTCTTCAGCAAACTGAATACTCTGTTACTATGTAAGTTTCCTTGTCTGTAAAATTAAGCAGAGGAAGTAGATTGTCCCAAAGATGTTTTCAACTATAATCATAGTTTTTGATTTTGTGATCCTATATAAACTTCAGTGTTTATCCTAGATAAACTTCGGTGTTTTCAGTGTAGATAGAAAGGTGATTAGAAGGGACAGCTGGACAGAAAGACATAACATACAGTGTTCAAAGTAATTTGGGAGTCAAATTGGATCCTCTCTCTTCCTCTGAGGAAGTGTTTGAATGACTCAGGAAGAGCCTCCAACCTTCTCCCCTCCTGCTACTTTTTCTTCTTTCTCTTCTTTGTCCTTTCGTTTTCCTCTTTGTCCCCCTTATGCTCCTCTATTTTCTTCATTCTTTCTTTTTTTTTTTTTTTTTGAGGCAGGATCTCACTCTGTCACCCAGGCTGGAGTGCAGTGGCATAATCATGGCTATCTGCAGCCTCAACCCTTGGGCTCAAACAATCCTCCCACCTCAGCATCCTGAGTAGCTGGGACTAAAGGCACATGCCACCACACCTGGCTAATTTTTAACATTGTGTAGAGATGGGGTCTCAATATGTTACACTGGCCGGTCTTGAGCTCCTGGAGGCAAGTGATCCTCCTGTCTCAGCCTCCCAAAGTCCTGGGATTACAGGTGTGAGCCACTGTGCCCAGCCAATGTAGTGCATTTTTACTGGTTTGATATATTTATTTTATTTTTCAATGAAAGTCCAGTTACAATGATTAAGCCTATATTCTATCTCCTTTGCTAGCCCATCCCATATAACTAAGCACCAAAGTTGTCTTAGATTTATTTGATTTCAAAGAACAGGAAAAAGGAAATCAGTAGTTAATTTAGTGATGTTTTCTCTTGGACATTTTCCAGGTACCTGAAGAGTGTGTGAGGAGTGATGACCTTTTTTTTTTTGTTGTTGTTGCTTTCCTATAACTATCTTTTAGTATTGATTTTTTTTTTTTTGGTCAGAGAAGATTTCAAACAATTTAGAAAAGGTTTTAAAGTCATTCAGTCTTTAGAAAATTTGTCCTGTTAATACTATGAAATACATCTGTATATATTCATTTTTGAATTGATGGACAGATGATAGGCAGTAGGCAGCAGGATTCCGTATTAAACAATTCTTGTGTTAGGCTTCAGAAAGCTTAGCAATCTGATCTGTAGTATATGAAAATAAGCTGGAAAAGAGGAAAAACAGATATATGCATGAGAATTTGGTCTCAAGTCAGAAAATAGCAAACAATTACTTTTATTAGAAATTTTTTTTAAAAAAGTAAAGCTAGAAAGAAGGAATGTTTGATACCATTACGAACAAATGAGCTAATTATTTTATGTTTTATTGAAAAGTTATCTGTTGTCTTATGCCATGTTGGAAAGTTTAGAGATTAGTTGAAAGGGAATAAGAATGATTAAAAGTTTGGAAGACGAATTTATGAGGAAAAATTTTAAAAAGGCAAAGTTCTAATGATGATCTTCCAGTAAAAGGTAGTGTGGTTTAGTGGGAAAGGCAACAGTTTGGGAAACAGAAGGCCAGTGCCTGGCCACAGCCACTTCCAGTGACCCCCCTGTGTCAAATTGTCCATATTTGTCAAATGAGGGCACTGTATTGAGTGATTTTTTAAAAGTCCTCCCAGCTCAAACTTTATAATGGCTTTTTATCTACCAAGAATATAAAACAAAAAGAAGTGTGCAGAGTGTATTGAGTTAGCCCTGTTAAGAAAAAAAAAACAAAAAAATCAAAAAAGATACAGCATTTTAAAGCTAGGGGTGAAACACTCATAGAGTTTGGGAAATTTTATTCCATTTATAATGTTGGCATTTGGGTTCAGTGCTTATCTTTTTTTCTTTTCCTTTGCAAAGCCCATGGTGTTTTGCTTATTCTTGGCAGTGTTCAAACACAAGCTCTAGGAAAGAAAAAAAAAAAAAAAGAATAAAAATAGAAAAATTAATGCAAGTACAATTTCTTCTGGGGAGTCCACTGGTTTCCTCTCAGCTTCCCCTACTTTTTCCCAAACCTGGCTTGCATACCAGTGTGTTGTGTCTCTTTGCAAATCTTGTTAGAGTTTTTGCACAACAACAACAACAACAAAAAGTTTAAAAAAGGAATGAGAATTACGTAACTAAATAAAACTGACAGGCTACCAGTACTTAAAAGCAAAATAAGAGCGAATTCCCCTCTGCACCCAAGTCCTTCAGGAACTCGTGGAAACAAGTAAATAATTAACTGCTTTCACTTGAAGTATGACAAAGAGGGCCTCTGGGTTTGCTGAGCAAGTACTAGATGGTCTTCAGTTTCCTATGTGGTCCAGAGTTTCCATAACATGATTTCTGCCCTCAGGGAAATCACATTTCAAAAGTGGGGAAAAGGGAAGTATAGACGAAGCTAGCATGGCTCATTTGAAAAATGACAAAAGCTATTTTACCTCTGAGTGTGTCTCTAAACAACTCTGGCATTCCATACAAATACAATTATTTTCTCCCTTGGGTGGTTCACCGGTTTAGGTGGGTTTTTGTTTTCTAGTTGCTTGGGAGAGTGAGTCATGTTTCAAAAGCTAAACCATTAAGCAAAGAATAGCAAGCCATAAGCAAGGGACACAGTGTAGAGTGGAAAAGCTATAATGGTCTATGCACTTATGAACTTTTTAGTATTTAAGAGAAGTTTTACTTTTTGAGAAATTCAAAGGCATAAGTATAATATTATCAGTTTCCAGTAGTTGGAAAACAAATCAAAGTTAATTGTAATGAACACTTGATTGTGGAATCCTTGCACTTTAGAAAGGATTTCAAAAGCATCTATTATAAAAACAAAAACAAAAATCTCCTCTAAAATCCAGCTAATAAACTGACTCGCTATCCAGGGAAAGAGGGGCATCAAGACACTGGCAAATAAATAAATAAATAAATAAATCATTCTGCTTGTTGTGGGTGTAAAGCTTTGGGTCTCTTTTCCGGGGTGAAGAGAGAAGGAAACATTCCCTATATGGTTATGCATTTGTGTGTATTGTATACATAATTTTTTTGCGAGGTGTTATAAATCAGACAAAAAGAGAAAACGTATTTTACCCAGAGATAGCAATTACTTAGGGGGATAAAATACAGCAGCATAAGAAAGACTAGGAACTATTAACAATCTGCTTATCACCAAATGAAAGTGTTGTCCTACACACTGATTATGGAGTTGAATATCATATCATAGATAGAAGTGACAGATCGATACAATCTGGCTTTTACTTCATTCAGTTTCTTAACTTGTGGCTAGAAGCCAGTGATATGTTTTGCTGTCTTTGTTCCTCCCTCCACACGTGCTCTGGTGAGCAGCTGTTATGTTTTCCTTTCCTTGCTTAGCCATGATCAGTGTACTTTTTTGAGGTCCTAGTAAGAATTTTAATCAGTCCTGGCCAGTAATTACTGTCTCTTTCCAGATGTAAATCTCTTACGCATACTTCATTTTTATTCTTCTCCAGTGTTACGAAGAAGGGTGAAGTTCTGTTACAGAGCTTGTTGTACCATTAGCAGGAAGGGCATAAGTTGCTTTCCTCAGTCCTTCTGTAAAATGGGTGAGGACATCATTTTCTGATACTGCTAATCTAAAACAGAGGTATTTTGGTGATTGCATATGCTTTGGTTTTTCTCCTTGCCTGACCCCAAGAATGTTCAGTCTTTTATTATTTCCACATCGCGCAGTTTCTACCTAGTCTAAAGAAGACAAATTTGTCAGGAACAATAGCTGTTGTATCTCTCAATGCATTCTCAACATGCCCAGTATTCGTCTACAAAACTTTTGAGTATTTCACCCAGTGAGAGTATGAAATAGTTTAGAATAAGATTTTTAATTTTGGCCACTTTTGTCTGCTTTGACTTTCTCCATATTGTCTCAGAAACCATTATGTGCCATTCAATCAATTGGATTATCTGCTCCAAATATTGTATTTATTTGACTTATATTTATGCAATTTTTACATATCATAGATATATGTAAAATGAGGTTCTTGTCTTAATAGGAGGATGCTATGCAAACAAATAACTGCGATATATGCTGATGTGTCAAGAGCTATGTGAGTAGGGCAAAAACTAAATCTTATAGGAGTCCAGGAGTGGTAATGAGACATTTCTGATTGCTTCTATCAGGGAATACTTCAAAGATGAGGTGGCATTTAAACACAGCTCCTAAGTGAAAAAAATTTCAACAAACAAAGATGGGGTGGAGTATATGTTGGTCAAAGGATCCAAAATTTCAGCTGGACAGGAGGAATAAGTTCAACAGACCTACTGAACAACACAATGACTACAGTTAATGGCAACGCATTATATATTTGAAAACTGTCAAAACAGTAGATATTAAGTGTTCTCACCACAGAATAATATGTGTGATAAGGCATGTTAATTAGTTTGAATTAGCTATTCCACAATGTATATATATTTTAAAACATCATGCTGTACACCATACATATATACAATTTTGGTTTGTCAATTTAAAAACTACAAAACAAGGGGGTGAAAAATAGAGATGGGGAGAATGGGGAGGGGGTTTCAGAAAGAGAGCAGTTTAAACAAAGATACAGAGATATGACAATGCTAGATGAATTGTCAGGAGGAAGGCTATCATATCTTGGAGCAGGGAGCCAATATATTTAGACTAAAAGCTAAGACTGGAAAATTAGGTACAAATTAGATTGTAGACGATTTTGAATGCAAGGCTAAGAAGTTTAAATTTAATTCAACATTTATTGAACTTGGGAACTTGGCACTATTAGATAGCAATAGTTTGGTTAGGAAGACCACACATGGGAGACCAGTTGGCATCTATTGTGTTGTGTTGAGGACTGAACTTCGGGCCTCAACTAGGAAGCTGCTGGTGGTCATGGAAGAGAGAGATATCAGACATTCCAGAGGCAGAGGTAACAAAATGGGAAGTCTAATTGAATAGAAAAAGAGAAGTCTGAGACAAATGAGATGGGAGCTGTGTTCCCTACAGGATTGTCCTGGTGAGTCTTATTCTTTCTCTACTCCAATGTGTGCATATCTTGGAGCATGGAGTGGGCTGTGCAAAGTACACTCTTCATTCTGAATGCTCATCTTCTCCAGCTTTACATTTCTGAAATTAGGATATGTCTTACCATCTATGGATATGTTTAATATGGAAATTTTTCTTGAAAGGCAGTTAGTAAATCAATGGTGCATATTTTAATTGATGATACCTTATCATCAAATAAATAAAGTAAAGTGTACATTATTGCTGTGTTTGGGTTTTGCTTTCAAAACAAAGTTATTGTTTTGGGTCTTGTTTTTCAAACAAAATTATTCTATAGTCTTGCAATTAAGCCAAACAGCCAAAAATGCATAAAATACATTTAAATATTAAAAACACAGCAAATAATATCCAACAAACACCTACATTGCCCAAAGTAAAGAATTACTGTAAAAATAAGTCAATTGTCAGAGCTTTGGGCAGATTATGAATGTATTCATCAAATATTTACTGACTAGCTCTTAGGAAAAAGCCACTCTTCTAGGTACTAGAGGGACACAGCATAAATGAGAAAAGAATTCTGTCTTGGAGTTGGGGGTGGAGAGGTGGAGCTCCCAAGAAGAAAAGACAGTTATACATAATTTTAACAAGGCAAAATATGATTTATCATAAGATCCCCAAGTTGTTCTTTGGATTATTTGAAGAGGGGATGCTCATGTTTGCTTGGGAATATCAGACGAGACTTCAGGGAAGATGTGGCATTTAAGTTGGGCCAGGAGAGTGGGGAGAATTTCTGTAGATAGAGGTCAGAACCTGAAAAGGATCATGTGTGTTCAGGGAACATAGCAGTCCAGAGTAGTTGGAGTGCAAACCATAAGCAATAACAGTGATAACTGTAGGAAGCATTTGCTGAGCAATTACTATGTGCCAGGCACTGTTGTGTTTCACTTGGTGATATGTGGTGTTATTGGTCCCATTTTGTAGACGAGGACACAGAAGTACAGTTAAATAACTTGTGCAAGGGGCTAAGAGCCCAAGCATCACCAGTAGGCTTTACTTCTTTTGCAGGCAGGACGTATGTAAGAGCATGCACACAATGATGTTCAGCTATAAAGAATGCTGAACACAGGTCAGGGGAGGTGTTGCAAACTTATGTTAAAGGTTAAAGAGTTTGGAGTTTATTCTGTAGCTGAAGTGACAACCTTCTCTAGATTTGAAACACTATGTCACTACCATCATGGTGTGAATAGTAGAATTGAACCATAATGGTCTTTAGTAATATGGTACCAGGGAAGTATAGAATTGAACCATAATGGTCTTAAGCAATATACCAGGGAAGTGTAGATTGTGTGTCAAATTCTAGCATCTTTCAGGGGATATTTAAACTCTTAAATTCTCATAAGACTTTGCATTCTCAAAGATCTTTTCTATTGCCTATGTCATTTATTTTGATTCTCATAATGATGTGGCATTTCTTCCTGTATTGGTTATAAGGGGAAATGTACCCCAAACTGGCACTGGTTGTCTCAAAGCTCTATGGCTGACAGGTAGTGGAGCCAGGGAAAGAAACAAGGTATCTGGAGCCTAGATAATTGCTACTGTCTTCTGCTTAGTCCTTGGCGCTTTCTTCTTTTTACCGGTTTTGTCTCAACAATCCTCCTTTTTACAATCAGAGGTGTAAATAAGCATGCATATGACAATTGATAGGTTTGCTTGACACTGGAAGTCAGTTCTCTTAAGTAGGAGATAGTATTCTTACCAAGAAAGAGAAGTGGACCATTCTCTGGTTGACATTAGCAGAAGCAGGAGGTCGGGTGTTTGCCCCGTAGCTTCTGTACATTTCCATTGATGAGTAGGGAGCAGTCCTAGCTGGCTACCTCTGGAAGCTCAGTGTCTGGGCTTCATGGCAATTTCACTAGGCTTCTGTTTCAGGAACTAGGCCAACTGTCCAACTCCCTTGGGCTAAATCATTCATTTCACAACCTCTTCCCTGTCTCAGCTTATTAGTAAAATAAGATGTTCACAGTGCTTGGCTAAAGAACAAGTGTCACTCTTTCTCAATTAAACATGATTTTTTTTTTGCCATATATTTGTTTGTAAAATTTCAATGCTTATTTCAAAGATCTTTCACTCTGTTTTGAGTCAATATCCAGGCAAAGGAGGTACTGGGTAGTTATCCATTCTTGGGGTAGACAGCACATTCCACTTTTAATATGGTCTTAAATATCTCTAAATGTAAGAAAGAATGGATAGCATATAAATTTCCTAGGACTGCCGTAACAAATTACCACAAACTTAGTGGCTTAAAGCAACGAAAATTTATTTTCTTATGGTTCTAGAGGTTAGAAGTTAGAAATGGAGGTGTCACCAGGGCATGCTTCCTCTGAGACTCTGCACAGAAGCCTTTATTACCTCTTCTCTGCTTCTAGTGGTGGCTGTCAATTCTTGGTGCTCTTTGACTTGCAGCTACAAAATTTACAATCCCAAATCTGCCTTGGTCATCACATGGGATTCTTCTGGTGTGTCCATCTTCACATGGTATTTCAATCTCTATAGGACACCAGTCATATTGGATTAGAGCCCACCCTAGTGACTTCACCTTAAAAAAGACCCTATTTCTAAGTTAGGTTACTCTTACAGGTACCAAGGGCAAGGATGTCAATATATCGTTTTAGGGGAACACAATTCAGTCCACAAAAGATAGAACCAATAATTGACAATCTTCCTTTTATTATGGTTAGTTATATACTCGTCATATCACTTTCTCATGATTGTAAATTTCTTAGGTATATGAGCTGAGCTCTAATAGAAGAAATACTTTGATCCTCTTTGGTAAATCCATAGTATTGTTAGAATTATTGTTTTAATTGTGATCATACAAAACTTTTTTAGTCAGTCTCTATCTTCCCTACTGGATTTTTTTTCTCCATGAGGGCAGGGATCTGGCTCATTTTTATGTTCTCACGGGATTAGCAGTTAACAGGAGACAGTATTGCAGAGTGGCTAACCTTGTCATGTTTGGAAAATAATGATATACATTCTAATTCTGGCTGTTCTGGGTCTTAGCTGTTAACCTTAGGCAAGTGTGTTGGCTTCAGAATCCTCATCTGAAAAGAATGATAAATATCATATTCTTCTTATGGTTTGTATGAAATTAGACACATTTTGCATATTGCCTAACTATTATTATAATTATATACTCAGTAAGTGCTTGCAGAATTGAATTCAAGGAGGCCAAACAGTCTAGTCATAGTTCTGCCATGAAATTACTCTATTTCTTTGGGCAAGACTGCCATCTTTTCTGAGCCTTAGTTTGTTTACCTGCAAACTAAGGGAGTAGATGAGATGATTTTAAGATCCCTTCCAGTCTGTAAATTCAGCTAGTGTCTTCTTATGACTTCAAGAATACATATACACATACACATATACACATACGTATATACATATGTATATATATACACACACATATACATAAATAAATATATGTGCTCTCTCCCTCTACATATATATATATATATGTATATATGTGTGTATATATATATACGCAGTCACTCCTCTGTATCCATGGGTTCCACATCTGTGGATTCAATCAATAATGGATTGAAAATATTAGAAAATAAAAGTGGATGGTTGTAGTTGTATTGAACATGTACAGACTTTATTTTCTTGTTATTATTTCCTAAACAAAAAAACTATTTACATAGCATTTACATTGTATTAGGTATTATAAGTAATCTAGAGAGGATCTGAAGTATATGGGAGGATATGCATAGATTATATGCAAGTACTACATTATTTTATATAAGGGACTTGAGCATGTGTGGATTTTGGTATCTGCAAGGATCTTGGAACCAATCCCCCACAGATATTGAGGGATGACTAGAGATATACAGATGGAGAGAGAGAGAGAGAGAAAAAAAAAGAGAAATGTATATATATATTTGATATATATAGTAAACCAATATATACTCAATTCTATTCTTTATTGAGGAGTCTAACAAATAGTATGGATTTATTAGAGGGCTATATTGTTATTGGTTTCTCTCCTGTGCTTACTACCCTGCACTGTATGTATTTGACTGATTATGTCAATTAAATAAAATTTGAGAAATATTTATGGCTGCCTATTTTAAGTCAGGCTCTGTGCTAGGTTATGGGCACCCAAAAATGACTGGTATACTATTCCCTGTGTTACATTTGAATCTCAAAGCAATTGAGATTTCATATCATTTTTTACAACTTGTAAACAGGCAGGAAAAGAAATAAAATAGAGGATTCTGGTTTTCTAAGAAGTTACCTTATTGCTCTTCTGTAATTCCTTCTGCTACACACGCACATACATACACACACACACATACATAACCTTCTAGACTCTGAAAACAAAAGTGGAGAAGGTGAGGAACATTGCAGCTGTTGCTTCCTGCTGACCTTTCTCTGCTGATCCACTTACCATTCTCAAAGACATTCTCTACCACCCTATAGGTGGCAGAGCTAATCCAGGCAGTTCCAGATGGTAAGCAGATTGGAGGAGGGTCTATTTGGGGAACACTAAGGTGAAAGTTCTCCCTGGAGCTCGTCCATCCACATCTGGATGTGGCTTATCACCTTTATTTAATGGGTTGAGTTGGGACCTCCCTAGTCGGTAATATTTGAACTGGGATTTGGAGAAAGAGAGAGAAGACAAATGAAGCAGGCCAAGGGGAACAGTGTTTTGGGCAGAAGAAGCAGTGAGTGCAAAAGCCCTCAGGAGGAATTGCTTCCTCCCAGAGGAACAGAGGGAAGGCCAGCGTGACCAGGGTAATATGAAGTGGTAGGATCTGCCAGAACATGCAGGACCTTGCAGGATAGGGTAAGGAGTTTGGATTTTATTCAAAGCCCCGGGGAAAATCACCTAGATTTCATGTGGGTGTTTTGTTGTTCCAAGTATTACACAAAATTCCAGTCCCCAAACAGGTTTCTTGCTTTCTAAGAAGTTACTTTCTACAGCCCTGAAGCCCTTGCCGATCCTGTGGGGCTGCCTGCCCACACCCATTGGGCAAGAGTGAAGATTAAGTAAAAGCCAAGCACTGAGTGTGACGCAGGATGCTAGGTAAGGGAAGAGGAAGGAACTCTGTCACTTATTTACCTTGAATTTTGATGAAAGATTTGGATTTTGAAATGGAACTGTGTATGTGGTAGAGAAAGGTAGGGGTAATAAGTGAATTTGACACTAGACAACTGCCACTTTAGAAAGAGTGGATTTCAAAATAACACACCAATGCCCTTTACCACCATAAAAATTAATGGCTCCTCTCTGCTGCTATATTATTTTGTGGAGACTTCAGTAGATCTTTTTGAGGAGGAAAAAAAGATAAAGAAATATGAAAGAATTGCCTCAAAGAATGAAAACAAAATCACATTAAACAAAATAAAATCTTAGCCTGTAAACAAACACCAAACAGCCAGTGAATAAACCAATAATTCTCATTGGTAAGCATAAACAGAAGTATGAGGACCTTTAAAACTGTAAGACATTATGAACTATACGTGATTGGTTTTTTAAAATTCTTTTTGAATTGTTGATATTTTTAAAGTTGACCAAATAATATATGAATGCATACTTACTATAAAAGATTCAAGCCATATATGGCATACACTTTGAACTTTCCTCCCCATCTTCTCCCACAATGGTTCAAGAAGTAACCACTCTTCTATTAACAGGCTGGTATATATTTTTCTAGTCTTTTATGTCTATACATGTTAGTGTACGTATACGTATGTGAACTTTAAGAAAAAAGTATAAATGGGATCACTCCATACCTATTATTCCACCTTTTACTCTACTTTGTCTTAAAAATCTTTATCAGCATGTTAATGTTTGTTGTATGCTTTTTAATGGGTGCAAAGTATTCCATTGAATTAAATTACCATAAATTATCTCACCAGTTTCCTATTAATGTAAATTTAAAACTCCGGTTTTTTGCGATCACAAACAACACCATAAGAATCATTCTTGAATTGTTTTTTGCACATATGGAAGTATTTCCATAGGATCAATTCTCTCTCTCTCTCTTTTTATCTTTTTTCTTGAGACAGGGTCTTGCTCCATCACCCAGGCTGGAGTGCAGTGGCTCCAGCATGGCTCACTGCAACCTCTGCCTCCTGGGTCCAAGCCATTCTCCTGCCTCAGCCACTGGAGTAGCTGGGATTACAGGCACCTGCCACCACGCCTGGCTAATTTTTGTATTTTTAGTGGAAATGGATTTCACCATGTTGGCAAAGCTGGTCTCGAACTCGTGACCTCATGTGATCCACCTCAGCTTCCCAAAGTGTGGGATTACAGGTGTAACCCCTGCAGCCGGCACTAAGGGTCAATTCTTAAAAGAAGATTCACTGCCATTAACTGTCAAAAGTGTAACACATTACATGTTGCACATTTAAAATTTTGATACTATCAAATTACCCCACTGTTATTATGTCTTTATTGATTTGTATTCCTACCGAAAGAGTTTAAGTGCTCACTTACTTGCAATTTTGCCAATACTGGACATCACTAACTTTTATTATTTTTGTTTATTTAGTGGGCAAAAAGGAGTATCTATTTCAATTTTTGCTTTCCTGATTACTAATTAGGGTGAGTTCTTTAATAAATCTATCAACAATTTGTATTTCAATTGTAAATTATCTGTTCATAGCTTTTGCTATTTAAAAATACTTTGTTGAGAAGTATAATTTTAAACACTCTATTACAACCATTAAACAATTGTCTGTCACAAATAATTTCTTGCTATCTTTCACTTAGTTTTCACCTATGAACATTAAAGCTTTCATTGAACAGAAGTTTTTCATCTTTACATAGCTAATGCTTTCTGGGCTCTTATGTATTGTTAGGAAAATCATTCCAACCTAATTATATTAAATATTCTATATTTTCAGCTATTCTTTTATAGATTTTAAATTATTTTTACCTTTTTAACTCCTTAAGCTATCTGGAAATTGCTATTATATTATCATACAAAGCTAAGATTTAATTTTTTTCAAATGGGTTCCAGTCTTATTTATTGGAAGATATATTATTTTCCTAGTACACTGGAATAACTTCATGGAAATATAAATTCTTACATGTGCATGGGTATGTTTGGGGAATCTCTATTCTTTGATAATATTATATTTATAGACATTCTTTTTATTGACCTTTTCCGTTTGACAATACAGTTCTAACCCATATAACATTAAAGATAGTTTTCCCAATGCCCATCCTTACCTCCATCTCTTACCTCTTTTATTTTCAGATTTTTCTAGTGCACTTTCTCTTTCAGATGAGTGTAAGAATGTGTGTCAAATTTTATAAACAGACAAGCAAGCAAACAAACAAAACCTATAGAGATTTTGACTTGCAGTGAACTATTTTAGAAGATTTGAGGATAATAAATGTCTTTACAAGATGGGCTCTTCTCATATGAGAACATGGCATGCCTTTTCCTTAGTCTGGACTCGAGAATTTTCTTCATAACATCTTAAAAATGTTTGCTAAGTTCATTTCTGTTTTATGACTTTTTGGCTATTTTGATGTGTCTTTCTCCCATTCTTACAAGTTCTTTTGTAATAAGAAATTATTATAATATAATATATTAACAAATATATAACATAATAACTGCTACTGTATAAGAAACTTGTTTCTTTATATTTGTATGTTGTCTTTTGAATGATGTATTTCAGAAAAATTCTTACCAGGTTTTCGTTCTTCATGAATTGTCCTGGATAATCTAGTTATGAAGCCATATAATCAACAAACTTGACAGTTTTGTTGTGTTTCTTTATAAATTCTATACCTTTTATTTGTGATATACTGTACAAGTGTGAAGAGTGATGATGGTTATGGTCATCGTGGTCTTCCTTCTTACAATAATGAAAAAATTTACATTTCAATATTAAGGTTAATGTTGGGTGGGTAGTTCTGGTAGATACTCTTCATTATGTTAAGGTATTTTTCCTTCTATCCCCAGCTTACTTGGAATTTTTAAAAGCAAAAATCAATCTTAATAGCTTCGACATCTATTACATTGAATTTAATTTCTTTTTAATGCAGAAATTTAGTGATTTTATTTTGTTGCCTAAGGTCATGCTCTTTGACTCAAATAGATTTGAATGAACTCATTTCAATAAACTATTCCTACAGGGTGCGGTGACTCAGGCCTGTAATCCCAGCACTTTGGGAGGCCGAGGCGGGTGGATCACAAGGTCAGGAGATCGAGACCATCCTGGCTAACACGGTGAAACCTCGTCCCTACTAAAAATACAAAAAAAAAAAAAAAAAAAAAAAAATGAGCCGGGCGTAGTGGCAGGCGCCTGTAGTCCCAGCTACTCGGGAGGCTGAGGCAGGAGAATGGCGTGAACCCGGGAGGCGGAGCTTGCAGTGAGCCGAGGTCGCGCCCCTTTACCCTAGCCTGAGCAACAGAGCGAGACTCCTTCTCAAAAAATAAATGCATAAATAAATAAAATAAATTATTCCTATATTCAAATAGAAACAGCCCTCTTCACTGAAGCCAATTTCTATTGGGTGTGGCTAATATAATTCATTTATTTCATGGTTGTTATGGCAGCAAGATAAAGATATATATGCATCAGGTTAAAAATAAAACTAAATGAAAATTATCTATCTATCTCTCTATATAGACAGGTAGATTTCCATATGCCTCTATATCTTGATCTTGACATTTATACTTGATTGGACATATTCTTAAATATTTTATTAATCAAGTAACTTAAAAATAAAAATAGATACTTTTTTAAAAAATACAATAGTCCTCAAAGAAGGAAAATACTCCTGGTAGTAAGTAGTCAACCAATCATATATTTCACTTAAAGCCTTAATCTTTCTTGGAAAGGCATCTTTATATTATAGGACAATTGCCTTAGTACAGAAATGTTGTTCATTCCAGTTGAGTTAAACCCTCTCTACCTTTGTCTTAATAGGTTAATGAACAAAAGATTGTTTTGAATGAATTTTAAACAAATCCAGAATTAGGGTTCCTTTAACTATTGGTTATCCTGGTTACTTTGTGTTTCTTTTTAAAGGGATTTTTACTGTTAGGGCTTTATCTCTCCAAAAAAGTGATAGTCTGTAGAAATTGCAGAACTCATTAGGGGCTGACACTTTTTTTTTTTTTTTTAACAGAGGGATCCAATAGTCTACCGTTCTTCATACTCTATATGAAGAGTCTTTTCTGTTTTCTATAAGCCTGTATTTTCATTCAGTTTTATTTTTTAAACCGATTAAATAGTGTGGCATGAATGGGAACACAATATAAAGCAAAGCAATTACGACTACTGTGGTTGATGGCAGCACTGAAAAATCTCAGAATCCCCCTCTCATGCCTTTTTCTTTGTCCTCTTCTTCCCTTTTTTCCCAGGACATTCAAAGGATCTTACATTTTCATGAGTACAGTTTTAAAATCATTGCATAGACTACCTCTTAAGACTCAAAACAACCCTGATGCATTCACAGAGCATTTTGTATAGATATATGGATAAGTCCACAGGAGAAGCTGCCTTTTAAATCCCACGCACATCCTGACTGCTTCCAAGAGGCCCCAGTACTACCTTCAGCATGGACCCTTCAACATGGAGCCGTCTCTGCCATATGCCCAACATGTTCAAGGTACTCCCACTAAACCTGAAATAAGCAAATGGAATTTTAAAAAATGCAATTAATGATGTTTCTACATGATAAGTGCACCAAATGAATGTGTCTACTTTTACATCTATAAGAATGTTGACATTATCTTACTGAGTTATTTCATGAAACACTGATCAAGATAATCTATTTAAAGCCCAAATTGAATTTAGTGGCTTAATCCCTTGAATGATATTGCAATCTACCCACAGCTTCATGATTTGATTGAATTAAACTTGAATAAATCAGAAAATTGTTTCCTTGCACTTGTATTAAAAACATAATAGATTTGATGTATTGCTAGCTATTATTTATATTAGGTTTAAAATTTTTCTTTGTGCTGTTTTAAATATGCATGTCACAACTCTAAGCCAATATTTGGCTTATATCACACTAAGATTTCTAACATAGGGTCTTTATGACCTTTATTTCTGTTATTTTCCTTTCCTGAGCTGCCTGTTTTTCAGGGCTTGTCCTAGTTACAGATTTTTAGTTTATCCTTTTCTGAAGAAGGCTATTACTCTCCGGGGAGTAGTGTTCATAATCCCAGTGATCCACACTGAGTTGGATGAGGACATCTGTCTACCCAACTCCAACATTCAAATAAGGTGATACACAGGACAGAGCAGTTTTCACAGTTAGTGGATCCTCATATATGAGAGTGACTTTACTAAATTAAATTTACCTTATATAAATTCAAAGACACAACATTCAAATATTGTCTATGTGACTTTAACCCATCTCCTACATCAGTCCAGAGACCCAAATAAAAACTTCCCTTCCAAATGAAGGCAAAAGGCCAAAATAAAACAAATTAGCAAACCAAACCAGAACAAAACAAAATCCTATGATGTTCCAGGAAGCCAAATAAAATCTTCTTGTGCAAATAAAGGCAAACTGCAAAAATAAAACAAACAAAAACTCAACAACTATCTTAAGATCAGAAAGGCATAGAGGAAGTCTCATTCTTTAAGCAACCAGTTACTCTTCTTTTGTGTCTTACAATAATCCAGAAATTTCAGACATTGCCTCTGATGATGATTTTCAAACACATCTTGATTTTCGATGGTAAGAAATTCACATGTATTGTAGCCTTTAGACTTCTCCAGGGTGAGCAAGGGCATCCTTGCTGCACATAGAGGCACTTGGTAATGAATAGGGCTATTCATATAGAATTTATGTCATTTCCTTTTTTAGCTTTTCCTTTTGAAGCCTTATTACTTAAAACAAAATTCAGTAGATATAGCTTACTTTATACCATGTGCTATTCATGGGCTATTCTGTCTATTTTTCCCTGCAAATTTTTGTTTTAGATATGTGAACACTAAGGTTTAGGGAGTGTATTAGTTCAAGCCACCATAACCAATACCATAGCATAAAAAATACCATAGACTGCATGGCTTTAAACAATAGAAATTTATTTTCTCACAGTTTTAGATGCTGGGAAGCCCAAGCTGAGGTGCTGGCAGATTCAATTTCTGGTGAGGGCTCTCTTCCTGACCTGCAGGAGGCTACCTTCGTACTGTGTCCTCATTTGGTGGAGAGAGAGCCCTCTGCCACCTCTTTCTATGAGGGCACTAATCTTATCAGATCTCAGCCTTACCCTTATGACTTCATTTAACCTCAAATGATTCCTTAACTTCCTTATAGGCCCTATCTCTAAATACAGACACACTGAAGCTCAGGGTTTTAATGTATGAATTTTTGGGGGACACAACTTAGTCCATAGCCTTTAAAGCAGCAGAGCTAGGATTTGAATCTAAGTAGTGTGGCACTGGAACCCTGTTGTCAACCCTCTTACAGCTGCCTAAGATTTTCATAGATGATTATAAGGTTGGCTCAGTTTGTCTTGCAAACCTTTCCCACCTTTCTTTCTCTGTCCCATGTTTTAGGCATATTCCTCTCACCTGACTCTACCAAATTTCCATGTTGTAGGCCCTCAGTGTTCACCTCATTTGTACTAAAGATAAATTCCTTCCAAGGGTATTTGCATATTTATGAACACAATGTTCCAAATAAGAGGCATGCCCCACATAACAAATATTAGCTTTTAGAGCATATGGCAGATGCGACGTATTTTTTTTTTTTTTATTTTTTATTTATTTATTTATTTTATTTTTATTTTTTTATTATTATTATTTTTTATTATACTTTAAGTTCTAGGGTACATGTGCATAACGTGCAGGTTTGTTACATATGTATACTTATGCCATGTTGGTGTGCTGCACCCATCAACTCGTCAGCATCCATCAATTCATCATTTATATCTTGTATAACTCCCCAATGCAAGCCCTCCCTCCTCCCCCCTCCCCCCTCCCCATGATAGGCCCCAGTGCGGCCTTTTGGCTAAGATCAAGTGTAGTATCTGTTCTTATCAGATGCGACGTATTTTTAAGAGACTTTGTCCTCATCTCTCAGATCACCCCTTAGTGAAAATTGTAGCACTTTGGAATATGAGCTTGTAGTACATACATTTCCTACCAAATTAATTAATTTTTTCCTTATTAATACCACAGAACACAGTTGTTTAATTCATTTTGTTTAATGTCTACTGCTTCCACCTTTCTCTTTTTATTAACATTTATTGAACAATTTTTGTATATAGGACATAAAGTATACATTTAAAGATAAATGTATACATTTAAAGATAAATTGCTTTCAAGGAATTAGACATTAGCAGAGAAACAGACTTGTATACAATTAACTAGTGACCTAACTAGAATATATTAAATCTCAAAAGAAGAATCTAAAAAATGATATGACATTTTAGAGAATGAAATCAGATAATATAAAATAATTTTTATTTCATTTTATTTTGTGAACAGTGAGATACTCCTGAAATCTTTCGAGTACCTAGATAGGTTGATCCAATTCATTTCCAGAATCACCTCTCCAAAATAAAGAGGAGGCTGAAGGGGAAGAGAGTCTGGTCTATTATAATTTTCCTAAGGTAAATCCTAAAAGAATAGAGATGTTCTAAACAGTAGAACACCTTAGTAAGTCAAGGATTTGTTGTTTGGAAGTCACATCTCCCTTAAAAGATTACTGTTTCTCCACCCTTTATCACAAAGGACACTTTTGATCAGGATATTAGTGACTGGCATGACACAGGCAATGGCAGAACAGGGAACTGACCAATAAAAATAGACTAGGTCATAAATTTGTAATTAACAGGTGTGACCATGTTGATATGGGTTGGTTGGATGTCAGAGCTGCTTTTGACCCTTGTTTTATATCCAGAGATCCCATGATTTGAAAAATTTTACTTGTTAAACACATTTTGTGAGTTAAGTAATAAGTAAATTATTTTCCAGTTTCTTAATTGAATGATGATCTATGATTTACATCAGCTTAAGGTCAGTATAACAATGAATTGATACAATTTTAGTGATCATTTATAAAAATGGGTGAGTCAGTTGGCCTAAGTGCGTGGCCCTATATTAAGCAAATGTGTAATTTCCATTTGGCATTTTAAAATATTAAGAATAAATATTAAAAATATTTATCTAACTTTATCAAATTCCTAGGGTACAGTGGACTACTGTCGTCCATTAATAGTGTTGATTTAATTTATGTGCCTCATAGTCTGGAAGTGTTTTTAAAATCAATCTCTCTCTCTCTCTCTTCCTAATACACACACACACACACACATACACACACACACACACACCCCCCACATATACCTGTATACATATCTGTACATATCTATAAATACAGATTTTACGTGAATGTCTTTATAAGTGATGTATTCTTTAGTTGCCAAGGTATTTACCACTCCCTTTTGCCTTACATATTTATGTTATGCACCTGGCTTCTGAAAACATGTGTTTTTAATTTCTGATTTAGACAGTTGTACGTTTTTGGTGATATCACTTTGTCCATGTCAAAATTCAATTCCAGTATAATGAGTCATGCTGTGATAGAGTTTTAAAAATCTATAATTGGCTTCAACTTTTGAAGCACTATTAATTCAGATTTTACTATTTATATTTGGCAATTTCTACTTGAGTTGAATCCATCTTCACTTCCAGTACGCACACATTCCATTTTAGTTCAAAGATTTGCTAACTCTTTTAAATGCTAGTATTGACCTTCAGAGATTTTAAAAAGCACATTTGACTTTTTGTGCCACGTAAAACTTCTCTTGTTGACTTTTGTTTCGATTCTTCCTTTTACTTGCCTCCCCTACTCCTCCACTGAAACCAGTTCTCTCAAAACTACCTACCCCCAACCTCAGCCAAAGGAAAAAAAAAAAGCATCTGTGATCTTGAGTACTTGGTGATGGTGCCCTTGACACATATGCACATGCAGGGACCAACAGGCAACATTCTTGTGCCACCTTGGTTTGCCTGTTACCTTCCTGCCCACTCCTTTCCTCCCCTGGGACCACTTTCTGATGCTGCTCCAAAGTCTTGTCTAAGAAATGGCAACATTGTGCCCTAAATGTGCTGACTTTCCCTTCCCATTGTACTTTGTAAAGATCATGGGTAATTTTAGTACGGACGAAGTAGCAAAAGGACAACCAGAAGAATGCTGAATGGTTACAACCCCAGTGGCAGATATAATGTCTTTTTGATGAACATTAATGATCTAGGGTATACTTCAGGGAAAGTACTTTACAAGGACTTCGAGAGAGAACATTATGACCGGCACCTGTAATTCTTGCCTATATTCACAAGAACTGAATGTCCTTGTGTGCTGACTTTTGCATTGCATTGCTAATGTTAAATAAGAGAATGGATGGGAAACAAATGGTAGTGCTTGGGGACATTTTTCTATCTTCTCTAAAGAAAAAAATGGCAAATGGTGTGAATGCAACTTGCCACAAAACATAAAAGTGTAAGAGTTCCGCTGTTTGAGGTGAAAAAATACGTTTTTTTTTTTTTAATTGTAAAAATTAGCTCCAGGTTCTCTCAGGAGCTTAAAGAAAAAAAGCTTTGAGAAATGGGAGTGAATTGCAAGATAGGGTTTGTGTAACAGGTTCCTCAAACCACAGAGGTCACATGGGCTCTTTCTGCTTTGCTACTTTTGATTACTTGTCAGAGTTGTACTTTTAGCTTCCCCCATCCTGCAAGGCCACTCAACCATGTGCTAGCTGGAGTGATCTTGATTCACAATGTCTTTACAAAGGCTCCTGCAACACAGCAGCAATGGCAATTTGGCGGACTTCTGTGCTGGGCCAGCGTATAACTCTTACTCCACACTCACAGGTAGCCTTACGATGGACGATAATAGAAGGATTCAAATGTTGGCAGACACGGTGGCTACTCTACCTCGGGGACGAAAGCAGGTATGATTGCTATTTTGTACCTTTTAGAGTGTTCACGTTCTCTTGAGGGCAGAGTGATATGTTTGTCTGACTTCATACTAATAGTGATATTTTAGAGGCTTTGAAATTAGTGGCTGATTATTATGGGCGAAGGAGGTGAGATGCTCAGGGAGCTGGGTGAACCAGTCCAAAGATTTGAGACCACAATCAAACGTTTTTTTCAAGGCAAAAATTAGTTTGTTTTTCTCATTTGGAGAAGTGCTCAGATAAAATAAAAATCATTAAGCATAACAAACTTGAAGATGGTTTATATAGATACAACCAGTATGAGAATTAATGATCTTTTCCCCATTGTGTCTCCCTTGATCCTTTCCCTTCCATCCTCACTTGCAGTCCTTGATGGTCATTTCAGTTCATAATCAAATAAGAAATACTTTTTTTGAGGACAAATTTTGTTGACTAATTATCTTCAGCTCTAGGGCACTGGCACATACCTCATGCTATTGGAAAGTAAGATTTTGTTTTGTTTTGTTTTTTGGATAAATGAGTGCCAGATTGAATATCAGCTCACCACTTAGTGACTGTGAGATCTTGAGCAAGCCACTTGCCTCTCTAAGCTTCAGTTTCCTTTTTTCTAAAATGGAGTTAATAATAGAACCACCCTTATTGGGTTCTTATGTTGGTTAAATAAGGAACTGTGCAGTGCCTAACACAGTGACTGGCATTCAGTGTGTGCTTATTAAATGCCAGATTGTGCCATCTTAATATTTTTATTGCAAAGTTTGTCTCTAGGGATGAAAACTCATTTGGAAAAATCTATGTCTAACTGAATTTATTTTGATTTTTTGTTCTTCAATTTCTAGCATGTAAAAAAAATTTTTTTAACTATAATACCTCTTCAGAATTTTTTAAAACGACTTGCTCTAAATCCCCAGGTACATATTTGAATTTCGATATAGCATTTCTACAGAAAATATTTAGAATTGCCATAGAGCAAGAATTTTTGCACTTAAGTCTTGCATGTACATCATGTGCTTCTCTTAAGCCTTCTAAATTCAGGATTAGAGAGGTATGGCATAGTGGGAGAGACATGATCTTTTTGCAGTGATGTATATAGCTGATTCCTTGGCATTTTTCACAATGAAGATAAGGGCATAATTTTCCATGATTTGAATTATTGATCGTTCTCAATCTAAAGTGCTTTTATGATACAAACTTTAATGTAGTGATGAACATTTTATCAATCTACAACCTGTCTGAAGATAAAGCAACATGAGAAATGCCGACATCTTTTTTCAGTTTTCAGATATAAAGCAGTCAGATTTTCTTTATATTTGCCATGAAGCTATCACACTAACTATGGTTCACTTGATTAGGCTGTTTTTTTTTTTTTTTTTTTTTTTTTTTTTTTTTTTTTTTTCCTGAAGAGAGTGGGTACTTTCTGAATCAGGGTGGGAACTTTCCACCCTCTATGTCCTCCATACCTGCAACCTCACTCATTTGATCTACTCTCTACCCCATGCAATTCAATGCAACAGATAGTTTCTGAGCACCTACAAGGAGACAGACGTCATGCTAGAGTAGGAGGCAAAAAGACGAGAAGGGAATGTTTTCTACCCATATACTGTTTACAATTCAGTAAGCAGAAAGAATGGGTTTTCTGCAAAGTAAAACAACATGAATACTCTCATCCAAGTGAAACATCTTTAAATATAGCCTTGGAAATAGATATTCCAGATACTGAAGGGTATTCCAGAGCAAGGGAGAAACTGAAGCTGCGGCACAGATCCTGGTGCCTGGAGGATTTTTTGTGTAACAACACAATATTAAGTGTGTCAGGAGAACCTGGTTAGTGTGTAGGAGGTGAGAGGAGACCTCAGAGCTGGGCTGCTTTACAGAACACTTGGACAACTTCTCCTGAAAAAGCTGGCACGAGGGCCACTGAACATGTTTGAGAAGTAGAGGATTTCAGGAACCTTATTGTAGAAATGTGGTGGATTAATAAGTGAGTAGAGATTAGTGGTGAGGGAGGAACTTTTGCAGTAGTTGGAGAAAGCAGAAATGGGGAAACAGAAAGGAGACTGAAAAGCTTTAATATGAAAGGAACTGAAGGTGGAGGAGTCACATCTGGTTTAAGCCAGAGTGAAGATAGCATGAACTGAAAGAAGGCAATCAGTAGGAGAGGCTAATTATCAAAGGAAGATAAAGGCAGGGATTTTGGCATATGAAATGTACGTGTGTGTGTGTATGTACATATGTACATGTACACATATGTACACAGGCACACATCCCCATACTAATTAATTTATGCAGATGTTCTCATCTTTTCTAGGTCTTCTCATTCCCCTTCTCTCAAATTCTTTCATGTGGTAGACTCCCCATATCCAAACAGCTTTTTCTTACTGTTGTGAGAATTGCTTTAAAAAATAGCAAAACAAAACTTCTTGTACATGATAGTTCTGATTCTGTACAATTATCATCAATGAGACTTGATGCAAGTTTATCCCAACATTTCACAATCTTCCAAATGGATGTTCATTTCCTTTAACTGGTTTTTAGAGAATAATCACCCATTTGGCACTGACTAAATTGCAGGCAACAAGATCCTTGTGAGGCAATCACATGAGCAGGTGTTTCTCTGCCTACTGTTATTTTCAACACTTTCAGGGCTGACGTCAACAGCTCATACTTCTTGTTGTTGTTGGCTTTGGTTTCTGTAAAGCTATATCTGGTTAGCTTGTAGTTTCAAATTAGTCTTCAGAATCAATTGGGTGTTTACATTCAGAATTATTTAAAAATAGATTTCTCTGTGTGCATGTCATCTCACTACCTGTACTGGTAGGAAGTGTCAGACACCCCAGTATGGCTTCTGCTTGTGAACATAGTTTAAGGCAAAAGAAAGAAAATCTTTGCAATGGAAAGCTCGATAGGAAGGAGACAGGAGGAATTAAGGACAGCATCTATCAATGGCGCCAAAGAAGTAGTGATTGTCTTACCACCCACTCTCATAACTGTAGTACGTTGCTTTTGGAAAGCAGTTTTTACAGAATGCTATAGTGAGAACCAGGGACCTGACAAACAAGTCCACAAACTTTAGTGGTACCACAGACTGACTCTCTTTTTCTCATTTTCTTTTAGTTATCACTTTATTGCTAAATAGGCAACTTCTGGAATGCTGATTTCATCTACAAGTTCAGATAGGGAATGTGTGCTCTGCTCTGGGATGTGTACACTGCTGGGCAGGGCTCTGCCCTGCAGCGGCTTTCACGGTGTGTCCAGCAGCACACCCATTAGGTGCTGTAACTCCCAATTGTCCTGAACAACACCAAAGGATTTTAATCACTTCATGACAATTTTAGGTAGAAAACTGTGTTAATTTCACTACAAAAGACTTTGAAAACTATTCTTTAATCCATATTGTGGCATGCATGATCAATATCCAATAATTTATCTTGAAGGGGTCTGTAAGCCTACAGTCAGACCTTACTTGGAAATGGCAGTATTGTATTTCGGTTTCTCCGGGCACTTAACATTAGGCAATTAAGTTCAGCTCCATTATTTTGTTGCATCTTTGAACAGTCTGTGGAGCGTTGATATCCTAACGCTCCTTATTTAAAAGGGGGTGGGAGTGGCATGGAAGAATTAGGGAGTGAGGCAGGGGACTGGAAAGGCAGCAGAGCACATAATTTTGAGGACTTTGAAACAAATACCAGTGACAAAAAACCTCACTCTTGAATCAGTAGCCTCTTGTCAGCACCCTCCCCAACACTTTCAGGAGATGAGTATATAGAGTGGGGACCAAGAGGAAGTAACCCTCTGTAAGAGCCCCAGAGTGGCTACTGTTTTGAATTTTGAGCTTCTCTAAGGAAGGCTGGCTATCTGGCTGAGCTGCCAATTACTCCTATCTTTCAAAAATTGACAGCCGAAGTACTGGTCTTGGTTTCCCACTGAAGAGGAATGTGTGGAATCACTGCAGAGCAGAAGAAATTAAATTTTGAATATTAATGCCTGATCTTTTAGGTCATCTGACTAAAAACAGAAGAGATCGTAAGCCCAACCCTAGGTATCAGTGTATTATGGCTAGAAAGGAGTTAAGAAGCTTTGTCTATTCAGCAGTCATAATTGAATGTGTAGTTTGCAAGCCTGCCAAATTGCTAAACCTAGATTTCTCATATTAGATAATGTGTAATAAAAGACAGCTGTTGCCAGCATATGCTGTGAATTGCACACCAGTTCCTCATTCATGATTTTTGGTGCCATCACTACAACCCTTAGAAAAGGCTCTGCCTGGGAGGGCTGTCTGGGGAACATAGACCCCACTGGTCAGATCCTTGAATAGGGCTGTTCACCCTAGGGACACGGGTGCAGGAAAGACTTTTTTTTCCAAGGTGCAAAACCCTTGATAAGATCTTAGACACACTTCATTTCACTTTAGGCAGGTAGTTTGGTGTGTGAGGTAGGTCGAACCCTGGGAACATTCCTTTCCCAGGGAATGGAATCTGGGCTGTCAGACTCATCGCCTGAGTCTGACAGCCCAGATCACAAACAAGTAGGCTTTGTGTCAAGATGTGGCACGTGTCAGAGAATTTGACGGTACTTAATTTATTTAAATTGTTTTTTGTTTAAGTGTTAGGTGCTTGAAACAGCCTCTTAGCTAATACAGAATGGAAACTAATTTGTAATTTGACTTAATCTGACTTTTGGTGTTGCTGATAACCCAAATCAGTCAGTCCACAGGAATTGAAAATCTGCTATGTTTCTCATGTTGTGCTAGACAAATATTTTCATCTTTAACTAGTCAATTAGCTAGATAGAAAGGTTAGAAGTAGAGTGGTAGGGGAAATATCTATAGAGGTTTCAGGTCTGTCCTGTGGTTTAAAAGATTTTACGTTTGAATCTATCCAGAATGACTTTTGATTCAAAAGACAGGTTGGATGAAATCTTGAAGTTCCTAATAGATGCATTGATTTCTGGCATAGTAAAAGGGCATTTAAAATTGACAAGGTGAAAAATTTTACTAATAATTTATTAATTCTTACCACCATTCATCCACTTAGCAGTTATGTACTGAGGCACTACTATAATTGTTTTCTATTAGTACTTTTTCTATACTTCTTGTTTTGGATTGAATTTTTTTTTGTTCTTGTCTGTTTTCTTTCATTGTAACTTTTTTGATTTTTAAAATTTGTATTTATTTAGTTGATATATAACATACATACTCATGGTATACACAGTGATGTTTTGATACATAGAATATATAGTGATCAGATCAGGCTAATTAGCAAATCCATCATCTCACACAATGATCATTCCTTCGTTTTGGGACTGTTGAATATCCTCCTTCTAACTATTTGAAACTAGTACATGATATACTATTGTTAACTATAGTTAGCCTACAGTATAGAGCACTAGAACTTATTCTTCCTATCTAGCTGTAATTTTGTATCCTTTAAAAAATGTGTCCCTATCCATTTCTTCCCCCAACCCTTCCCAGCCTCTAGTATCCTCTGTTCTACTTTTTACTTCTATGAGATCAACTTTTTTTTAGCTTCCACATATGAGTGAGAACATGTGGTGTTTAACTTTCTATTCCTGGCTTATCTCACTTAACATAATGTCTTCCAGTTCAATCCATGTTGCTGTGAATGACAGGATTTCATTCTTTTTTATGGCTGAATTGTATTCCATGGTGTATATATACCACATTTTCTTTATCCATTCATCTGTTGTTGGACACCTAGGCTGATGCCATCTCTTGGCTATTGTGAATAGTGCTGCAATAAACATGGGAGTGCAGATGTCTCTTCGATATAATGATTTCCTTTCCACTGGATGAATTCCCAGTAGTGGGATTGTGGGATCATATGGTAGTTCTATTTGTAGTTGTTTGAGGGACCTCCATACTGTTCTCCATAGTGGCTGCACTAATTTACATTCCCACTAACAGTGTATAAGAGTTCCCTTTTCTCCTTATCTTCACCAGCATTTATTATTCATTGTTGTTTTGATAATAGCTATCCTAACTAGCATGAGATGATACCTCATTATGGTTTTAATTTCCATTACCCCAATGATGAGTGATACTGAGCATTTTTCATATATTTGTTAGCCATTTGTATGTCCTTTCTTTCTTTTCTTTCTTTCTCTCTCTCCTCCTTCCTTCCTTCCTTCCTTCCTTCCTTCCTTCCTTCCTTCCTTCCTTCCTTCCTTCCTTCCTTCCTTCCTTCCTTCCTTCCTTCCTTCCTTCCTTCCTTCTCTCTCTCTCTCTCTCTGTTAATTTGAGATGGAATCTCACTCTGTTGCCAGGCTGGAGTGCAATGGCATGATCTCAGCTCACTACAATCTCTGCCGCCCGGGTTGAAGTAATTCTTACAACTCACCTTCCTGAGTATCTGGGATTACAGGCACCTGCCATCATGCCCGGCTAATTTTTGTATTTTTGTAGAGACGGGGTTTCACCATGTTGGCCAGGCTGGTTTTGAACTCCTGACGTCAGTTGATCCACCCTCCTCGGCCTCCCAAAGTGCTGAGATTACAGGTGTGAGCCACCATGCCCAGTCTTGTATGTCTTCCTTTGAGGAATGTCTGTTCAGATCATTTGCCCATTAAATTTTTTTTTTTTTTATCTTGAGGTATTTCAGTTCATTATATATTCTGGATATATAAATGAGTAGTTTGCAAATATTTCCTTCCATTCCACAGGTTGTCTTTTCACTCTGTTGATTGTTTGCTGTGCAGAATCTTTTAAATTTAATATAACCCATTAGTTTATTTTTGCTTTTGTTGCCTGTTTTTTGAAAGTCTTATTCTTAAAATTTTTTCCCAGTCCAATGTGCTGAGGCATTTCCCCTATGTTTTCTTCCAGTAGTTTTATTGTCTCAGGTTTCACATGAAGGTTTTGATCCATTTATTCATTTTCAGTTGATGTCTGTATAGAGTGAGAGGTATGGTCTAGTTTCTTTCTTCTGCATATGGATATACAGTTGTCTGTTTTCTTTCATTTTTAAATCTTGCTACATATTTAAGATTTTTAAATTTTACTTTATGCATTTTAGTGATTATCCTTGAGTTTTTCCATGATATTGAATTTAAGAAAGGACAATGTTGAAGACTATCTTTACATATTTCTCCTGAACTTGAATATTTAACTTGGCTCTTCAACCACCTCAGATTCTTCCACTTTCATTTAGTAGTTTATATATTTTTATCTATTTCTCTGTTTTTAAGTTTCCATTCTATTCCAGGCCCTGTGCTGGGCATTGAGGCAGAAAGTAAAACAAATAACATTCCCCAAGAGGCCCAAATCACACAGATGATTATGTACAGATGTGAAGTATTTGATCCAGTATGCATTTCATATAAATATATACATATATGTATACATATATATAGCTCTCTCTATATGGATATTTGAATAATATGAATACTGATAGCAAGAGTAATATTTTAAAAATATAAGCCCTTATTTGTGGAGGTATAAGATACTTTTTTAATACAAAGAATAAAAAAATCCCTAGTTATGATTATATAATTTGAATTAAGGGTGGAAAACAAGCAGCTGAAGATGATAAAAATAGATTAAGAAGATATGAGTACGGCTGGGTGCGGTGGCTCAAGCCTGTAATCCCAGCACTTTGGGAGGCTGAGACGGGCGGATCACGAGGTCAGGAGATGGAGACCATCCTAGCTAACATGGTGAAACCCCGTCTCTACTAAAAAATAAAAAAATTAGCCGGGCGAGGTGGCGGGCGCCTGTAGTCCCAGCTACTCGGGAGGCTGAGGCAGGAGAATGGCGTAAACCCGGGAGGCGGAGCTTGCAGTGAGCTGAGATCCGGCCACTGCACTCCAGCCTGGGCGACAGAGCGAGACTCCGTCTCAAAAAAAAAAAAAAAAAAAAAAAGAAAAGAAAAGAAAAAAAAGAAAATATGAGTACAATATAAGGGAGAGACTGAGAATGCTTGGAAATATCAAGTTTGTGGCTCTCTTCTGCAAGGAGGCCCACTAGATGAATAGTTACTATCCTTGTTAACGGTACATACGAAGTACAAAATCAGGTTACAACAAACCATACCAATCCTTGTAGGCATTCCACAGTTAGTGCTTATAAACTGAAAAGAGTTACTTTTTAGCAAGACTAGGGAATCTTTTTGGGTCTGAGCAATCTATTTCAGTCTTCATTGCAACATAAGTGAGTTGAAGCCCAGAACTAACAATAGAGGAAAATATAATTAATTTACAGCAAATTGGCAAGAAGAGATCACCTCTCTATAACATTAAGCTTACGGACTGGTGGCTGAATTCTTAACACTGGTCCCTTCCAGGAAATGTGTGAAAATGCTGGCATTTGGTACCTGGTAATGCAAATTTCCCACAGTGGTGTAGGCTTCACTCCTAATGAATGTCTTAATAAGCATTTCATTTGTGTAACTTGTCACATAAGCATTAATATCTTCTACATATTTTCCCCCTTCTAGTTTTCATCCTTTCCTTATTTTATTTTGCTTTGTCTGGACTGACTATGCATTGATCTCTTGATATTTTATGTGTTCATTTATATATGACAGCCATTTCAGGTTGACAATTAAAAACCCTGGGTTAGCTAGTAGCTTATGTGTTGGGCTCTTGAACCAACACTTGAGAATAGGGCTAATAAACATTTTCTGGACAAAGAAACAAACAAACAAACCAAAAAAAAAAAAAAAAAAAACCCACAAAAACTGCTGCAATTTTCCTAAAGATTAAGTTGTCACCTTTTGTTGATGCTGCTTCTGTTTACAGCGGTAGAATGTGTCCTGAAAGCTTATGTTTATATGATCTTTTCTGAAAGTGCAGAGGAATGAAGGTGATATTATTTATACCATTTATACTATTCTGAGGTTTCTTTCCTTTCTTGGCTGGAAATTTCACTTCAGTCTTCCAAAACTACTATAAAAATAAATCATAAGCAGAAATGAGGTTTTGAGTTCCTGGTTTTACCTGAATTGTGTGTGTGAGTTGATGGTTTAGAGATTACTTTATCCTACTAAAAACAGTAACATGTTGAATTATTATAGTAAACACAGTCATTTCATCATCATCTTCAAAAACTATAAAGTATTTGGGTTTCATATGCCATTCTACGTATGCTATTTTTCTTTGGATTTCAGTGTGATTACAAATTGCTATGGTTAATCTTTCAGAGGCTGTTTTAAATACAGACCAGAGAGGAAGTTCTCTTTGGGAGCTTTGGAGTTTTGCCACATTATATTAACTCTTTTGCCACATTGTATTACTATCTAAGCCTCTTTCAATCTTTTAATTGGAATGCCTAGAATCCTGTCTCCCTACTCTCCTCTGCTGTCACTAGAGAATGTAGAGAATGGAAATGGCTGGCTTTATGCAACAATTTCCCAGGAGCTGGGCCAAAGAAGGTGGTAAAGAACGGGGTGTGTGTGTGTCAGTGTGTGTGTGTGTGTGTGTGTGTGAGAGAGAGAGAGAGAGAGAGAGAGAGAGAGAAGAGAGAGAGAGAGAGAGATTTAGAACATTTTACAGTGTATCTTGAAGACCCTGGGATAACTATATGCTTTTTGTATTTTTCAGCTTGCTTTGACCAGATCAAGTTCTTTAAGTGACTTTTCCTGGTCTCAAAGGTAAAGAGATTGAATTATTTTTTGTCTCTCCCAAAATATTTAGGAACACAGCTCTCCAGACTGTTTCTTTCTCTCTCTCCCTTTCTCTCTCTCTCTCTCTCTCACACACACACACAGACACACACACAGAATCTTACATACTACAATTTACATAAATGTCAGTTATTTTTAATTGTGACAGTTATTTTTAATGATAAATCTGTGCCAAATGTGATACTTTAATTTTCATGCAGTTTCTTTTTTAAACATTTTTATTACAGAAAGCTTGTTACTGTGGAGAAGCAGGATAATGAAACATTTGGATTTGAAATTCAGGTGGGCAGTTTTCACATTTTCTAGATTTCCAAGGAAGAAAGTGGCATTGGTAGTGTCATGTTATGTGCAAAGAAATAATGAAGTTAGGATTAGAGAATGATGGAGTCTATGATTTTATTCAGTGTGTGCTTGTTTGGGGGTAGTTTTTCAGTGTGTTGAGTATTATTAAGGAAGGAAAACATCGAAGATGATAACATAAAACCCCCGAGATATGTTCAACAGTTTGTGTATAGTTACTTCGGTCTTCCCTTAAGTCCCAGACTGATCAGAAACGGTTGGTATCAGCCAGGTCTTAGATAAGAGAGTGAAATACATTTTACAGATGTGCATTTGATATATTTGCATTTTGAATGTGTTTTGCATAATCATATTGTTATACTGTATATCAGATTTTAAATATTTACTTTGGCATTCAAGAGACACTCGAAAGACTATACATCTGTGTATATGGAATGCATATATTCATGGATAGCTCCTGGTGCGTTTTGCTGCTAAAGAGTTCATATTGTACATGATGAGAAACTTGTAGCTTTTTTTTCCTAATGACAATGCTTTATAATTGTTATTTGAAACACTTGAGAACATTTGGCTCTACTTGCAGATTGCCTCATGCTGTAGGAAATTTTTAAGTCTTTATAAGTTTCAGCATAATTGCCTAAGAATTTCATTGCTTATTTGCTGTCTGCTTTTTCATGAACACATTTGTAAAGTGGGTGAGGTAGGTCAAATGAAATCTAACCCAATTAAGTGTGACAGTAGTAGCTTAAGCATTTCTGGTTTTTTTTTTCATAGTACGTTTGCATGTCTTTTGGATGTGTTTTGCATAATCATATTCTTACACTCTATATCAGATTTTAGATCTTAGCTTTAGTGCTGCTTTCAGAAAACTTTGGTGTGATATCAGCCCCACAATTGGAAAGTCAGTGTGTATTTTAAGATTAGGAACAGGAAACTGCTAAGTAAAACATGTTTTATGAGTAAAGAAACAAAATGGAACTCTAGCTGCAATGAAGACAGAGAAGGCACTTTGAAAAGAGGATTGCTTCCACTTTCTGAACTCTTCTACTTTTAAATTTGGTGAAATCTGTAATTCACTACAGTAATTGTTGAAATCTATTAGGTTTTAGAAGCATAGTACTCCCTCTTATTCCCCAGTCGTATGAACTACGCCCTATTCTGTTGTAGAGACACTGCTTTTTGTCACTGCCTCTTTTTAAAGGAGAATTATCCTCAAGGATGTGCAGCAGTGGCTACTGAAAACAGGACGAAAGACTACTCGCCTGTCTTTATTTTTCTTACACTGCTATAATATATGTATATTATATGTCACTACTTTCTTAAGTTTTTCTCCCATACCATAAACACTTATTCTGCATGCAGCAAGAGTCAAAACTATGTCAGACCACAACACCAGCGAACCTTTGTAGATCAACATGAACTAAGGGCACCTCTAAATGGCAGCATGCATGTGTTATCTCTGCGATGCAGGAACCCACACTCCTGCAAATTCCCTCTGGTATATGCTCCCCATTGTCAAATACACACCGTAATCTATTCCCTAGTACTCATCAGATTGGCAGCAGTCAACAAATAGGAGACATGCTTCTGGGAACTTTTTGAAAATCAGATAGAATCTCATGTACCCATATTGTGCATGCAGTGTGAGTAAGTATTTGGGATGTGGCCTACTAGAGGAATGACACTTTGGAAGAGACCAGATCCATGGTTCTCCATGGGAGCTAGTTTTATGCTGCTTATGAGAATCATGCAGCCCGATAGGAATGCAGACTTTGGACTCATGCACACCTGAATTCATGTCCTCTCAATGACTGTCTTATGGGGTCCTTAGGAGTTTTAAATGAAACAATACATGCAATGTACCTAGTGATGTGCCTGGTACCAATAGAAGATCCACAAATGACAGGTAATAGAATGAATGTCACTGGGCATGAGAAAGGACAACGAGATCTTTGTGTCTCTAAGAAATGCAGGTGATCATTGTGTCACTGATCCCTTAGTAGGAGCTAGAAGACTGGATAAGGGAGAGAAGTATCCAATTAATACTTTCTGTAGCTTTGGGGTTTCTGTTTTTTTCTGTGTCTAACTACCAAATTTTACACCCAATGTGAACATATATGGAGGTGCCAGTTACATAAATCAACATGTTTCCACTGCACTGTACTCACTTTGATCTCTGGGAATGGAGGGTAGAGTCTCACTGCTAATGAGAATTGTTAGAACAGTGGTTTCCCAAAGGAGTGTCAGTTATATCTTTTGTTCATGTACCACATGAACTAGTTCAGTCTTTCATCTCCAGAAGGGTCTAGGCTGTACTGAGAAGACACCTGGCAGGAAAGCTGTTAATGAAGTTTCTGACATAGATGGGAACATAGTGCACGATCTTTTAAAGTCCCTTCCACCTTTAAGATATGGGGATTCTAAGTGCCTTATAGATTAGATAGAACTCCTTTAGAGGTGAACAGATCCAAATTTCTAGAAGTTGCTTGCATGTGGCTGACTTGTGGTGCCTCAGGGATTATTGAATAAGAAAGAATGAACATCAGACATTAACTTTTTCCCAAGGAAGTAGTACTTTAATGTAGCTTAATTTTAGGAATCAGATGTTTAAAAGACGTACCCTACTCAGAACACTGATTTTGCTTCTAAGTGGGACTAGACTTCATAATTTAAATGTGTGAAAAAAAGAAAATTATATTTGTTATAGGTCATTGGGACACTATATCTAGCAAACATTTATTCAGTGTTTTGGTATAATTAAAAATAAAAAAAACCCACCACCACCAAACTTCTTGTGCCTAATTGAGGCAAGAGTGGAAGCTTAACTTTTTCTAATTTAGTCGGGTGACTAATGAACCGGTGAGGATTCAGGACAGGCATACCAGAGGGTGCTCAGAAATGAAGGTAATTGAGTCAATTATAGTACTTTTGAATAAATGCAGGGCAGATTGTCATTATGTGCAGAACTCTGATTTAAAATAATCATTGTTGGCATGTCTCCTTGCTGCATGTGTACAATTTCATACTCCTATAATGAGTGTTTTAGCTTGGGAGAACCACATAGGGATTTTTCTCATTGCACTTGGCCATCGTTGTTTTATCCCATTGGGAAATGAGAAACTCAATTTTTAAAAATAAATATGTAATTATGACAGCATCAGGTGATATCTTGGGCTTGAAAATATAAAATCTTGAGCCACTTTCATTTCACTTTCTTTCTTGTGACAGATGTCTTTATGAATGGAGTTGGCTACAGATTGTCTGGTAGAATTGCAAAATTGATACCTTGATTCAGTTTATAGTGGAAATCCTTTCCAAATTGTCCTTTGGACTTACCTGTTATACTGCTTAATGATAGTTGACATCATTTTAAATTTTGGCAAACAGATGTTGAGGTTGTTAAATAGTAACTATATATCACCTTAATTTTTACAGTCTTACAGTCCCCAGAATCAGAATGCCTGCTCCTCGGAAATGTTCACTTTGATATGCAAAATACAGGAGGACAGCCCAGCTCACTGTGCTGGCCTGCAAGCTGGTAACTTAAATTTTTGCTCATGTTAGGAATCGTTTAAATAGAAAGAAAATAAAATGTTTTGAGAGTGAAGGTCAGGATGTATTCGTTGCTTTGAGTTTTCTTGGCTCCTTTATGTTTTTAAGACTTGGAGCTGCTTGTTTCATTTGCATGTCAGGAGGTATTATTTAACTAACCAACATAACACTCATTTTTCTTGGCATCTCCCAGGTGATGTCCTTGCAAATATCAATGGTGTGAGCACGGAAGGTTTTACCTACAAACAAGTCGTTGACCTGATCAGATCGTCTGGAAACCTGCTAACGTAACTATCTGTCTAGTTCCCATGGGGCTTCAAAATGTTATGTTTTCTCATAATGCCTGATGAGTGAATAAATAGGCTTTTTGTTCAGCATCACAAGACAGGGGGAGGCAGTGCACTGGAGCTTTAGAGTGGGGTACAAATATTATCAGTTCCTTTTGTTTCTCAAGATTCCTCACACTTGAACATACTGTCAACATCTGAAGTCAGAGGACATCAATATCCCAAATGTCTGTGTGGGAAGGATGGCCTTTAAAATGTATTTTTTTACGTTAAATTCAATTAAACTGGCACACATTCTCTTTAAACTGGGAGGAACTGATCCAATTTTCATGGTTGATATAATCCTGTGTAGCTAAAACAAATAAAAGGTCAGAAGGGCTGAGTTTTTCCTCTTATGTGACAAGCCACCTGTTTTTCTCTTCTAGTGTTCCATTTGGAAAGGAAGAATAGTCTGTTCAACCCTCCCCACCCTGAAACACACATACTCACACCATGTGTTCCAAATATTCCAAACTTTTGTTTTTTTTGAGATGGAGTCTTGCTCTGTCATCCAGGATGGAGTGCAGTGGCACGATCTCGGCTCACTGCAAACTCCGCCTCCCGGGTTCAGGCCATTCTCCTGCCTCAGCCTCCCGAGTAGCTGGGACTACAGGAGCCCGCCACCACACCCAGCTAATGTTTTGTATTTTTAGTAGAGACGGGGTTTCATCGTGTTAGCCAGGATGGTTTCGACTTCCTGACCTTGTGATCTGCCCACCTCGGCTTCCCAAAGTGCTGGGATTACAGGCATGAGCCACCGTGCCCGGCCCCAAACTTCTTGATAGAACAGTGGCTTTCCCAGTTAGAGGTCTGACTGATTTTTCTACCATAACAATACTAGCACCTAATAAAATCTTATTAGGATAGTTAAATGATGAAATTCGCTCATTCATTAAAATCATATTTATTGAGCAAATACTATGTTTCCAGCTCTGTGATAGGCTCAGGAGAGACCAAGATAAAGACTCTCTTCGTACATTAATAATTATGGAAGGAAATGGCTCAGAAAAGCCTGAAATTTAAGTAATGTTTATATTTCAGTTATTAATAACTACTATGAGAAAAGTACAAAACAGCAATGGCCTGTCATGCTGGGTGAGGAGGCTGCTAGTTTGGCTTAGATGTGTAAAGTGGTCTTTTCTGGGGAGGCGATATTTGAGTTGAGATCTAAATGAAGAGAAGGATGGTCAAATGAACTCCAGGTAAGAGCACTTCAGGCAAAGAGAGAGGTCTCTGAGTTCTCAAAATGGGCTTGACATGTACAAGGGAAAGAAAAAAAGACAGTATAATTGGTAGTTGATGGATTAGAGAAAGTATAATAAGAAATGAAGCCAGAGAGTTGGCCTGGGGACAGACCATGGATCCCTTTGGCCATGCCAACAAGTTTGGGTTTTATTCTGATTGAGGTGGGTCCTATGTTGTCTCATTTATTCTTCACAGCCACCCGTGAGGTTAATTTTATTCCTATTTATAGATGAAGTGCCTGAAGCTTAGAGAGGGCTTAGTTAAGTTCACATAACCAGTAAGTGATACGGTTGGGATCTGACCACCTGCTCTGGATGCCAGGATCTGTCCTTTTCAGCTATGGCTGCTCCTTGGAAGCTGCCAGTAGAAAATCTGCTGGATCCTCTTCAGTGATTCTGGTCTAAAACTTCAAAGGATGCTTTGGTTGTTTGTGAGAGTAGATATGAAAGATGGTGGTGGTAACAAATTGAGTCCATCTCTATAGGTCCTGTGAGTTCAGGGTAAAGGATGAGGCGTTCTTGCTCTAGAGAACCCTGGATCCAAAGGAGAGGAACCGTGCAGAGTCTGAGGGGAACTGCTGGTGGTTAGAGTCAGAAAGCATGTTCCACGTGGGTGAAGAGGGTAGATCATAGGTAAATAGGGGTGGTAGGTGGAGGTAACTGTTGGAAATTCAGGAAAATAGGAGACAGTCTGTGCAAATACTGAGCAAAATGGCCAAATCAATGGTTGCAGTTTTGCCCATACACATCTATTGCTTCAGCAGGTCAAATTGACATTCGATCCCAATGAAACAGATTCATATGGATTCCCATTATTTCTCAGAGAGTCAACATCACCTTAAGGAGAAAACAGAGAGCATTTGGCTTGCTACCACCTGATTATCCCTAGCACGATGCTATTAGAAATAGAGGAAAACTGATCTCCATATTTAATGCTTTTACTATGTCTTGAAAAATTCCTTGTATCTTTATAGAGTTACAGCTTAATTACAAGAAGGAACCTGAACCAACACTTTAAAAATTGGTGTGTGATTCACAAATGAAATTTTAAAATCATATTCAGATTGATGGTTTAGTAGTCAAAATAAAAGCCTTTAACTTGAACACACAGAACAAATCAAATCACTCAGAATGGAACAAGTATTTTATTTTTAGAAATGTGTATGGTGTAGGAAGAACAGAACACTGGTAAGTCGATAATTCTAGGATTAGAGTTTGTAAACTAAATGTTTTGAGATGAAAGAATCATATGAAGGTTATTATCTCATGATAGTTGTACTTCTGTTTCTTCTAGAACCAAAATTATAAGGAGATTTACAGAGGTAAAGGCTCCTAGAATCCGAGGGAGGAAAGGATTTCTCCCTCTTTCAAGAAGTAGCATGTTAATTCCATGGTTGTGAAAGTCCCTAGTGCCTATTGTTTCTGTTGTTGTGCCCCTTGTGTTCAGCATGGTTTCTAGAATCTGGTACATAGTAGATGCCCAATAAATGTTTACCAAGTGAGTAAGGTCATTCAGCTCATCCTCACAAGAACAGATTCTAGTAGAGAGCAGCCATCATTGTCACATAGTGACTTCTATAAAATAAGCTATAGTTTACAAATTAACTAGGATCCTTTCTTATAGCCACCTTCTCAAGGGGAGTTTTCCCCCATTTTCTTTCTCTGAATGTTATCAGAAGATTTGGCTTTGGTCCAGCTACTCGAAGTGCCATGAGAACTGTAACATTTATATTTCGTTTTTAGTATAGTATAGTGTGTGCTCAAAGTGTAGTACTCCATAATATGGTACTTATTTAAATGAATCACTCATGTTACTCACTCCCCACCTTCTTCTTCTTTTTATTTTTTTTTCTTAAAACAGGATAGAGACTCTTAATGGAACAATGATTCTGAAAAGAACAGAGCTTGAAGCAAAGCTGCAGGTTTTAAAGGTAATTTAATTTAATGCAGCGAGACACATTTTTCATCCTTGAATGTGTGAGTGGTAAAATAAAGATCTATTTGAGGAACTGAGATAGCCCTTGAAAAAGAAATGTCGTGATGAATCTAAACTGCTGAATTATCAAGAGCCGCACAATTACCTTCGGAGGAATATCAAATTCTGCAAATCAGTGTAAATCACTTTCTTCCTTCCTCCTTCTGTGTGTCTATGAGGCTCAGAAAGGCAACAGGAAGGCACGCCACTTGAACTCTTCATTAGTGCACCTGTGATCTCTGTTGATTTACATTTTGTTTGGAATTAAAACGAAAAAGGTCATTATTTTCCCAAGTGTGTTGGAGGCCCTGGGTTTTTCACTTTTTCCATGTCCTCTTTTGGAGTCCTTCTCTTCTGCCTCATTCTTAAAACAAAAACCTTGTCCGTCCAATCCTGTGACTGTCCTTGAATCTGCTTTCATTGGCAAATACACTAGCAACTTCAAAGGAGGAAGAAATTAGCATCCAAGAGATAGTAAATAATGCAGGATGTTCAGTGAAAATTCCCTGGGATGGCTTTTTGAGGCTTTTAAAAATCTCAGTTCTCTGGGCTGATGCGGGTCTCCTAAGCCATGAAGTCCAGACCCTCACTCATGCATCTGAGTTATAGTTCGGAAGACCTCTCTGTTTGTCTCAGTGACCTCTGCATCCCAATCTCCCCCTTGCAGAGAGACGAGGTAGCCAATCTGAGCAGAGACTGTAGTTTACTATAGGCAGGTTGCTTACTTTGGCTTTATTTAGCAACAGCTGAAATTTATTAGTTTTCTTCATGAAATATGAGCTTATTAATTATTGAGTCCAAGAGAGTGGATTTTATTTTGTATCTTTTTCTTCCTCCACATCCAATTCATCAACAAGTCTTGCTTTCTTCGTCAACATTGTTTTGGATACTCTTGCCACTGTGCTTATCTCTGTGGTTTGTTGAATCAATTTATAAAATTCCTTGAAAAAACCTCTGCTCCAATTTTGATAGGAATTGAATTGTGTTTATAAAATAAATGAGAGCAATTAAAATCTTTACGGCTTTCACTTTTCTCACTTTGAATTCAGGATCTCAATCTGTTTATTCAGATCTTTCATGGACTTCAAAAATATTGTGTAATTATCTTCCTATATTTTTACATGTCTTTTATTACATTCATTCTTGTTTACTTCCTCATTGTTCTTGCTATATTAATCTTTTAAATTTTCAGCCACTTATTGCTAATGATTTTGTTTAAATTTTTAAAAATTCAGTTTTGTTGAACTCCCTTTATTCTAATAATATTTTTTATAGATTTCCTTATGTGTTCCATATAGGTTTCTTATCATTTGCAGATAGTAAAATTTTGTGCCCCTTTAGCTCAATTATTGAAACTAATTTATTTTTCCTCTCCTATAGCATTGGCTAGGATCATCAATATATTGTAAATAATGATAATCTTATTGTTGACTTGAAAGAAAACATTTCTAAGATTTTTGTTACTACATTTTTATGAGGAGTAAACAATGCTTCATATTATATTTGAATTTAAAGTTAATTTGTTTTTGCAAAAGAAAGATAATCTTAGTGAACATCTTTTTTGAAAAGTTTAATTTTTTCACCTTTTCTTAGAAAAAAGAAATATTGAAAACAAGAATGAAAACTAGGGTTATATTCTATGGAATAAAGTACTAACTTGCACAAATCATTATTTCCTTCCTTTAAGCAATTTCTATCCTTTGCATGTTTTTGTCTTAAGTTTTAATGTACATACTTACCAATATATGAATTTTTCAGTATCTCCATCCTCTTCCAGAACATCATGAGCACCATACAATGTTTAAAATGCCCATTTAAGACCCTATATTCCTTATTATACTTACTTTAGAGAATTTGTATCAATTTTTTAAAGTACAAAATACAGATTTTTGTTCTATAGCTGGTAGTGAAGAAATACATCAACTTGTACCTTTTGATATGTTTGCTGTTGTTTGTTGCATTCTACTCCTTACCTCTAGGTTTACTTTCTATCCTGCTTTAGTACTTCTTTCTGTGGGGGTAAGTAGATTTTTGTTGAAAAATGTTTTTATTTCACTGCTACTGTTGGAAGAGAGTTTTGATAGGTAATTGAATTATTCTAAGTAGGTGTTTAATTCCCTTAGCACTTTGAATATATTACTTCTTTAATATTTTTGTTGATGAGAGAGCTCCTAATTATTTTTGGCAGGTAATCTATATTTTCTGCTAAAGGTTTTAATGTCCTTAATTCATCCAGAATAAATTTGTATATATTATGAGGTATGGGGAAAATTCCAATTTAATTTTTTTCCATATGAATAACCAGTTCTTCCAGTAGCATTTATTTTGTAGTCTCCCTTTCCCCTTCAACTGACTTGCAGTAAAACCTCTATTTTTAAGCAAGTTCCACATATGCATGGATTTGCTGATAGGCTTTCTAATATGATCCATGGGTCAATTTGTTTATCCCAAACTGTTTATAATAAATCTTGATATCACATTGGGCACAGTTATTCTTGGTCCTTTGATCATCTATATAAATTATAAAAGCAGATTATATGTAAATAAATGTTGGTGTTTTGATTGATATCAAATTTTATTTATCTATTTTTGGAGACAACGTCTCGCTCTATTGCCCTTGCTGGAGTGCAGCAACGTGATCATAGCTTACTATAGTCTCAAACTCTGGCTCAAGCAATTCTCCTATCTCAGTCTCCTGAATTGCTGGGATTACAGGCCTGAGCCACCATTCCTGGCTCTGATCACACACTCTCTCTCTCTCTATATATATATAAAAATAAAATAATTATATATATAATGTAGTTATATATTATATATTAATTTGAGGAAACAACATCATATGGTATTAAGTTTTTTTATTGATAGATGATCTTACCATTTTTTGTTGTTTTCTTGAAAGTCTTTCAATAAGGTTATAATTTTATGGACATAGGTCTTATACATCTTCTGTTAGACTTTCTGTTAGACTTAGTCCTCTGTACCTCATGTTTTTTGTTCTTATTATCGCTTCTTTAGAAAAATTAGTTTTGATTGATGTTAATAGACACGTGAAATCAATTTTTCTATGCTGTTACTATATTCAAACACTTTGCTAAATTATAGAATAGTAATATCTATTTTAATAATTCTAATGAATTATCTGTAGTTTTTTTGGACTTACTGTAGAGATAATAACTATCTGTTATGAATAAGTTTTGGTTCTTTTTCTTACCTTACTTCACAGCTTAGGAGCTACCATAGAACAATGAATAGAAACCATAGTTGTAGGCATCCTTGTTTTATTCTTGATTTTAAAGAAAATTCTTCCTAATTTCTTTTCTATTAGGAATGAGCTATCTTTCAGAGTAAGGAGACTCCCTGCTATCTGAAGTTTGTTGGTAGTGTTTATAATGCTTGTGCATTAAATTTTATTAAATACCTTTTTCTGCATCTGTTAAGCTGGTCTTCTCATTTATTCATTTGAAAAAATTCTGTCAATATGTGAATGAAATTCAAATATATTCTAGTGTAAAGCTACCATTTCATTTTTAGGATAAACCCAACCTGGCTTATCCTTGAAATTTATAATTTGTAAATGTAATTACAGGTTTGATTTTATAATATTTTATTTAGGATTTTGAAAGATAGTTTCATTTTTCAGGTAGACTGGCCTGTAATTTTCTTTTCTTAAATTATCTTTTTAAGTTTTGGTATCAAGTTTACTAGACTCTTAGCATGACCTGTTTTCCTCTTCTTATTTTCTGGCAGAATTTTAATAATACCATCTGAATCATCTTGGTTTAGGATTCTTTTTTGATGGAAATACTGTTAATGTACTGTTTCAATTTCTTTATTAGCTGAGAGACTACTCAGGACTTCTGGTTTTTTTTTAAAAGCCAGTTTTAGTGACTTATACTTTTGCTAACAAAGTTTTTAAATTTATTAACTGAGTTGACGGTAAAATATTATTCTGATGTTTTAAATTTTTGTCAAAAATTGTTTGAGTGTGCCCCATATTTTTCTTGCATCTTGTACCACTTTTTGTGCTTCTTTTTTTTTTCCTGATAATTTTCTCTACAGAATTTTCTATTTTTGGATCTTCTAGAAAACCAATATTTGTGGCCATCTTTAATCCTTTTTCTGGTTACATTTTGTCCTTATTGATCTATGGTTTTACTACAATGTAATTAGTTCTGGATTCATTTATAAATTTATACTATGTAGAACTTACAGTGCTCTTTCTGTTCAAAGACTTTCTTCAGCTTTGGAAAACGATCAACTCAATCTTTTCGAATATACCTTCTATACCACTCCTGTATTATCTTCTGGAATTCATATTAGACATAGTTTCTTGATTTATCTTTCATGCTTCCTAATGACTATTTCACAGGTCTTTATTTATATTTTTGTGTTATATTATTTCTGAATTCTTTAGTAACATCTCCAGAAATGTTCTTGCTAGCTGTTCTGTGTAGAATGTGTTCTTTCTATTGAGTTATAAAAATTACTTTGTTATTATCTCATAGTTCTTTTTCATGTCTATCTATTCTTGTGTTTTTCATTTCAAATTTCTTGTTCTTATAAACATTGATCTTGTCTCTCAGAGGATTATAAACATTCTTATTTTAAAGTCTTTTTTGGACACTTTCTTCTTTTTTCTGAGACAGAGTTTTGCCCTTGTCACCCAGGCTGGAGTGCAGTGGCATGATCTCGGCTCACTGCAACCTCCGCCTCCCGGATTCAAGGGATTCTCCTGCCTTAGCCTCCGGAGTAACTGGAATTGTAGCCACCGGCCACACCCGGCTAATTTTTGGTATTTTTAGTAGAGACGGGATTTTTGTCATGTTGGGCAGGTTGGTCGTGAACTCCTGCCCTCAGGTGATCTGCTCGCCTAGGCCTCCCAAAGTGCTGGGATTGCAGGCATGAGCCACCACACCAGGCCTTGAACACTTTTCTATTTTCATTTTATTTAGAGAATCCATGTACAAATTATCCATTTTAAAATCTTTTTTATCATTAAACATCTGTGAGTATTTGGGGATTTAGATTGCCTACTTTCCTTGCATGGCGTATAGCCTCTGCCTTCAGCACAAAGTGATAATTGGATGCTTGCCCCCACTCAGCATTTCAAGGCTACCAATCCAGAGCCAGGTCTGGGGGCTTACGTGCCTTCCCTGGAGACTCAGTGAGCTGTTTGGCTCAAGCCATGAGGCTGTGCTTAGGTACTCCTGCCTTTCTTCATACAAGCTCTACATGAGCCATAGCCAGCAGCATCAGCTTTTCTCAGCCTCCTTTCCCAGTGATGGAGTTTCAGCCAATGTTTTTTTCTTAAGCAGAAAACCTGGCTCAGACCTGTGTTTCAGATAGGTGCATTTAAACCATATATTGCCAAAAAATTTCTTTCTGCTTGTCTGTGTCCAGAAGACTTTAAGTTTCATTCTGCTTTCTATCTTGCATGTCTGTCCTGTTTCTAATCTTGAAATTATGAGATTCCGTTTATCTCTTGAGCCAGAAATGTCTTGGTCTGACCCATAGCCAAGGTCAGGCTGGTTTCCCCTCCACACAATGACATTTACTTTGTGCGTCCTGTGTAAGTGAGCATTCTTTCCCTCAAAGATTCTTCTTGGGGCCAGGGACTCTTCTTTAGAAACAGTGGTCCTTTCTGATCCACATTTTCAGGGATTCCCTTTCTTCTGACCTATGATTCAAATGTTTAACATGAAAACAGCACATCCAATGAGCTAGCTGGGCGAGCTAGTTTGTAATCTACTTCTGCTATTTACTGGGTGTGTAGTGCCTGGGAAATATTTTGTTACACTGAATATTCATTTTCGAGTCTTACTTTTTAGGGAAGTTATGAAAATTAAATATCATGTTATCAGTGAAAACACAACTGAAGTACTAAAGTGCCATGGAAATGTTCAGCTGTTCAATCCTGTAGATTGAAAGCATTGGAAACTTCTTTGGAACCAATGTGTGACAGCTGACAGTTGTTTTAGGAAGCCATTTTTTTCATGTACTCATTCAACCGTTATTTACTGAGCAGCTGCTATGTAGCTGGCACTGAACTGGGCACAGTGAGGTGATGCTGCCCAGCAGGATTAGATCTCACTTGTGCTTTAATTCTCATCTAATGAGAGCTCAGATATGTCCAAATATACAATTGTGATGTCAGTAACACAGGCAGAAACAGACCCAAAGAAAAACAGGGAAGCTTGTTTACGGTTGAAAAACCCTTAGTCACTCTGACACATCTGCTCTTTACACTGGTATTTTCTTGGTTTAAGTGACGACAAACTGAAATGACTGGGCCAAATCAACAAATCAGATATTGCAACACCAGTATTTTTCCAAAAATTGACTATATGGCCAGCGCTGACTTTGTATTTTTAGATAGTAAGTGCAGAAATGTAACTTCCTCTTCTTTCTGTCTCTAGTTTTTCTTGACCTATCCCTATGCTCCTCCACTGAACTCTAGTCTTTTGTAGGAAATAAATCTCTTTAAGAAAGATGAAACGGGTTGGTATGTATGCCAGGTACTTGTTGCCTTATAGTCCCTACGTCCCTAATTTGACCTTTGTATAACCACAGATTTGCATAGTTAAAAGCTGGGAATAAGGCAGCATAGCAGTCCTTTTTTTTTTGGAGGCAGGGTCTCACCCTATTGCCCATGCCGGAGTGCAGTGGCATGATCACAACTCACTGCAGCCTCAACCTCCCAGGCTTAAGTGATCCTTCTACATTAGCCTCTTTTTTAAAAAATTAATTGATTAATTAATTAATTTTGAGACGGAGTTTTGCTCTTGTTGCCCAGGGTGGAGTATAATTGCGCCATCTCAGTTCACCACAACCTCTGCCTCCTGGGTTCAAACAATTATCCTGCCTCAACCTCCTGAGTACCTGAGACTACAGGTGCCTGCCACCACACTCGTCTTATTTTTGTATTTTAAGTAGAGACGGAGTATCGCCATTTTGACCAGTCTGGTTTCGAACTCCGGACCGCAGGCGATCCACCCGCCTCAGCCTCCCAAAGTGATGGGATTACAGGTGTGAGCCACCGTGCCCAGCCTCCTCAGCCTCTTAAGAACTGGTATGCACTACCATACCCAGCTAATTTAAAAAAGAATTTTATAGAGATAAGATCTCACTATGTTGCCCAGGTTTGTTTCAAACTCCTGGTCTCAAGCAGTCCTCCCACTTCAGCCTCCTAAAGTGCTGAGATTACAGATGTAAGCCACTGCCCTCAGCCCTCAAAGCAGTATTACAGCTATTCTAGACTATATTATGGTACAGAAAGAACAAGAAGTTGACTGAGTCAAGCATTTGATTGATTTATTGCTCGATTTTATTTTAGCAACCGTAAGGGTTGCTGTTAAATGTTACTAGTATTAAGGTTTAGAAAATTCTGCCCAGTTATTGTTCAATCTTTGAAGACTGAGGAGTAAGCCATGTTCCCCTCAAGCATTTAATGATGTTCCTGCAATTTTATTATTTTCTTTCCCTTAATCCTTCTCTAAATATACGTTTTTTTCCTCTTCCTTTTTAGTCTTCATCTACTCCTTGCAGATTGCTTTGTGGGAAGGACTGCTTGTTTCAACTAGGCTATCTTTCCTTTGGCATAATAGTCCACAGGCAAACCTGAGCTGTGCCCACTTGCTGGGCTCGCTATAGGGACCTGAACTGGCAAAGGAAGGGGAAGAGGAGAGGATAAAGAATGGGAGAGAGTGAGCCTATAGCTGTGTTTTTTTTCAGATGCCTTCTGCCTGGTTTGTTTTAGATTGCCATTGCCTCAGTCCCCTCTGTGGGATAGACCAGGACTTGTGTGCTGTCTTGACCCATGTGGCAGCTACTTAATTCCCACTGTGGGCCTCAGCTCTCGTGTGCTGGGGCAGTCAAGAAGGGAAGCAGTTAAGAAGTTAGGGTGCTTAGCAGTGTTCTAAGTTTAGCCCACTAAGGAAGCATTTCAGACAGTTCTGTTCTCTTTTTTGGTGTGGAAAATAAATAGCTGTCCAAGCCAGGTGCAGTGGCTCACGCCTGTAATCCCAGCACTTTGGGAGGCCGAGGTGGGCAGATCACGAGGTCAGGAGTTCGAGATCAGCCTGGCCAGCATGGTGAAACCCTGTGTCTACTAAAATTACAAATATTTGGCTGGGCATGATGGGGCGCAACTGTAATCCCAGCTACTTGGGAGGCTGAGGCAGAAGAATTGCTTGAACCTGGGAGGCGGAGGTCTTCAGGCTTGTATATTGATGATGATATTTGTAGAGCGTTAACTAAGTTCTAGTCACTGTTCTAAAAATTGTACATCTATTCACTCATCTAATCCTCATAACATTTCCAGGGTTTAGGCTCTATTATTGTCTTCATCCTACAGATGTGGGAATCCTAGAGTATAAATGCTTGCCTAAACAGCAAGTACATTTTCACAGACCCAAATAATCTTTTTAAAATAACTTTTTAAATACAAATATATTTTATTGTTTTTTTTCAAAGAAAGCTTGTTGGCCCAATATCCTCCTTTTATACAGCAAAAATATTTTAAATGGATGAGATGGATTGGTAGTACTAGGAAGAAAGGTAAAAAATTTTAATGACAAATCTCAACACCTAGAATTAAATTGCTAGCTTCACTGGGGTTTCCTAATAATAAAAACTTTTTTTTTTTTTTTTAAATCTCACAGCAAACCTTGAAACAAAAACGGGTGGAGTACAGATCTCTGCAGTTACAGGAACATCGTCTGCTTCACGGTAAATGCAATTTCCTGTTCAGAAACCACACTAACATTACTTCTTTCAGTATTTCTGCCTCTAAGTTGTTTTAAGATTATCATCATTATAAGAAAAATTTGTCTAGTGCTGGTCAAAGAAACGGGTCTGTTTCTTTCGCATGAGCTTTGGAGTGGCTGTATTTGGAGGAGGGTCAAGGCAAGTCAGATCCACTACTCTATACACACACACACACACACACACACACACACACACACACACACACACACGACGCAGATGCGCATGCGCACATGCACACGGATGCACACGCTTGAAAACAGGCACCTGGAGATTTTAGAAGATCACTGGGGAAGATTGCCTGACTTTCCTTCTACTTCAGTGAATGAATTACGTTTCTGAAAACAGTCGTGGCTCGGGGCCGTATAGTTTCTAGAAGCTATTAAAGCTGGAATGTTTGCACACTTTTTGGGTAGAGCTCCTATCTTTTGTTTAAATTGTATAAGTTGCGTTTATTCAGAGAATTTCTTTTTCATGGCTCCCAAGATCAAGGCAGAAATGCGTAAGATTATTACAACAGTAAATGCATAGCTCTTGCCATTGAGTGCATTTTTAAGGGAAGGGTTGAGTTTAAAATGTGTTAATTTGCTATTTGCTGTGTGACAGATGTAACCAAAGGAATGAACTTTTTTGTGCAAATAATTCACTGAAACCACTATGTGGGTGCGAAATATAGGTTATCTCTTCTTTAAATAGCACCAGCTTAAGTCTCTAACCTAGAATATCCATTAAAAGTGATAATCAATTTGTTTACCAAAAAGATAACAATTTAATCCTTAACTAGTCACTAATTTATGGCTTAGATTTCTGATATAAAGTTCTGTGTTTTTTAATTGAAGTGTTTGAAACTTATGAACAAGTTACTTCTCTTTTTTGTATTTTCATTTAATATTTTTTAAAAATTCATAATAGCTTTTTTGGGTAGTGAAGTTTGTTAGAGAGGCAGAAGTATTTAATACAAAAACTTCTTTATGGCCTTGTAAATTCAGCCACCTCCTTGCTTTCTTTAGATGTGAGGGCTTTTTAGCCTCATTTCCACTTCTGGAGCATCCTGAATGGCCCAGTGAATATAAATTCTTGCTGTTCTATAGGAACGGCCTTGTATTATAGACAACACTGTTAGGTCAGGGTCCTCATAAAGTCATTGTTGTATACATTTTTTTGAGCAATTGAGGGAGTTCTGCTTTTTCTAGATGCATAGTAAACATCCAGGGCATGTGATTCTATAAGGCAATTGCTCTCAAATCAAAAGAAATTCATCACTTATTGCAAGATGTGCAAGATGAAATGAAGTAGGTTGTATTAGCAAAAAGGAAAGCATTATGACCAGTCACGGTGGGGCTGGTTGTACTCAACCTTGCAAATCATCTGAAAAAATAGTTTCTTTTTATATTATCAACCAAGGACAAAAGAGAGCAGCAGTAAAGATAATCAGTACAAAATAAAACCATTTTGGAGTGTGCAGTATTCTATTATTTTTTTTCTGAAGCAGAGTCACTTACTGATTATGTTTTTCCAAGGCTGGTATTACAAGTTCTCTCTCTCTCTCTCTCTCTCTCTCTCTCTCTCTCTCTCTCTCTCTCTCGATACCAACAAACTCAGTTAATGTGGAAGCAGGGAGGGTCGTATGGACAGGGTATTGGTATGTGATTAACATTCTAGTTTGAAGAGCCAGATGTACGTTGTGAAGGATCAATGAAAAAAATTTAGCCAAGCAGATAAAATTCAATTTCTTCAAATAAATTATTACTTACTTGAGGACAAGGATGCTTTTTGGGTACAGTATCATTCCAGAGAATTTAAGTATTCCAAAATGAAACTTGGAATATTAAGTTGGAAGATACATTTGATTTCACAAATCCTTTCTCTAAGAAACACTTATGAATTATCTGTTCCATAATTTTTTCTATATACCTCAAATGATTTTATAATAATTTTAGAATTATTTTCAGAAGACAGTACCTAAGAATCAGAGAAACTAAATGGAGAAAATCACGATAGCATTTCCCAAGTGTATTCTATGGAACCCCATTTCTGTGAGAATTATAATAAAAGGTTTCAGGGTTATTTAAATTTAAGAAATGATCATTTTGGAGATTCAGATGTCACATTGGTAGACTGTCAGTTGGGTTGAACTGTTCTCATATGAAACATCTTGTTTAAATTTATTCTAATATTATAATTTTTGTGACCATGGAACCTTGGTCTATGAACAATAGTTCATGAAACCCTACTATACGGTTTATCAAATGGCCTCATAAACAGTTACTTATTCGTGCACGCCAAAGCTCAGTGAAAAGTATTTTTCACCCTTACTCTTTCTTGTGTCATTCAAAGAGAAGTTTTGATGTAGCGTATTTATTTGTAGGGAATGATGTACAGGTCCATTTCACAGTAGACTTTGTTCTCTGTGCTCTAGGTGATGCAGCTAACTGCCCCAGTTTGGAAAACATGGACTTGGATGAATTGTCTTTGTTTGGACCCCTGCCTGGGCCAGGCCCAGCCCTTGTGGACCGGAATCGATTATCCAGTGAGAGCAGCTGTAAGAGCTGGCTGAGCTCCATGACTATGGACAGTGAAGATGGCTACCAGACGTGTGTGTCTGAGGACTCCAGCAGGGGTGCCTTCAGTCGGCAGACGAGCACAGATGATGAGTGCTTTATCCCCAAGGAGGGGGATGATTTGCTGAGGAGGTCATCTTCAAGGAGGAACCGGAGCATCAGTAACACCAGCAGCGGATCCATGTCTCCCTTGTGGGAGGGCAACTTCTCAAGCATGTTTGGGACCCTGCCCCGGAAGAGCAGAAAGGGAAGTGTCCGAAAGCAACTCTTAAAATTTATCCCTGGCCTTCATCGTGCTGTGGAAGAGGAAGAAAGTCGCTTTTGACGGATTGTGGTTTCCTTTCAAATTGGCTTATTTCACAAATATCTTTAGACTCACCCACATCCCAGCTTGGTGGGAAAGTGCAGAATTGCAAAACTGACATCCCATTTCACAGCAATAGTGACCTTTATTTAAATTGTTGTGTCATAGTTTTTGCTTCTTACATCATTTTTCAACCTGAACAGCTCAATTTCTAAGCAGACAGGGAAACTAAATAATAAGTTAATTAATATAACAAACATGAAAGTGCCTGCTCATTCCAGTGCTGTCTTTGAAAGCAAAACTAATATTTATTTTCTAGATTATCCCTGTGAATAATTGATAACTTTTGGAGTCAAGTATGAATAAACGTTTGGCAGAATATAGTAATCTGGACTATCTTCTATAGGATAATTGGTGAGTTATAAAATCTTAGGTTTGCTTATGCCCAGTGGCTTCTGGGGAGGCTTAATAATAGGCAGTTTTGAATTTGTTCAAACCTGTAATGGCCTGTAAACAAAGATGACCATCAACCCTTTCTCACATCTATAGTGACAATAAAGCGAGAAGTATCAGATTTAATAGGAGGGGTTAAGGTTCATGAGAACCATGGAAAGACGTGGTCTAAGATGGGTGCTGCGAAGATCATAATAAAGTCTTTTTTATAGTCCGTCTAAACAAAATGGGTGGGGATGTCATGTTTTTTGCCCGATTCAACTTTTGTTCTGCCTGAACATTAATGGCAAATCTAGAACTCTTCGAATCCTACAGCTTTGCAATTTTTTTTTTTTCTACAGATGTCTAACATCCAAAACGTGAGAGTTGGGAAAAGGACTTTGCTCCTGTAGATTCTTTCATATTACTTCTCTATATCATATATTCTAAATAGCTATCACCTCAGCAGTCTTTTGCCTATTGGTTATGTTAGTATCACATTACTTCTAGCCTTTCAATTACTCCATGTTTTATTTAATATCCATTAAAGTCTATGAATTCTCTGTTCTGGTGGCACAGCTGTTCATTACCTATATTCTAGGGTAGACAATCTGGACTATGTAATAAATAGTCTGCTGATTTTAAGTTCTCTCTCTCTCTCTCTCTCTGTGTGTGTGTGCGTGTGTGTGTGCGTGTGTGTGTGTTTGGGAGAAACAGAAACACTTCACTTTAAGTAGAACTGCTAAATGTAAGTAAACTTCTGATTAAGAAATGAGTTATTTTGAGAAAAAAGAGGGTAGGGTAAGGAAGCATGTAGGATAACAAAGAAATGATAAAGTATAAAAAGATTTCTAGGCCGGGCGCGGTGGCTAACGTCTGTAATCCCAGCACTTTGGGAGGCTGAGACAGGTGAATCACGAGGTCAGGAGATCGAGTTCATCCTGGCTAACACGGTGAAACCCCGTCTCTACTAAAAATACAAAAAAGTTAGCCGGGCGTAGTGGCGGGCGCCTGTAGTCCCAGCTACGCGGGAGGCTGAGGCAGGAGAATGGCGTGAACCCGGGAGGTGGAGCTTGCAGTGAGCCGAGATGGCGCCACCGCACTCCAGCGTGGGCGACAGAGAGAGACTCCGTCTCAAAAAAAAAAAAAAAAAAAAAAAAGATTTCTAGTTGGGACTTGCCTTCTATTAACTCTTTGAACTCAGAAACATCCAGTGGGCTGTGCGTGCGGGTCACTCATATGAAAGGCAGAGTGTCACACCTTTCACAGAAACAATAGCAATCCTGTCTACCATTTACTGAGTGCCTAGTTGGCTGAAGACACTTTACGTGTGATCCTCACAATTACTATATAGTAGGTGTTAGGCATACAGATAACAAGTCAGGAATTTGGAAATGTTCTCAGGGTCACAAGGCTAGTCAATGGCAGGGCTTAAATTGGAAGTCAGTTCTTCGTTGCTCTAGTCTATTCTAGATATCATTTATTCTTTTGGTTCTGTTTAGTGATCATCACAGTACTTTTTATTCCACCCAACAGGAATACTTAAAATGTACAATTATAGATACTGCATAGATAAGTGTATTTCTTTGGGTAAATAGGAAAACAAACAAACATTTCTCTGTTCCTCATTCAAAAGTTTCAGATATAGGTTCTTTAATAACTACATGATGAGCAATGCGTTTATTTTCAACAAGAGCTTGCAAACCAGTTATGATTCAACTGGTATTGCTCATTTCTCATCGTAGTCTAGAACCATCCTGTTAAAGGTCTACTTATACGAATTCAGCATTTCTTGTTATCCTATTTCACAAAGTCCAGGGGAAGGAAACACCACATTTATTTAAGGAAAGATGACTTTGAAATCTTCTACAAGGTGAAAAAATGCTTTGAGAACTACATGGAATGACATAAGTCATACGGTAAAGCAGAACATAGATCATTTGCTTTTCTTGTGACTTTAATACAGAAGTGTAACACTGCTGTATGACAGTAGACCTCAAACGCAAAAAAGGCAAGGAAGAGATGGAGCAAGCATCACTTTAGTTTGTGGTAAGAATTAGAGTCGAGGTATGTTCTGAGAATAAAGAAAAAAGTACTGGTTAACCAAAGTACAGGAAGGAAGGGTATGTCATGTTCTATATTTCACAAGCTGTAAGAAAATTAGCTTTTGTTTAGTGGAAATGTGGGTAAATTTCTCACAGTATAGCTTTCAGACCAATTTATGACCTCAGTGGGGCTTTAGAAGAAACTTCTGGTGCATAGTGATTCACTCTGGCATAATTTACTGGGAAAAAAATTGAAAAGTGTTTTTTTAACTTGAAAGTTCTCAAATATGTAATACTGGTGAATTCCATTAATTGACCACCTGTTATGAAAATGCATTTTTCTGGAAGGTCCTTTGATAAACTAAATTTGAATCAAGTAGATTGGGAATTACTTTATCATGTGTCTGAAGAATACAACCATGACAACAGATTAGTAATATATTTTTGGAAGTGAACTTTTATTTATGACTTTCTACCTTGTAATAATTTTGTATCTTAAGTGCATGATACAGATAACATTTAAAATCCCAGTTTGCACTTAAGAGATCAAACCTGGAAATAGTATGTGTGTATTAATCACCAAAGTACAGGCATTTTTGAATGTATACATACTAAAAATAGTAGGTAATACACAACTACATTGAGCCCTTCAGATCATAAAAGTATTGTTATTTTATATCCATTTCCTTACATGCCTATGGGCTACAAAATCAAAATTTGATGCCTTTATGAAATAAAGAACGCTAGTTTTCAGTGTCAGGACTTTCTCTCTCTTTCTCTGTCTCTCCCCCTACATTTCTCTCTATCATAAAGAAATAATTGTTTTAAAAGCATATTTTAAAAAAATCCTGGGTGATTCTTGACATTTACTTCTTTGAGGACCTTAAAAGACACTACTTACTTAATTGAGAATTGCACGATTAGCTTTTGTATTGATATTTAACAAATTACTGCCAGGCATGGTGGCTCACACCTGTAATCCCAGCATTTTGGGAGGCCGAGGCGGGTGGATCACCTGAGGTCAGGAGTTTGAGACCAGCCTGACCAAGATGATGAAACCCCATCTCTACTAAAAATACATAAATTAACCAGGCATAGTGATGCATGCCTGTAATCCCAGCTACTCCGGAGGCTGAGGCAGGAGAATCACTTGAATCTGGAAGGCGGAGGTTGCAGTGAGCTGAGATAACACCATTGTCCTCCAGCCTGGGCAATAAGAGCAAAACTCCATCTCAAAAAAATAAACAATAAAAAACCCCCACAAACTTAGAAGCCTAAAATATACTTATTTTCTCAAAGTTTCTGTGGGCAAGGAGTCTGGGCACAGATTAGCTGGATCTGCTCAGGATTTCACAAAGCTGCAATTTAGGTGTTGCCCAGGGTTGAGTTGTTACCTGGAGGCTTGATTGGAGAAGGGTATGCCTTTAAGCTCCCCAGGTTGTTGTCAGAATCATTTCCTGGTGGCCATACAATTCACGGCAGCTTGCTTCTTCAAAGCTGGCAATGAAGAGGAAAAATGGAGAGGCTGCAAACAAGACAGAGTCTTAAATAATACAATGTAATCGCCTTTGCCATGTAACATAACCGCTTAAGTGACTTCCCATCACCTCGCCTTATGATGTAACATTAAGATGGGGATAGCATCCTATCAACCGTACCATGTTTTGTTTGTAAAAACATGTCACAGGCCCACCCACACTCAAGAAGCAGGGATTACACAGTCATGAACATTAGGAGGTAAGGATCAGGGGACCACCCTAGTCTGTTTGTAACACCATTCAAGGAGTTCACAGACTTGATAACATATGGGTATGGGTATTGAGCTGTCTCTAAATCTCCTTGAGTAAAAATTAGTGACTGTCATAATAATTTATACATAAAGAAATGGAAGTATTAGTGAATTTTGGAATGAAATAACCTGGTCAAGATTGTGTAACTAGCCAAAAAGTTGATAAAGAAAGTTTCTGGCCTCCTAACTTTGTCTTCTAGGTGCATGAAATGATTAAAAAAAGATTTTAAAAGAATAAGAAAGAATGAACTAGTCCCTTGCTTTCAATTTTTACTTGGGGAATCTGAATGCATTTAAGTGAATAGTGATTGGCATACTGAAGTTTGCCACTTCTAGGCAGGCGCATCTTTATAAGCAGAGGATAGTAGGAACTTTTACACGGAAAAGTAAACAAAACACTTATTATCAAAACTACAAAGCACAAAAGGAAATGATCAACCATGAGCAAAAGTTAGGAGATATCACAAAATCATCAGAACTTGAGGGGAAAAAAGAAGTTTTGAAAGAATATAAAAAATGTGTATCTTAGGAATAATGGATAACTTCCTCAGCTCGATAAAGAACATCTACAAAAAGCCTGCAGGTAATATCATAATGGTGTGAAACTGGACACTTTCCTTCTTCTTTTTTTTTTTTTTTTTTTTTTTTTTTTTGATGAACTATCGCTCTGTCGTACAGGCTGGCATGCAGTTGTGCAATCTCGGCTCACTGCAAGCTCTGCCTCCTGGGTTCACGCCATTCTCCTGCCTCAGCCTCCCAAGTAGCTGGGACTACAGGTGCCCACCACCATGCCCGGCTAATTTTTTGTATTTTTAGTAGAGACGGGGTTTCTCTGTGTTAGCCAGGATGGTCTCAATCTCCTGACTTCGTGATCCACCTGCCTTGGCCTCCCAAAGTGCTGGGATTACAGGCGTGAGCCATCGCACCCGGCTGACACTTTCCTTCTAAGATAGTTACAAAGCAAATATATTTTCTCTCACTTCTCCTTTCTATATTGTATGAAAATCTTAGCTAGTGCAATAAGGCAAGGAAAAGAAATAAAAGATACATAAGTTGGGAAGGAAGAAAAGAAACTGTCTTCATTTGACGATGATATGTTGTCTATGTGAAAAGTCTCAAATAATCAACAGTGCAACAAAAAATCCTGGCACAACTAAGTGAGTATAGCAAGGTCATGGGATACAAGGTTAACATACAAAAGTCAATTGCTTTCCTACATATCAACAACGAACAACTGGAATTTGAAAGAGGAAAAACAATATGTTGACAGCATGCAAAAAATAAAATACTTAGATATAAATGTAACAAAATATTACAGGATCTCTATATGGTAAACTTAACCCTAAATAGAGAGTCAGTGGTCATGGATCGGAAGACTCCATAGTTTTACAACTCAGTTCTTCCCCACTTAATCTGTAGATTCAGTGTAATCTCAATCAAAATTCTAGCAAGCTATTTTTTAGACTCAACAAATTAATTCTAAAGTTTATATGGAAAGGCAAAAGACAATAATGGCCAAGAAAATACTGAAGAACAACAAAGTTGGAAGAATCACAATATCCTTTTAAAGATTTAATATAAAGTATTGTCATCATTACAGCATGATATTGGCAAAAGAATAGACAGATAAGTCAGTGGAACATAACAGAGTGCCTAGAAATAGACACACACAAATATAGTAAATTATCTTTGACACAGAAGTAAAGTCAATTAAATGTAGAAAGGATAGTGTTTTCAGCAAAAGGTTCTGTCAAATATGCAAGCTCTTATACATTTCACAAAAATTGACTCAAAATGGATCATAGACATAGGTATAAAACACAAAACTATAACACTTCTATAAGATAGCATAGGAGAAATTCTAGATTTCCTTTGGCGTGGTAATGAGTTTTTAGATACATCAAAAGGATGATTTATGAAAGAAAAAGTTGATACATCAGACTTTATAAAAATTAAAACTTCTGCTTTGTGAATGGCACTGTTCAGAGAATCAAAAGACAAGTCATAGGCTGTGAGAAAATGTGGATATACAAATTGTTAGGTCCGTAAGATGCAATATTATTCAGCTATAAAGAAATAAGCTATCAAGTCATTAAAAGACACTATGAATCTTAAATGCATGTTGCTAAGTGAAAGAAACTAGTTTGAGGAGACTAATACTGTATGTTTCCATTTATATGACATAATGGAAGAGGCAATACTAAAGCAATAATAAAGATATGAGTGGTTTTAAGGAGTTAGGGGTGGGAAGAGGGCATGGAGATGGTTGAATAGGAGGAAGACTGGTGAGTTTTATATAGTGATGAAACTCTTCTGTGTAATATTGTAATCTTGGATACATGACTCTATGCATTTGCCAAAACCCATAGCACTTTACAGCACGAAGAGTTATCCTCAAAGCTTGCAAATTTTCAAAAAGTCCACTTAGGAGGTTGGGGGATCCCAGCATAGGATGAAGAATGTGACAAAAACAATCTAACTCTATGAAAAATGTGTAAAACAAGAGTGTGGAAAAAAAAGATGCTGAGCTAAGTAGCTCTGGAAATGATTGGAGTTTATAAAATGAAAGGCAAAATAAAACATACAAAAATATTCTACTCTAACAGAAAAACTTGCTTTCCATGTGAATACAATTAATAACTCTGACAGTGCTATGTATGTACACTGCAATTGAAGAATTAATAAATTCTTCATGGCTGATAATGGGAGCCAGATTTCTTACTGTTGGATTCAAAGTTTACAGATAAGTAAGGGAGAATGCTAGATTGACCCATGTGGTAATGCGTTTAAGTTTTAGACATCCATATGCACTCAATATTAGCTTACTAAAAGTATGGATGATTACATACATAAATATTCATAGATATCTGTGTATGCATGAATTAGTTTATACACACTTATTTTCTTGCTCTGTCAGCTGAGAGGTCAAGGAAGTAATGACACTTTAGCAGCAATGAACACACATAGCAGCAAGATCTTGGCTTCTAATACCATTCCCCAATAAAAGAAACCAGAGTTCCTTGGAGAAATGGCTTATTCTAGGTCTGAGGCAGGGAGTACACAAGAAAGGCCTGCAGCATCTTGTAATTTCAGAAAGTAATAAAATATTTTTAAAAATCCTTATAAAGATTGAGATATGTCAAAGGGAAATAGAAGCCAATCAGAAGGACTCCTAATGGCCAAAGAGCAACAAATAAAACAGTATTAAATTATAACCCAAAATATAAGATAAGTATACGTTCATGTGTCCATACTGATATAAATAAGTGACTGAATAAATAACAAATGGAGTGAAGAGACAAACCTCCTGTATGGAAAAATTTCCCATTATTTATGTAGATACTCCACCCTCAAGGAAGGGGAGCAGAACTCCTCATTACTTAAGTGTGGGCCGAATATGATGACCTTTTTCCAAAGGGTATAGTATGGAAAAAGGGGAAAAGTAATTTTACAGTAGAGAAACCTGACAAACACTACTCCAGCAAGGTGATCAATATCAATGTCAATTGCTGTAGGTTTACGTGGCTAATATGTATCCTTGATATTATATAGTGAGAAGGACACTTTGTCACGGTGATCCTCTTGCCCAGAACCCATAACTTCAGTCTAATCATGAGAAAAACACAAAACAAATTCCAATTAAGAGATACTCTATAAAATATCAGCCAGTACTTCTCAAAACTGTCAAGATTATTAAAAATGAGTAGAGTCAGAGAATCTGTCATAGCCAAGAAAAGCCTAAGGAGACATGATGACTAAACAGAATATGGTATCCTGGATAACAACTTGGAACAGAAAAGGACACTAGGTTAAAAGGAATTCTGAATAAAGTTTAAACTTTAGTTAATAATGTGCCAATATTGGTTCATTACTTATAACAAATATACCATAATCACATTAGATGTGAGTAACAGGAAACTGGGTACAAAGTATTTTTGCACTCAGTCTCCCCTATTCACATCTAATATTGGGAACCCTGTGCTATCTTCACCATTTTCCCCTAAATATAAAAGTGTTCTAAAAAATAAAGTATACTAAAAAATAAGCACATTTAAATTAACTAAAAACAGTAAAACGAAGAAATAAATACCACAGTGGAATAATGAAGTATTTGAATTAATTGAGAAAATTTAAATGAATATAAACAAAATTTTATTTTAAAAACATTGGCAGACTTGGGCCGGGTGCAGTGGTTCACGCCTGTAATCCCAGCACTTTGGGAGGCCGAGGCGGGTGGATCACGAGGTCAGGAGATCAAGACCATCCTGGCTAACATGGTGAAACCCCGTCTCTACTAAAAATATAAAAAATTAGCCGGGCATGGTGGTGGGCGCCTACAGTCCCAGCTACTCGGGAGGCTGAGGCAGGAGAATGGCGTGAACCCGGGAGTTGGAGGTTGCAGAGAGCCGAGATCGCACCACTGCACTCCATCCTGGGAGACAGAGCGAGACTCTGTCTAAAAAAAAATAAATAAAATAAAATTTAAACACAAAAAAAGCATTGGCAGACATGTGGCTTCTGGCAGGGCGTGTAAGGAAGTTGGAAGTCACAACTCTGTCTTAACAGCAAGTAAAAAACTTAACAGTTGGGCTCAGTGGCTCATATCTATAATCCCAGCACTTTGGGAGGCCGAGGCGGGTGGATCACGAGGTCAGGAGTTTAGGACCAGCCTGGCCAAGATGGTGAAACTCCGTCTCTACTAAAAATACAAAAATTAGCCAGGTGTGGTGGTGGGCGCCCGTAATACCCGCTATTTGGGAGGCTGAGGCAGAGAGTGGTTTGAACTCGGGAGGCAGAGGTTGCAGTGAGCCTAGATCGTACCACTGCACTCCAGCCTGGGCAACAGACTGAGACTCCATCTCAAAAAAAATAAAAATTAAAATTAAATAAAAAAAAGAAAAGAAAAGAAAAAAAACTGAAAAATCAACAGCTCTTTTTAGATGCATCAAAGAAGTGAGCTCACAGGGCAAATCACTGTCCCCTTAATTGCAGACAGGCACATGCAAAGAATCATAATGGACTGGGGCAGCAACCCACAGCAGAAACTTCCATGGGGACCATTGCCAGGGTAGGAAAACCTGAGCTATAATTGACAAATTGCTAGAGGCTCAGAGTGGACAAATCTGAGAGTAAAAAATTCCAGAGGTTCCTCTCATGTAGTTGTCCCCACATTTTTGTGATGCTTATAAGATTCTCACTGTGAATAGAGAAGAAAAATCTATTATACTTTCAGTAGCAGAGGGGAAAAATAACTATTTTGAAATAAACCAGAGCATTCTGTTCTTCTTAACAAGGCCTACCCTCAAAATAAACTATTTTATCAGGGCCTAAACTATTTTTTTTTTTTCAGAGCCTAACTGAGCTGGGGGAAGGAAAGTATACAACTCTAGCATGCTCTAGCCATTCTGTTCCATGTAAGTGGAGGTAGGGGCAGAGGTGGACCGTGAAGCACTTGTAAAGTTCACAATGCAGAGTCACAGGTTCACTGAGACTGAGACCTTATCATAGCACTATAGAATGCTCTGTGCACCCTGCACCTCACGACCACATTACTAAAGTTAAAGACCTAGTTATAGCAGTTCATTTTACCTAGTACATCATGCTGGACTATCAAGAAAAAAATTACAAGGCATACCAAAAGCCAAAGCAAAAACACAAAAAAACAATTTGAAGAGACAGAGTAAGCACTTGAACCAGAGTCAAATAGGGCAAGGATGTTGGAATTATCAGACTGGGGAATTACAGTAACCATGGTTAATATGTGAAGTGCCATAATGGATAAAGTTAATAACATACATGAACAAATGAACAATGTAATCAGAAAGATGGAAATTCTATGAAAGAATAAAAAAGAGATGCTAGAGATGGAAAACACTGTAACAAAGGAAAGGACATCAGGAAGATGGCAGAGTAAGAAGTCTTGGATCCTTTTTTCCTGCATAAACACAATGATTCAGTAAAAATTCATGGGCAAATTTCCTTTGCAGAATATCAGAAACTAATTAAAAGGATATCTACTGTAAGATAACGCAAAATCAACCCCCCACCACTCAAAGCCAGTAAGGAGATTCAGGACACCATCTTGTTGGAGACTCTACCCCAAGCACTATGCCATATGATTAGGAGAGACAATCTAAACTCTCAGCTTTACCCATGGGAAGGAAGGGGTTGATGTGCCTATTCCACCAACTTTCCCAAGGAGGTCCCCCAAAAGACTTGATTCTGTCTCACCGGTCCTGGATCTCTGATGGGTCCAGCATAGTCAATCTCCCTGGAGATGAACAGGGGTTGTGGCTTAGTCTGGGATTCCATAGCTTCTCCAGCATGCCCTGGCTCAGCAGAGTGCAAGCAGACACAAAACACAGCTCCCTGCTTCTCCCTGGGAAGGAGAATAATTTGTAGAGCTCCCCAGAATCTCTAATTTTGCTAATTGTTGGAGATTTTCTGCTGTACAAGGTCAGTCTGTGAAGACTGGGAGAGGAGCCTGCTTTGCCTAATGGGCAGACACCAAAAAAGAGAGTAAAGGAAAATGAAGAAAAAGGCATAGATGTTTAAACAACAAAACAAGATAAATGTCCAGAGGCTGATGCAAGTGAAATGGAATTATATGATTTGCCTGCCAGAAAAGTAAAATTAACTCTCATAAAGATGCTTACCAAGTCAAGAAAACAATGCATGAACAAACTGAGAATTGCAGTACAGATATAGAAATATCTCTGTGGAACTGAAGAATTCCATAATTGAACTAAAAATAATTGATTGGAGGGTTTCAACAGCAGATTAGATCAAGCAAAAGAAAGGATTAATACACTTGAAGACAGGTCTTGGGAAGACCTAATTTAGTCAGAGGAGCAAAAAAGAAAAAAAGAATGAAAACGGAGAAGAAAGTTTAAGAGACCATGGGATACTATCAAGCCAACCAAAATATGCATTAAGAAGGTTCCAGAAGGGAAGAAAGAGAGAAAGGACGAGAAAGCTTGTCCAAAGAGAAAAAATGATTTAAAAACTTCCAAAGGCTGGGGAAGGAAATGGACATACAGATCCAAGAAGTCCAAATGACATCATATAAGACAATGAGAACTTTGAAAGGTACAAGAGAAAAAAGATGTGTGACGTACAAAGGAAACTCTTTAGGACTATTAGCTAATTTTTCAGTAGAATCCTTACAGGTCAGAAAGGAGAGGGAAGATAAATTCAAAATGCTGAAAGAAAAAAAAAGCCCTTGCCAACCAAAATTATTATAGCTGCCAAAATTCTCCTTAGGAATGAAAGAGAATAAAGACTTTCCTAGACTAAAACAGAGAGAGAGAGAGAGAGAGAGAGAGAGAGAGAGAGAGAGAGAGAGAGAGAGAGAGAGAGAGAGAGAGAGAGAGGAAAGAGAGAGAGCTCAAAATGTTAAAGGGAGTTCTTTAAGATGAGATGAAAGGACTTTAAACAGCAACATGAAAACATAAACAATGAAGAAACTTATTGGTAAATGTAAACATATAGGCATATACAGAAAACTGTGTGAATGTAATGGTTGTGAGTAAATCACTGAATTCTAATATAAAAGTTAAGATATAAGTATTGAAAGTAACTATAGCTAAAAATACATTAAAATATACATATATGCATAGATGCATATTGTGACAACAATAATACATTTTGTATGTGTAGGAAGTTAAAATATAGAGTTTTTGTATGCAACTGGATTTAAGTTGTCGTCACCTCAAAAAAGAATATGTGATATATACACACAATGGATTTCTATGCAGCCTTTAAAAGAAGGAAGTCCTACAATATGTAACAGCATGAATGAACCTTGAGGACGCTATGAAAAGTGAAATAAGCCAGTCACCGAAAGATAAATATTGTATGATTTCACTTATAAGGTATTAAAATAGTGAAATTCATAGAATCAAAGAGTGAAAGGGTGTTTGCCAGGGGCTGGGAGAATGAGGAAATGGAGGGTTATTAATGGGTGAAAAGTTTCAGTCAGACATAATGAATAAGCTTTAAAGATCTGCTATAAAACGTTGTCCCTATAGTTAACAATAATGTACTGTCTACTTAAAAACTTGTTAAGATGATATAGTTCATGTTGTGTTCTTACTGCAATTAAAATAAACCATTGTAACAGAAATGAATAATGCCTTTAATGGATGTTTTAGGAGACTGGACAAAGATGAGGAAAGAATCTCTTAACTTGAGAATGTCAGTAGAAACTTTCAAAGCTGAAAAGCACATAGAAAAAAGACTGAAAACAACAACCAGCTAAAAATCCAAGAAGAGTGGGACAACTACAAAATCTGTAACACATACATAAAAAGAATACAAGAAGAAGAAAGAGAGAAATGAATGGAAGCAAAGGAATAATGACTGGGAAATTCCCTAATTAATGTCAGACATCATTCCAGGAATCTCAGAGAAAAATAAGTAAGATAAATACCAGGAAACTCTACATAAGTGTATCAGATTCAAAGCTCAGGAAAATAAAAAATAAAGAAAAAAATATGAAAGAAGCGAAGAAAAAAAAAACCTTACCTATATTTCAGCAAATGTAAGAATTATACCCGATTCCCCAGAAATCAAGCAAACAAGAAGAAATTAGAGTAAAATATTTTAAGGATTGAGGGGCAAAAGAAAAGAAAAAGCCTAGCAAACCAGAAAAATCCATATCCTGTGAAATTATCCTTCAAAGTAAGGGAGAAATAAAGACTTTCTCAAACAAACAATAATTAAGGGAAATCCCTACTTGTAGACTTGTTTTGCAAGAAATGATTTTTAGAAGTTCTTTATAGGGAAAAAATGACATAGGTCAGAAACTTGGATCTATGTAAAGAAAAGAAGAGCTTTGAAGAATGAATAGGTGAAGGTAAAATTAAATCTTTTTACAATTTTTAATTGATGTAACAGATAATTTGTTTAAAATAACAATGTAATCAAATATATGTATTTATGTGTACATGCATAGGATTATGTATGTTTATGTATAAGTAAAATGAATGGCAACAGTGATACTAGAGGCCGGAATTAGAATTGGAGGAATTAGAATTTATTATAAGGTATTTACATTGTCTGGAAAGTGGTATAGTGTTATTTGAAAGCGGACCTGGATTAGCTGTAAATGCGTATTGAAAACTCTAGGGCATCACTAACAAAAGTATTGGAAGTATAACAGATATGTTAAGAAAGGAGAGAATATAGAATTATATAAAATGCTCAATTAAAATCACACAAGTCACAAAAAGGTTAAAAAGATTAAAACAGGAGCAGAGGGGGGCGGAGCAAGATGGCCGAATAGGAACAGCTCCAGTTTCCAACTCCCAGCGCCAGCGACACAGAAAACCGGTGATTTCTGCATTTTCAACTGAGGTACTGGGGACATCTCACTGGGGAGTGCCGGACAATCGGTGCTGGTCAGCTGCTGCAGCCTGACCAGCGAGAGCTGAAGCAGGGCGAGGCATCGCCTCACCTGGGAAGTGCAAGGGGGAAGGGAATCCCTTTTCCTAGCCAGGGGAACTGAGACACACAACACCTGGAAAATCGGGTAACTCCCACCCCCAATACCGCGTTTTAAGCAACGGGCACACCAGAAGAATATATCCCTCACCTGGCCGGGAGGGTCCCACGCCCACGGAGCCTCCCTCATTGTTAACACAGCAGTCTGTGGCGATCTAACCGCAAGGCAGCAGTGAGGCTGGGGGAGGGGCGCCCGCCATTGCTGAGGCATAGGTAAACAAAGCCACTGGGAAGCTCGAACTGGGTGGAGCTCACAGCAGCTCAAGGAAACCTGCCTGTCTCTATAGACTCCACCTCTCGGGGCAGGGCTCAGCTAAAACACAACAGGGGAAACAGCAGAGGCCTGAGCAGACGCGAATGACTCTGTCTGACAGCTTTGAAGAGAGCAGTGGATCTCCCAACACGGAGGTTGAGATCTGAGAACGGACACACTGCTCAAGTGGGTCCCTGACCCCTGAGTAGCCTAACTGGGAGACATCCCCCACTAGGGGCAGTCTGACACCCCACACCTCACAGGGTGGAGTACACCCCTGAGAGGAAGCTTCCAAAGGAAGAATCAGACAGGTACACTCGCTGTTCAGCAATATTCTATCTTCTGCAACCTCTGCTGCTGATACCCAGGCAAACAGGGTCTGGAGTGGACCTCAAGCAATCTCCAACAGACCTATAGCTGAGGGTCCTGACTGTCAGAAGGAAAACTATCAAACAGGAAGGACACCTATACCAAATCCCCATAAGTACGTCACCATCATCAAAGACCAGAGACAGATAAAACCACAAAGATGGGGAAGAAGCAGGGCAGAAAAGCTGGAAATTCAAAAAATAAGAGCGCATCTCCCCCTGCAAAGGAGCGCAGCCCATCGCCAGCAATGGATCAAAGCTGGTCAGAGAATGACTTTGACGAGATGAGAGAAGAAGGCTTCAGTCCATCAAACTTCTCAGAGCTAAAGGAGGAATTACGTACCCAGTGCAAAGAAACTAAAAATCTTGAAAAAAGAATGGAAGAATTGACAGCTAGACTAATTAATGCAGAGAAGGTCATAAACGAAATGACAGAGATGAAAACCATGACATGAGAAATACGTGACAAATGCACAAGCTTCAGTAACCGACTCGATCAACTGGAAGAAAGAGTATCAGCGATTGAGGATCAAATGAATGAAATGAAGCGAGAAGAGAAACCAAAAGAAAAAAGAAGAAAAAGAAATGAACAAAGCCTGCAAGAAGTATGGGATTATGGAAAAAGACCAAATCTACATCTGATTGGGGTGCCTGAAAGTGAGGGGGAAAATGGAACCAAGTTGGAAAACACTCTTCAGGATATCATCCAGGAGAACTTCCCCAACCTAGTAGGGCAGGCCAACATTCAAATTCAGGAAATACAGAGAACTCCACAAAGATACTCCTCCAGAAGAGCAACTCCAAGACACATAATTGCCAGATTCACCAAAGTTGAAATGAAGGAAAAAATCTTAAGGGCAGCCAGAGAGAAAGGTCGGGTTACCCACAAAGGGAAGCCCATCAGACTAACAGCAGATCTCTCGGCAGAAACTCTACAAGCCAGAAGAGAGTGGGGGCCAATATTCAACGTTCTTAAAGAAAAGAATTTTAAACGCAGAATTTCATATCCAGCCAAACTAAGTTTCATCAGTGAAGGAGAAATAAAATCCTTTACAGATAAGCAAATGCTTAGAGATTTTGTCACCACCAGGCCTGCCTTACAAGAGACCCTGAAGAAGCCCTAAACATGGAAAGGAACAACCGGTACCAGCCATTGCAAAAACATGCCAAAATGTAAAGACCATCGAGGCTAGGAAGAAACTGCATCAACTAACGAGCAAAATAACCAGTTAATATCATAATGACAGGATCAAGTTCACACATAACAATATTAACCTTAAATGTAAATGGACTAAATGCTCCAATTAAAAGACACAGACTGGCAAACTGGATAAAGAGTCAAGACCCATCAGTCTGCTGTATTCAGGAGACCCATCTCACATGCAGAGACATACATAGGCTCAAAATAAAGGGATGGAGGAAGATCTACCAAGCAAATGGAGAACAAAAAAATGCAGGGGTTGCAATCCTAGACTCTGATAAAACAGACTTTAAACCATCAAAGATCAAAAGAGACAAAGAAGGCCATTACATAATGGTAAAGGGATCAATTCAACAGGAAGAGCTAACCCTCCTAAATATATATGCACCCAATACAGGAGCACCCAGATTCATAAAGCAAGTCCTTAGAGACTTACAAAGAGACTTAGACTCCCATACAATAATAATGGGAGACTTCAACACTCCACTGTCAACATTAGACAGATCAACGAGACAGAAAGTTAACAAGGATATCCAGGAATTGAACTCATCTCTGCACCAAGCGGACCTAATAGACATCTATAGAACTCTCCACCCCAAATCAACAGAATATACATTCTTCTCAGCACCACATCGCACTTATTCCAAAATTGACCACATAATTGGAAGTAAAGCACTCCTCAGCAAATGTAAAAGAACAGAAATTATAACAAACTGTCTCTCAGACCACAGTGCAATCAAACTAGAACTCAGGACTAAGAAACTCACTCAAAACCACTCAACTACATAGAAACTGAACAACCTGCTCCTGAATGACTACTGGGTACATAACGAAATGAAGGCAGAAATAAAGATGTTCTTTGAAACCAATGAGAACAAAGATACAACATACCAGAATCTCTGGGACACAATTAAAGCAGTGTGCAGAGGGAAATTTATAGCACTAAATGCCCACAAGAGAAAGCAGGAAAGATCTAAAATTGACACTCTAACATCACAATTAAAAGAACTAGAGAGGCAAGAGCAAACACATTCAAAAGCTAGCAGAAGGCAAGAAATAACTAAGACCAGAGCAGAACTGAAGGAGATAGAGACACAAAAAACCCTCCAAAAAATCAATGAATCCAGGAGTTGGTTTTTTGAAAAGATCAACAAAATTGACAGACCTTTAGCAAGACTAATAAAGAAGAAAAGAGAGAGGAATCAAATAGATGCAATAAAAAATGATAAAGGGGATATCACCACCGACCCCACAGAAATACAAACTAACATCAGAGAATACTATAAACACCTCTACGCAAATCAACTAGAAAATCTAGAAGAAATGGATAATTTCCTGGACACTTACACTCTCCCAAGACTAAACCAGGAAGAAGCTGAATCCCTGAATAGACCAATAGCAGGCTCTGAAATTGAGGCAACAATTAATAGCTTACCCACCAAAAAAAGTCCAGGACCAGATGGATTCACAGCTGAATTCTACCAGAGGTACAAGGAGGAGCTGGTACCATTCCTTCTGAAACTATTCCAATCAATAGAAAAAGAGGGAATCGTCCCTAACTCATTTTATGAGGCCAACATCATCCTGATACCAAAGCCTGGCAGAGACACAACAAAAAAAGAGAATTTTAGACCAATATCCCTGATGAACATCGATGCAAAAATCCTCAATAAAATACTGGCAAACTGGATTCAGCAGCACATCAAAAAGCTTATCCACCATGATCAAGTGGGCTTCATCCCTGGGATGCAAGGCTGGTTCAACATTCGCAAATCAATAAACGTAATCCAGCATATAAACAGAACCAAAGTCAAGAACCACATGATTATCTCAATAGATGCAGAAAAGGCTTTTGACAAAATTCAACAGCCCTTCATGCTAAAAACGCTCAATAAATTCGGTATTGATGGAACGTACCTCCAAATAATAAGAGCTATTTATGACAAACCCACAGCTAATATCATACTGAATGGGCAAAAACTGGAAAAATTCCCTTTGAAAACTGGCACAAGACAGGGATGCCCTCTCTCACCACTCCTATTCAACATAGTCTTGGAAGTTCTGGCTAGGGCAATCAGGCAAGAGAAAGAAATCAAGGGTATCCAGTTAGGAAAAGAAGAAGTCAAATTGTCCCTGCTTGCAGATGACATGATTGTATATTTAGAAAACCCCATCGTCTCAGCCCAAAATCTCCTTAAGCTGATAAGCAACTTCAGCAAAGTCTCAGGATACAAAATTAATGTGCAAAAATCACAAGCATTCTTATACACCAGTAACAGACAAGCAGAGAGCCAAATCAGGAATGAACTTCCATTCACAATTGCTTCAAAGAGAATAAAATACCTAGGAATCCGGCTTACAAGGGACGTAAAGGACCTCTTCAAGGAGAACTACAAACCACTGCTCAGTGAAATCAAAGAGGACACAAACAAATGGAAGAACATTCCATGCTCATGGATAGGAAGAATCAATATGGTGAAAATGGCCATACTGCCCAAGGTTATTTATAGATTCAATGCCATCCCCATCAAGCTACCAATGAGTTTCTTCACAGAATTGGAAAAAACTGCTTTAAAGTTCATATGGAACCAAAAAAGAGCCCGCATTGCCAAGACAATCCTAAGTCAAAAGGACAAAGCTGGAGGCATCATGCTACCTGACTTCAAACTATACTACAAGGCTACAGTAACCAAAACAGCATGGTACTGGTACCAAAACAGAGCTATAGACCAATGGAACAGAACAGAGTCCTCAGAAATAATACCACACATCTACAGCCATCTGATCTTTGACAAACCTGAGAGAAACAAGAAATGGGGAAAGGATTCCCTATTTAATAAATGGTGTTGGGAAAATTGGCTAGCCATAAGTAGAAAGCTGAAACTTTCCTTACTCCTTATACGAAGATTAATTCAAGATGGATTAGAGACTTAAATGTTAGACCTAATACCATAAAAACCCTAGAAGAAAATCTAGGTAGTACCATTCAGGACATAGGCATGGGCAAGGACTTCATGTCTAAAACGCCAAAAGCAACAGCAGCAAAAGCCAAAATTGACAAATGGGATCTAATTAAACTAAAGAGCTTCTGCATAGCAAAAGAAACTACCATCAGAGTGAACAGGCAACCTACAGAATGGGAGAAAATTTTTGCAATCTCATCTGACAAAGGGCTAATATCCAGAATCTACAAAGAACTCAAACAAATATACAAGAAAAAAACAAACAACCCCATCAAAAAGTGGGGAAAGGATATGAACAGACATTTCTCAAAAGAAGACATTCATACAGCCAACAGACACATGAAAAAATGCTCATCATCACTGGCCATCAGAGAAATGCAAATCAAAACCATGATGAGATACCATCTCATACCAGTTAGAATGGTAATCATTAAAAAATCAGGAAACAACAGGTGTTGGAGAGGATGTGGAGAAATTGGAACACTTTTACACTGTTGGTGGGATTGTAAACTAGTTCAACCATTATGGAAAACAGTATGGCAATTCCTCAAGGATCTAGAACTAGATGTACCATATGACCCAGCCATCCCACTACTGGGTATATACCCAAAGGATTATAAATTATTCTACTACAAAGACACATGCACACGTATGTTTATTGCAGCACTATTCACAATAGCAAAGACTTGGAATCAACCCAAATGTCCATCTGTGACAGACTGGATTAAGAAAATGTGGCACATACACACCATGGAATACTATGCAGCCATAAAAAAGGATGAGTTTGCGTCCTTTGTAGGGACATGGATGCAGCTGGAAACCATCATTCTTAGCAAACTATCACAAGAACAGAAAACCAAACACCGCATGTTCTCACTCATAGGTGGGAACTGAACAATGAGATCCCTTGGACTCGGGAAGGGGAACATCACACACTGGGGCCTATCATGGGGAGCGGGGAGGGGGGAGGGATTGCATTGGGGAGTTATACATGATATAAATGATGAATTGATGGGTGCTGACGAGTTGATGGGTGCAGCACACCAACATGGCACAAATATACATATGTAACAAACCTGCACGTTATGCACATGTACCCTAGAACTTAAAGTATAATAAAAAAAAAAAGAAAGAAAAAAAAAAAAAACAGGAGCAGAGATAAAGGGCAATGAATAGAAAACAGTAACAGATATCATAGATATTAATCTACCAATTTAAACAATCATTTTGAATGTCAAGGTCTAAATGCACCAATTAAATCACAAAGATTGCCAACTATGTGTTGTGTACATGAAACCCACTTTAAATAAAGAGACACATAGAAATTAAAATCATGTGATGGAAAAGCATATGCCATGCTGTCACTACTTTAAAGAAAGTCTCTTCTGTTTGAAATACAATTTCAAACAGAAGAGACTTCAGAGCAAAGAAAATTATCAGGGATAAAGAGGAACATTATATAATGATAAAGGCACCAATTCTCCAAGAAGACATAGAAATCTTAATGTGTATGTGCCTAGCAGAGCAGCGAAACACATGAAACGAAAACTAACTGTAGCCTGTTAGTTTAATCCACTATTACAGTTGGAGAATTCAACACCCTCTATCAGAAATGCACAAATACAGCAGGCGGAAAATCTGCAAGGACATAGCTGAAATCAATAACATAATCAATCAACTGAATATAGCTGATATCTATCAACTACTTTATTCTAAAACAGAAAAATACACATTCTTCTCAAACTCACATGGATTATTCACCAACATAGACCACATGCTGGCCAATAAAATATACCTTAACATATTTAAGAGAATATAAATCATCCAATGTCTGCTCTCAGATCACAATGGAACTAAACTAGAAGTAAATTAGCTGGAAAATTCCTCAAATACTTGGAGATTAAACAACACAATTCTAAATAACGCATAGGTCAAAGAAGAAATATCAAGAGGCATTAAAAATATTTTGAAATAAATAAAAATAAAGACAACATATCAAAAATTGTGGCATGCAGCAAAAGCAGTGCTTATTGGGAGATTTAGAACATTTAATGAGTATATTAGAAAGGGGAAAAGATCTAAAATCAGTAATATAAGCTTCTACCTTAGGAAATTTAAAAGAAATGCAAATTAAATTCAAAATATGTAGAAGAATATAATTAATAACAATTAGAACATAAATCAATAAATAGAAACTGGAATTTCAATAGAGAAAATCATGAAACCAAAAGTTAGTTCCTTGAGAATATTAACAAAATCAAAAAGCCTCTAGCAAGGCTAACTTAAAAAGAGAGAGAGAGAGAAGACTGAAATTACTTGTATCAGAAATGAAAGTGAAACACCACTATAAATCCCATGAACAATAAAAAGATAATAAAGAAATATTATAAACAACTCTGCCCACAAATTTGATAGCCTAGATGAAACAGACCAGTTCCTTAAAAGGTACAATCTAACAAATCTCACACAAGAAGAAATAGCGTTTGAATAGGCCCATATCTATTTGAATTTGAATAACAATTGAATTTGAGTAAATAGAAATCAAATAAATAAAATCCTTCAAAAATAGAAAAAAACAGGACCAGATGGGTTCACTGGTGAGTTCTAACAAACACATGAAGAATAAATTATACCAATCCTCTAGAACCTCTTTCAGAAGATAGAAGCAGAAGAACTATTTCCTAACTTATTCTATGAGATGAGCTTTACTCTAATATCAAAGCCAGGCAAAGATATTATAAGAAAAGAAAACTATAGACTTATATCTCTTGTGAAAATAGATTCAAAAATTCTCAAAATATTAGCAAATTGTGTTGAACAGTGCATAAAAAGAATTATATACCACAACCAAATGAGATTTATCTCAAGTATGCAAGACTGATTCAACAATTGAAAAATCAGTTAATGTAATTCATTGCATTAGTAACATAGAGAAGAAAAATCACATGATTTTATCAACAGATGGAGAAAAAGTGTCTGACAAAATCCAATACTCATTTATGATGAAAACTCTCAGCAAACTAGAAAGAGTGGGAAACTTCCTCAACTTTATAAAGAACATCTACACAATATTCCTACAATAAACATCATACTTAAATGGTAGAAAGTAGAGGCTTTTCTGCTAAGATCAGGAACAAGACAGGGACATCTGTTTCACCACTCCTTTTCCATGGCTTACTGGAATTTCTAGTTAATACAATAAGACATGAACGGAAACAAAAACTATACAGATTGAGAAGGAAGAAGTAAAATATCTTTGTTCACAGATAATATGATTGTCTATGTAAAAAATCTAAAATAATCAACAGAAAAAACTCCAAATTTCCTGAAGTTAATGAGTGATCAAAGCAATGTTGCAGGATATAAGAATAATACACAGGTCAATTGCTTTCCTATATATTAGCAATGAAGAAGTGGAATTTCAAATTTAAAGCAGAATGCCATTTATATTATCATATAATCAAAGTGAAATATTTAAGTATAAAGCTAACAAAATATGTACAAGATTTATATGAGAAAAATTACAAAACTCTGATGACAGAAATCAAATAAATGGAGGGGTATTTTATGTTCAAGGCTAGGAAAACTCAATGTTGTCAAAGTATCAGTTCTTCCCTTCTTGATCTATAGATTCAATGCAATACCAATCAAAATACCAACTTATTTGTGAATATTGACATATTGATCCTAAAGTGCATAAGGCAAAAGTCCTAGAATAGCCAACACAAAATTGAAGAATAGAGTCAGATGATTCACACTACCCAAGTTCAATACTTACTATAAAGCTACAGTAATCAAGACAGTATAGTATTGATAAAAGAATAGAAAAATATATTAATGGAACATAATAGAAAGCTCAGAAAGAGAATCACATAGTTAGCCAACTAATCTTTGACAAAGAAGCAAAGGTAATGAAATGTGGAAAAGATAGTTTTTCAACAAATAGTGCTCGAACAACTGGACATCAACATACCAAAAGAGAGAGAGAGAGAGACAGAGAGAGAGAATTTGGACATGACCTTGCAGCTTTCATAAAAATTAACTTGAAATGGATCATATGCCTAAGCATAAAATTCAAAATTATACTACTGCTAAAAGATAACATAGAAGAAAATCTAGATGACCTTGGGAAGAAATAATTGATAAGCTAGATTTCATTAAAATTAAAAACTTCTGTTCAGCAAAAGACACCATTGAGAATGAGAAGACAAGGTACATACTGAGTGAAAACATTTGCAAAATATGTATTTGATAAAGGACTGTTATCCAAAATATACAAAACCTCTACAATAATAAAATGAACTACCTAATTTAAAAAGGGCCAAAAATCTAAGTTGAAACCAAAGAAGAAACACCGATGGCAGATAAGTGTATGAAAAGATGCCCCCCATCATATATAATTAGGAAAATGCAAATTAAAGCAACAATGAGATGCCACTGCACGCCAATTAGAATGACCAAAATCCAGAACACTGACAATGCCAAATACTGGTGAAGATGTGGAGAAAAAGAAACTCTCATTCATTGCTAAAGGGAAGACAAAATGGTAAAGCCACTTTGGAGTACAGTTTGGAAACTAAACATAGTTTTGGAAACTAAACATACTTTTACCAGAGCCTGAAGTAATCACATTCCTTGGCATTTATCCAAGGAAGTTAAAAACTTTTGTATGCAAAAAAACCTGTACATAGATATTTACAGCAGTTTTATTCATAATTACCAAAACTCAGAAGCAACAAAGATGTCCTTCAGTAGGTGAATGGAAAAACTGTACTACATCTGACAATAAAATATCATTCAATGGTAAGAGGAAGTGACCTATCAAGCCATGGAAAGACATGCACCAAAGTGCATGTTACTAAGTGAAGAAGCCAATCTGAGAAAGCCACATACCGTATGATTCCAGCTATATGACATCCTGGAAAAGGCAAAACTATGGTCAGAGTAAAAGTATCAGTAGTTGTCAGGGTTTAGGGTGGAGGGAGGGATGAATACGTGGAGCACAGAGAGTTTTTAGGGCAGTGAAACTGTTTTGTGTGATACTCTAATTTTGGATACATGCTATCATACTTTTGTCCAAACTTACAGAATGTAAAACACCAAGAGTGAACTCTAACATAAACTATACTTTGGGTGATAAAGATATGTCAATGTGGGTTTAGCAATTGTAATAAATGTACCACTTTGGTGGGGAATGCTGATAATGGGGAACGTTGATATGCATATATTGGGCCAAGGGATATATGTAAAATCTCTGTACCTTCTACTCAACTGTGCTCTCAACCTAAAACTGCTCTAAAAAAAGTTTATTAAAAAATTGTTATTGAAATCAAATTCTCATCATCAGTGGGAAAGCATATCATACATAGATAAAGAGAGAATCTGTGAACTGAAAAATTAGGGAAATTACCATAATAAATATATAAAGAGACTTCCAAAAGTTTGTGGAAAAATGGAATTAAAAAATAAAAATTAAAAAAATATAAACCTTAATTTTTCAACATAAGCTCAATTAAGCTTAAGCCATTCTTGTAAGCAATAATACCAGCCATCTAAAGAACTGAGGGCCCTGGGAATTTAACCATGTTAATACAGTCTTTTATACATTATTAACTGAAGAAATACGGGTGCCCTTTACAGTCTTTTTAAGATTAAGAAACAAACAAAAAACAATCAGAAGGAGCCAAATCAGGAATGTAAGGTAGATGCTGAAAGATTTCCCATAGAAACTCTCATAAAATTGTCCTTCTTTGATGAGATAAATGAGCAGGAGCATGCAGCATTGTTGTAGTGGAGAAAGACTCTCTGGTGAAGCTTTTCTGGATATTTTTTCTGTTAAAGCTTTGGCGAACTTTCTCAAAACTCCCTCATAATAAACAGATAAATAACAGATATATAAACTGTTCTTTGACCCTCTAGAAAGTCAACAAGCAAAATGCTTTAAGCATCACCCAAAGCTGTTGTCATGACCTTTGCTCCTGACCCATCCACTTTGCTTTGACTTGACCACTTCCACCTTTTGGTAGCCATTGCTTTGATTGTGCTTTGTCTGTAGGATCATACCAGTAAAGTCATGTTTCATCTCCTATCACAATTTTTCAAAGAAACCCTTCAGGATCTTGATCCCAACTGTTTAAAATTTCCATTGAAGTTTCTGCTCTTGTCTGCAGCTGATCTGGTGCAATGGTTTTGATGCCCATTGAGCGGAAAGTTTGCTCACCTTTAAGTTTTCAATTAGAATTGTTTAAGCGAAACCAATTGAGATTTCTATGGTGTTGGCTATTGTTTCTGCTGTTAATCATTGGTCCTCTTCAATTAGGGCACAAATAGGGTTAATATTTTTTCCTTCCAAATTAATGTGGATTATTTGTTGCTGCAGGCTTCCTCTTCAAAATTATGCAGACCCTTCTTAAAAGAAGTTATCCATTTGCAAACTGATGATTTCTTTGGGGCACTGTCCCCATAAACTTTTTGTAAGTAATCAATAATTTCGCCATTTTTCCACCCAAGTTTCACCATAAATTTGACGTTTGTACTTGCCTCAATTTTAGCAAAATTCTTATTGCTCTGTTAAGGGCTTTTTTCAAACTGATGTCCTAAAGTTCGTAATGCCTCAAACTAGATCCCATTCACACATGTTATAACAAGTTAGTACCAGTTTATTTTGGTGCAAAATTTTTTAAGATCTGTGCATAATTTTTTTCATAATATGCATTTTTCCATGAGCTTTTTGAAGTCCTATCACATAAAGACAGATAAAGAGAGTAGAAGTATTAGAAATAGATGAAAGATAGGAAGGAGAGAAAGGGAAGTTCCAACATATATCCAATGAACATTCTGGAAGGATAAAATACAGAAAACAGGAGAGAGGCTATCTTTGAAGAAATGGTGATTGAGAACTTACTATAATTGAGTTTTTTTTAATCTCATGAATTATTAGAGTCAGAAAAGGCAACATCTTGACAAAATAAAAACAGTAAAATAAAAAATAAAAATAAACTCACATTCACACATTGTAGTGGAACCATGAAGTATCAAAGTCAATCTTTGGTGAAAAATCTGAGAAGCAACCAAAGAATAAATGCAGATCATAAGGAACAATAATTATCTTGAAATAATTAAATCTGCACAACAGTAACACTAAGGACAGACATAGGCACTCTAAATTCTGCATGGTAATGAAGGGAACTTTGTAATATCTTTTGTGAGATTGTCTACCAGCCTTTCAAAGGTGTACAACGTAACTCACTGTTAGTGCCATGTACAATTATTTTTCCTTATACTTCTGCATTTACTAGTTGAGAATGAGATTTTGTCTAGCAAAATAGTATAAAGTTTCAATTTTCATTTGTTTATTCAGTCATCCAACAAGTCAATGAACAATTTCTAACCTAATTCTATGAGAACCGTGTTAGAAACTCAAAATAAATCAAAAGTTCTTCTTGTTAATGCTTAATGTCAGAAGACAAATATTTATACTATTGTATGATAAATTCCAAGGCAAAGATGTGTAAGAGCCTACAGAAGTATGACATAACTCAGTCTGAAGTTAGAAATGTGATCGTTATCGTACATGAACTCTTCTGGGGAGGAGTTCAAATAACTTCATTTATATTATAACATAAAATCAGTAATATGATAAAGAAAATTACAAAACTGTTTAAAAAATCACTTGGATTTAAACTGAGCTTGCCTTTTCTTCACAATAGTGATGATTTGGTGATTGTGATCTGAGAGCATTCTGGTTGTATTACAAATTCATTACTAAAGAAAGTGTACATGCTCAGATCGAAGAGCAGAGAGGACTGGGTGGTACCTACTTTCCTTTCCAAAGGCTAAAGAGTGGTCTTTCATTTTTGCCACATTAATTTTCTGTCCAGCCCGAACACTAATGGATGGAGGAGAAGTGAGAAGAGGAATAGCATTTCCACTGTTGAGAGGGTGAAACTCTGCACCTGCTTTGGCTTCAAATGTTGAGAATTAAGTTAATGGGTCAATATAACTCCAAACCTTATCACTGCCTCACATAAATAGAGAAAACAAGACAGAAATTAGTTTGCTAGACAATGCAGTTTATTATTATAAAAATTGCTGAATTATAAAAACTCTACCATTATTGGTCATCAATAAATGATGTACAAGTACATTTTAAAAGTATTTATAAACTGAAAACAGGAAAAACATAGAAAATGATAATGAGTAGGGATCTGATCCCAACCAGCTCTATTTGAAGACATGGTTGTTATTTCTTCACCACAGTGTGTGACATTTTATTCTGAGTTTTAAAACTACAGACAGAACCACTGATTAAAAACAGGATGTGGGTGAATAGTCATGCATGAGACTCCCTGGACGAGACATGAGCTAAGCTAGTGGTTCTAAAACAGCAGCCTTCCGTCAAATGCTGGCTTGCTGCCTCAGAATCACCTGAGCAGATTCTCAGGCATTGGGCCCCAGAGATTCTGTTGAATAGGCCTGGGTGGGTTTCAGAAATCTTTGTATAAACAAGTTCCCTAAAAGATTCTTACATTAATAACTAGGAACCGTGTTTTGGGAAACACTACTCTGGAAGTTTATAATTTCTCTGTTAGCTCTGGTGTTGGTGAACTGTAATTAGGAATGGAGTATAAGCAAAATGATAAAAAAAAAAGTCAAAAATATTAAAAATGTCTTAAGAAGAACGCCACCTCCTAATAACCTCCTCTTAGATTTTCCAACATGACTGTATGAAATTTCTACCCTTTTCAACATCATTTTCTGCATGTAACCATGACTCCTAGTCTACTCAAGTGGAAGCCATCTAGAAGGAGTTCCCTCAGTTCACTTGCCTCCAATGATTTCTATCTCCTTTTTCTCTTCGCTATTTCTAACTGAAATGAATACATACCTTTCCCACTTCTTACATCGTTACTTACCTACAGACTTCTTTTCTCAGGCCAGCAAATATTTTTTATTTTTACCTATTCTGAGTTTAGCCAGTAAAACATGCTTTATCAGCATGAACAGAAGATCATATCTCTTTAATATGTAAATTAATTTCTTAAGCCCCTGATTGCTAGATTAAGCGTTGGAAACCAATCTTTATTGATCATGTTTCCATTTTCTGTCCTAAATCTTTTGAAAATACTGGGATCTTACTTGGTTGTGATTCCACACTTCTGAAAAGAGAAATGGAGAATAGAAAAAGCCACAAGTGGGGGAGGTTCCAAGATGGCCGAATAGGAACAGCTCTAGTCTATAGCTCCCAGCATGAGTGATGCAGAAGACGGGTGATTTCTGCATTTCCAACTGAGGTACCGGGTTCATCTCACTGGGGCTTGTCAGACTGTGGGTACAGCCCACGGAGTGTGAACTGAAGCAGGGCAAGGCATCACCTCATCCAGGAAGTGCAGGAGGTCAGAGAAATCCCTTTCCTAGCCAAGGGAAGCCATGACAGATGGCAGCTGGAAAATTGGGTCACTCCCGCCCTAACACTATGCTTTTCCAACCGTCTTAGCAAATGGCACACCAGGAGATTATATCCCGAACCTGACTCAGAGGGTCCCATGCCCACGGAGCCTTGCTCACTGCTAGCACAGCAGTCTGAGATCAAATGGCAAGGTGGCAGTGAGGCTGTGGGAGGGGCAGCCACCATTTCTGAAGCTTGAGTAGGTAAACAAAGCGGCAGGGAAGCCCGAACTGGATGGAGCCCACCACAGTTCAAGGAGGCCTGCCTGCCTCTGTAGACTCCACCTCTGCGGGCAGGGCATAGCTGAACAAAAGGCAGCAGAAACTTCTGCAGACTTAAACGTCCCTGACAGCTTTGAAGAGAGTAGTGGTTCTCCCAGCATGGAGCTTGAGATCTGAGAACACACAGACTGCCTCTTCAAGTGGGTCCCTGACCCCCAAGAAGCCTAACTCGGAGGCAACTCCCAGTAGGGGCAGACTGACACCTCATACGGCCAGGTGCCCCTCTGAGACGAAGCTTCCAGAGGAATGATCAGGTAGCAACATTTGCTGTTCTGCAATATTTGTAGTTCTGTAGCCTCTGCTGGTGATACCCAGGCAAACAGGGTCTGGAGTGGACCTCCAGCAAACTCCAACAGACCTGCAGCTGAGGGTCCTGACTGTTAGAAGGAAAACTAACAAACAGAAAGGACATCCACACCAAAACCCCATCTGTGTGTCACCATCATCAAAGACCAAAGGTAAATAAAACCACAAAGATGGGGAGAAACCAGAGCAGAAAAGCTGAAAATTCTAAAAATCAGAGCACCTCTTCTCTCCCAAAGGAACGCAGCTCCTCACCAGCAATGGAAGAAAGCTGGATGGAGAATGACTTTGATGAGTTGAGAGAAGACTTCAGAAGATCGGTAATAACAAACTTCTCCGAGCTAAAGGAGGATGTTCGAATCCATTGTAAAGAAGCTAAAAACCTCGAAAAAAGATTGGAAAATGGCTAACTAGAATAAACAGTGTTGAGAAGACCATAAACAACCTGATGGAGCTGAAAACCATGGCACAAAAACTATGTGACACATGCACAAGCTTCAGTAGTTGACTCAATCAACTGAAAGAAAGGGTATCAGTGATTGAAGATCAAATGAATGAAATGAAGTGAGAAGAGATGTTTAGAGAAAAAAGAGTAAAAAGAAATGAACAAAGCCTCCAAGAAATATGGGACTGTGTGAAAAGACCAAATCTACATCTGATTGGTGTACTTGAAAGTGACGGGGAGAATGGAACCAAGTTGGAAAACACTCTTCAGGATATTATCCAGGAGAACTTCCCCAATCTAGCAAGGCAGGCCAAAATTCAAATTCAGGAAACACAGAGAACGCCACAAAGATACTCCACGAGAAGAGCAACTCCAAGACACATGATTGTCAGATTCACCAAAGTTGAAATGAAGGAAAAAATGTTAAGGGCATCCAGAGGGAAAGGTTGAGTTACCCGGAAAGGGAAGCCCATCAGACTAACAGTGGATCTCTTGGCAGAAACTCTACAAGCCAGAAGAGAGTGGGGTCCAATATTCAACATTATTAAAGAAAAGAATTTTCAACCCAGAATTTCATATCCAGCCAAACTAAGCTTCATTAGTGAAGGAGAAATAAAATCCTTTACAAACAAGCAAATGCTGAGAGATTTTGTCACCACCAGACCTGCCTTACATGAGTCCCTGAAGGAAGCACTAAACATGGAAAGGAACAACCAGTACCAGACACTGCAAAAACATGCCAAATTGTAAACACCATCAATGCTAGGAAGAAACTGCATCAACTAACGAGAAAAATAACCAGCTAAAATCATAATGACAGGATCAATTTCACACATAACAATATTAACCTTAAATGTAAATGGGCTAAATGCTCCAATTAAGACACAGACTAGCAAATTGGATAAAGAGTTGAGACCCATCAGTGTGCTGTATTCACGAGACCCATCTCTTGTGCAGAGACACACACAGGCTCAAAATAAAGGGATGGAGGAAGATCTACCAAGCAAACGGAAAATAAAAAAAGCAGGGGTTGCAATCCTAGTCTCTGATAAAACAGACTTTAATCCAACAGCGATCAGAAGAGACAAAGAAGGCCATTACATAATGGTAAAGGGATCAATTCCACAAGAAGAGCTAGCTATCCTAGATATATATGCACCTAATACAGGAGCACCCAGATTCATAAAGCAAGTCCTTAGAGACCAACAAAGAGACTTAGACTCCCACACAATAATAATGGGAGACTTTAACACCCCACTGTCAATGTTAGACAGATCTACGAGATAGAAACTTAACAAGGATATCCAGAAACTGAACTCAGCTCTGCACCAAGCAGACCTAATAGACATCTACAGAACTCTTCACCCCAGGTCAACAGAATGTACATTCTTTTCAGCACCACATCGCATTTATTCCACAGTTGACCACATAGTTGGAAGTAAAGCGCTCCTCAGCAAATATAAAAGAACAGAAATTATAACAAACTGTCTCTCAGGACACAGTCCAATCAAACTAGAATTCAGGATTAAGAAACTCACTCAAAACCACTCAACTACATAGAAACTGAACAACCTGCTCCTGAATGACTACTGGGTACATAACAAAATGAAGGCAGAAATAAAGTTATTCTTTGAAACCAATGAGAACAAAGACACAACATGCCAGAATCTCTCGGACACATTTAAAACAGTGTGTAGAGGGAAATTTATAGCACTAAATGCCCACAGGAGTGCACATTTATAGCACTAAATGCACACTAAAAGCAGGAAAGATCTAAAATTGACACCTTAACATCACAATTAAAAGATTTAGAGAAGCAAGAGCAAACATATTCAAAAGCTAGCAGAAGGCAAGAAATAACTACGATCAGAGCAGAACTGAAGGAGATAGAGACAGAAAATCCCTTCAAAAAATCAATGAATCCACAAGCTGGTCTTTTGAAAAGATCAACAAAATTAATAGACCACTAGCAAGACTAATAAAGAAGAAAAGAGAGAAGAATCAAATAGACACAATAAAAAATGATAAAGGGGATATCACCACTGATCCCATAGAAATGCAAACTACCCTCAGAGAAAACTATAAACACCTCTACGAAAATAAACTAGAAAATCTAGAAGAAATGGATAAATTCCTGGGCACATACACCCTCCCAAGACTAAACCAGGAAGAAGTTGAATCCCTGAATAGACCAATAACAGGATCTGAATTTGAGACAATAATTAATAGCCTACCAACCAAAAAAAGTCCAGGACCAGACTGATTCACAGCCAAATTCCACCAGAGGTACAAGGAGGAGCTGGTACCATTCCTTCTGAAACTATTCCCATCAACAGAAAAAATGGGAATCCTACCTGACTCATTTTATGCGGCCAGCATCATCCTGATACCAAAGCCTGGAAGAGACACAATAAAAAAAAAGAGAATTTTAGACCAATATCCCTGGTGAACATCAATGCAAAAATCCTCAATAAAAATCCAGCAGCACATCAAAAAGCTTATCCACCATGATCAAGTGGGCTTCATCCCTGGGATGCAAGGCTGGTTCAAAATACAGAAATCAATAAACATAATCCATCATATAAACAGAACTAAAGACAAAAAACCACATGATTATCTCAATAGATGCAGAAAAGTCCTTTGACAAAATTCAATAGCCTTTCATGCTAAAAACTCTCAATAAATTAGGTATTGATGGGACGCATCTCAAAATAATAAGAGCCGTCTATGACAAACCCACAGCCAATATCATACTGAATGGATAAAAGGTGGAAGCATTCCACTTGAAAACTGGCATAAGGCAGGGATGCCTTCTCTCACCACTCCTATTCAGCATAGTTTTGGAAGTCCTGGCCAGGGCAATCAGGCAGGAGAAAGAAATAAAGTTCATCCAAATAGGAAGAGGAGAAGTCAAACTATCTTTGTTTGCAGATGACATGATTCCGTATCTAGAAAACTCCATAGTTTAGGCCCAAAAGCTCCTTCAGCTGGTAACTCCAGCAAAGTCTCAGGATACAAAATCAATGTACAAAAATCACTAGATTTTCCTATACACCAGCAACAGTCAAGCCAAAAATCAACGAGAAAGCCATTCACAATTGCCTTAAAAAGAACAAATTATCTAGGAATACAGCTAATGAGGAAGGTGAAAGATTTCTGCAATGAGAATGATGCAACACTGCTCAAAGAAATCAGAGAGAACACAAACAAATGAAAAAACATCCCATGATCATGGATAGGAAGAATCAATATCATTAAAATGGCCATACTCTCCAAAGCAATTTACATTTTCAATGTTATTCCTATCAAACTAACAATGACATCCTTCACACAAAGATAAAAGACTATTTTAAAATTTATATGGAACCAAAAAAGAGCCCAAATAGCCAAGGCAATCCTAAGCAAAAAGAAGAAAGATAGAGGCATCATGTTACCTGACTTCAAACTATACTACAGAGCTACAGTAACCAAAACAGCATGATGCCAGTACAAAGAACAGACACATGGAACAGAACTGATAGAACAGAATAGAGAGCCCTGAAATAAGGCCACACACCTACAACCACCTGATCTTCAACAAAGCTGAAAAAAAAACAAGCAGTGTAGAAAAGTCTCCTTATGCAGTAAATGATGCTGGGATAACTGGCTAGCCATATACAGAAACCTGAAGCTCAACCCATTTTTTTACACCATATACAAAAATCAACTCAAGATGGATTGAAGACTTAAATGTAAAACCCAAAACCATAAAAACCCTGGAAGACAACCTAGGCAATAACATCCTGGACATAGAAACAGGCAAAGATTTCATGACGAAACAACAAAATCAATCGCAACAAAAGCAAAAATTGACAAATGGGATCTAATTGAACTAATGAGCTTCTGCACAGCAAAAGAAACTATCAACAGAATAAACAGACAACCTACAGAATGGGAGAAAATATTTACAAATTATGCATCTGACCAAAGTCTAATATCCAGCATCTATAAGAAACTTAAACAAATTTACAAGAGAAAAACAAACAACCCTGTTAAAAAGTGGGCAAAGGACGTGAACTGACACTTCTCAAAAGAAGGCATGCATGCGGCCAACAAGCATATGAAAAAAAGCTCAGTATCACTGATCATTAGAGAAATGCAAATCAAAACCACAATGAGATACCATCTCACACCAGTCAGAATGGCTATTATGAAAAAGTTAAAAAATAACAGATATTGGCAAGGTTGCAGAGAAAAGGTAATACTTACACACTATTGGTACAAATATAAGTTAGTTCAACCATTGTGGAAAGCAGTATGGCAATTTCTCAAAGAGAAAAAAGCAGAACCACCATCAAGACCAAGCATTCCCATAACTGGGTATATACAGAGAAATGTAAATCATTCTACCATAAAGACATACATGTGAATGTTCACTGCAGCACTATTCACAATAGCAAAGACATGGAATCAATCTACATGCTCATCAATGACAGATTGGATGAAGAAAATATGGTACATATACACCATGGAATACTATTCAGCCATTAAAAAAGAATAAGATCATGTCCTTTGTGGGAACATGGATGGAACTGAAAGTTATTATGCTCAGCAAACTAATATAGGAACAAAAAAACAAATGATGCAGGTTCTCACTTATAAGTGGGAGCTAAATTATAACTTATGTACACAAAGAAGGAAACAACAGACACTGTGGTTGGCTTGAGGGTGAAGGGAGGACGGAGGGAGAGGAGAAGGAAATAGAACTGGGTACTGCATTTAACACCTAGATGATGAAATAATCTGTACAACAACCCTCCATGACATGAGTTTACCTATGTAACAAACCTTCACATATACTCCTTAACCTGTAATAAAAGTTAAAAAAAAAAACTGGATATTCTGTTCTTCAAGTCTTATCTTTCTTTTCTCTTGATTTCCATTTTTTCTTTGTTTTTGCTTTGTTTATAATCTTCACAAATGAATGTCTATTTTTCTATTCAGTATATATGTTTGTTTTCATAAAATTCAGAATCAAGTTTTTAATATCTAAAATCTTTAAAAATTTAAATTAATTATACATATTTGCATAACTCATTCAGTCATTCTATATGTCTTTTGGTTGGACAGTTTAGTCCATTTACATTCAATATTATTATTGATAAATAAGGACTCACTCCTGCCACTTTGTTATGTATTTGATAGCTGTTTTGTGGTCTTCTCTTCCTTCTTTATCTCCTTTCTGTCTTCCTTTTAGTGAAGGTGATTTTCTCTGGTGTTATGATTTAGTTTCTTGCTTTTTATTTTTGTGTATCTGTTGCAATTTTTGATTTGAATATACTGTGAGGCTTGCAAATACTATCTTATAATCCATGATTTTGAGCTGATAAAAATTTAGCACTGTTTGCATAAACAAACAAGTAAAAAGAAAACTAATAAAAACTTTACAACTTAACTTTGTCCCTCCACTTTTTAACTTTTTTTCTTACTCTTTACATTGTATTGTACTAAGTCTTGAAAAGTTGCTGCACTTATTATTTTTGATTGCCTCATTCTTCAGTCTTTCTGCTTAAGGTAAGAGCAGTTTACCTACCACCAGTTACAGCCTTATAATATTCTGTGTTTTTCTGTGCACTTACTATTTGTTTTTTTTTACCTTCAGACAATATCTTATTGTTCATTAACGTCATTTTCTTTCTGATTGAAGTACTTCTTTTAGCGTTTCTTGTAGTATAGGTCTGGTGTTGATGAAATCCCTCAGCTTTTGTTTGTCTTGGGAAAATCTTTATTTCTCCTTCATGTTTGGAGGATATTTTAGGCAGATATACTATTCTAGAATAAAAAAATTTTTTTTTTCCCTCAGCACTTTAAATATGTCACGTCACTCTCTTCTGGCCTGTAAGTTTTCCACTGAAAAGTTTGCTGCAAGATGTATTGGAGCTCCTTTGTATGTCATCTGTTTCTCTTCACTTGCTGATTTTAGGATCCTTTCTTTATCCTTGACCTTTGGGAGTTTGATTTTTAAAAGCCTTGAAGTAGTCTTCTTTGGATTAGGTCTGCTTGGTGTTCTATAATCTTTTTGTACTTGAATGCTGATATATTTCTCTAGGTTTTGGCAGTTCTCTGATATTATCCCTTTGTATAAACTTTCTACCATGATCTCTTTCTCTTCCTCCTCTTTAAGGCCAATAATTTTTAGATTTGCCCTTTTGAGGCTATTTCCTAGATCTTGTAGGTGTACTTCATTGTATTTTATTCTTTTTTCTTTTATCTCCCCTGATTGTGTATGTACACACAGCCTGTCCTCAAGCTAATTCTTTGTTCTCTTTGATCAATTCTTCTTTAAAAACTCTGATGCATGCCTCAATATGCCAATTGCATTTTTTTCAGCTCCAGGATTTCTGCTTGATTCTTTTTAGTTATGTCAATCTCTTTTTCAAAAATTTATCTGATAGAACTCTGAATTTCTTCTCTGCATTATCTTGAATTTCTTAGACTTTCCCCAAAACAGCTATTTCAAATTCTCTGTCTGAAAAGTCACATATCTCTGTTTCTCCAGGATTAGTCCCTGGTGCCTTATTTAGTTCATTTGGTGGGATCATGTTTTCCCAGATGGTCTTGATACTGGTAAGTGTTCATCTGTGTCTAGACATTGAAAAGCTAGATATTTACTGTAGCTTTTGCTGTCTGGTCTTGTTTGTATCTGTCCTTTTTGGGAAGGCTTTTCAGATATTCAAAAGGGCTTGTGTGTTGTGATCTAAGCTATATTTACTTTAGGGGGAACCTTAAGCCCAGTGACATTGTGGTTCTTGCAGACTAATAGAGATACCACGTTGATGGTCTTAGAAAAAGAGTGCATCTGCAATTCAAGTCTGTCTTTCTTACCTCTTCAGTGTCCCTTTCAGGGATATAAAGTTAAAACCAGGTACTGTGAGTGCTCATCTGACCTGCTTATTGAGTCTTTTTTTTCCTTTTTTTTAAATTTTACTTTAAGTTCCAGGATATATGTGCAAAATGTGCAGGTTTGTTACATAAGTGTACGTTTGCCAGGGTGGTTTGCTGCACCTATCAACCCATCACCTAGGTATTAAGCCCCACATGTATCAGCCATTTGTGCTGACGCTCTTGCACCCCCCTACTCCCACTCAGTGTGTGTTGTTCCCCTTGCTGTGTCCATATGTTCTCACTGTTCAGCTCCCACTTATGAGTGAGAACATGCAGTGTTTGGTTTTCTGTCCCTGCAAAGGACATGATCTCATTCCTTTTTATGGCTACATAGTATTCCATGGTGTATATGTACCACAGTTTCTTTATCCAGTCTATCATTGATGGGCATTTTAGTTGGTTCCATGTCTTTGCTATTGTGAATAATGCTGCAATAAACATACATGTGCATGTATCTTTGTATGTATCTTTATAATAGAATGATTTATATTCCTTTGGGTATGTACCCAGTAGTGGGATTGCTTAGTCAAATGGTATTTCTGGTACTAGATTCGTGAGGAATCACATACTCTCTTCCACAATGGTTGAACTAATTTATAGTCCCACCAATGGAGTACAAGCATCTGTTGCTTCTTGACTTTCTTTTTTTTTTTTTGAGACGGAGTTTCACTCTTGTTGCCCAGGCTAGAGTGCAATGGCACGATCTCGGCTCACTGCAACCTCTGCCTCTCAGGCTCAAGTGATTCTCCTTATTCAGCCTCCCGAGTAGCTGGCACTCACCACCATGCCCAGCTAAATTTTTGTATTTTTAATAGAGACGGAGTTTCACCATGTTGGCCAGGCTGGTCTTGAAGTCCTGACCTCAGGTGATCCGCCTGTCTTGGCTTCCCAAAATGCTGGGATTATAGGTGTGAGCCACCACACCCAGCTGCTTCTTGACTTCTTAATAATCACCCTTCTGACTAGCATGAAATGGTGTCTCATCGTGTTTTTTATTTGCAATTCTCTAATGATTGGTGATGCTAAGCTCTTTTTCATATGTTTGTTGGCTGCATAAATGTCTTCTTTTGAGAAGTGTCTGTTCATGTCCTTTGCCTAGTTTTTGACGGGGTTGTTTTCTTTTCTCTTGTAAATTTGTTTAAGTTCCCTGTAAATTCATTAACTTAATCCATCTTGAGTTAATTTTTGTATAAAGTGTAAGGAAGGGATCCAGCTTCAGTTTTCTGCATATGGGTAACCAGTTTTCTTAGCACCATTTATTAAATAGGGAGTCTTTTCTGCATTGCTTGTTTTTGTCAGGATTGTCAAAGATCAGATAGATGGTTGTAGATATGTAGTCTTATTTCTGAGGTCTCTATTCTGTTCAGTTGGTCTATATGTCTGTTTTGGTACCAGTATCATGCAGTTTGGTTACTGTACCCTTGTAGTATGGTTTGAAGTCAGGTAGCATGATGACTCCAGTTTTGTTCTTTTTTTAGGATTGTCTTGGTTATATGGGCTCTTTTTTAGTTCTATATGAAATTTGAAGTAGTTTTTTTCCAATTCTGTGATGAAAGTCAAAGGTAGTTTGGTTTAAATAGCATTGAATCTGTAAATTACTTTCAGTCATATGGCCATTTTAATGATATTGATTCTTCCTATCCATGAGGATGGAATGTTTTTCCATTTGTTTGTATCTTTTCTTACTTCTTTGAGCCATGGTTTGTAATTCTCCTGGAAGAGGTCCTTCACATCTCTTGTTAGCTGTATTCCTAGGTATTTTATTCTCTTTGGAGCAATTGTGAATGGGAGTTTATTCATGATTTGGTTGTCTGCTTGTCTATTGTGGGTGTATAGGAATGCTTGTGGTTTTTGCACATTGACTTTGTATCCTGAGACTTTATTGAAGTTGCTTATCAGCTTAAGGGGTTTTTGGCCTGAGACAATGGAGTTTTCTAAATACAAAATCATGTTATCTGCAAACAGAGACAATTTGACTTCTTCCCTTCCTATTTGAATATCCTTTATTGCTTTCTCTTGCCTGATTGCCCTGGCCAGAACTTCCAATACTATGTTGAATAGAAGTGGTGAGAGAGGGCATCCTTATCTTGTGCCAGTTTTCAAAGGGAATGGTTCCAGCTTTTGCCCATTCAATGTAATATTGGCTGTGTTTATTAAGGGCATTTGATAAACAATACAAGTATGTGACGTACATAACAGTTATTGTTTAAAATTAGCTGAAATTTGTATTTTGCTTGTTATATGGCCACTTTTTACTGTTGCTTCATGAGCATTCAAGCAGATATATATATTCTCTCATTTTGGATGCAAAATTATATATAATTTAATTTTTAATGCTTGGTCATTAAATTGAAGTAAGTGTTTAGAAGTCTTCCATTTTGAGTTACATTTGTCAGTTTCTCACATTTAAGTAAAATTTTGCTATATATATTCTGAAGCAATTTTATTAGACGCATAATAGTATAGAAATATATCTTTATGATGACTGGAAACTTTCATCACTATGTGATGTGAAAGAGATGTGTTTATCTCTAATAATACTTGTATTCAAATATATATTTCTAATATAAATATTATGGAGTTTCTTGTTATTTGCCTGGCATATTATTTTCTATGTTTTCAACATTTTTGGATCTTTATTCTTATGTGTGTCTCTTGTAAATAGAATATAGTTGGATTTTGAAAGGTCACCCTTACAATGTCTGTCTTTAATTTGAAGTATCAGATTGGTGCGAAAGTAATACTTAATGCTATTTTATTTATTTTAATTATTCATTTATTAGTAGGTGTTGTAATATATTGTGTTATTTATTTTGCTTTTCTATGCTTGTCACAATTATCCCTTTTAAGTTAATGAATTTTATTTTTTGTTTCTCACTCTATTGGGTTTATTTGGAGAGTATATATTCTATTTCCGGTCTTTTAATAGACACCCTAGAACTTGTACCATGTGCACTTAACGACCTAGCAAAGTCTGAAGTTAAATAAAACAGTCTCTTCTTTTGAAGAAAGTAAGAATGTTACCCATTACCTCTGATCAGTCTTCTCTTGACATACATGATATTGTTTCCTGATATTTCAGCTCTGTTTTTCTAACCATACAAGTTAAATATAATAATTGTTGTTATTTTATAAGGACAGTATTTTTTACCCTCATCTTTATTGATTTCTTACTGTTTCTTTTTGTATCTCAGACACTGCTTCTAAGACCATTTTCTTTCTTCCTTGTATTGATACTTTAGAACAACTTTGTCCAAACTGCAGCCCACAGGCCGCATGTGGCCCAACAATGGGTTTGAATGCAGCCCGACATAAATTTGTAAACTTTCTTAAAACATTATGAGATGTTTTTAGGTTTTTGTTTTGTTTTTTAGTTCATCAGCTATTATTAGTTATAGTTTATCTTATGTGTGGCCCAAAACAATTCTTCTTTCTGTGTGGCCCAGGGAACCCAAAAGATTGGGCACCTCTGCTTCAGAAGATCCTTTGTGAAAATCTAGTGGTGAACCCTTTTTTTATTTTTATTTTTTTGAGGCAGGATTTCACTCTGTCATCTGGGCTGGAGTACAGTGATGTGATCATGGCTCACTGCGGCCTCGAATCCCAGGCTCAAGCAATTCTTCCTCCTCAGCCTCTCAAGTAGCTGGGACTGCAGGCGTGTCCACCATGTCCGGCTAACTTTTGTGTTTTTTGTAAAGATGGGATTTCACCATGTTTCTCAGGCTAGTCTTGAATTCCTGAGCTCAAGCATTCCACTCTCCCCTGCCTCCCAAAGTGATGAGATTAAAAGTGTGTGCCACAGCGTGTGGCCTAATATACAAAAAATATTCATTTTATATTTTCTTAAATAAGGATTTTCTGGGTTTATAACTATAGACATGTGGCTTTTTCTCACAACATATTGAATATTTTATTTCACTATTTCTTTCTTCAGTTTTTGCTTTTTAGAAGTCTGATTTAGTTTATAATTCTTTCAAAGTGGATTTTGTTTTCTGTTTTAAAATTTCCTTTTTTATATTGACAAATAATAATTGATCATATAATGGGGTACCTAGTTGTATTTTGATATATATTTTGTATAGTGATCAGATAAGGGTGATTAGCATATCCATCATCTCAAACCTTGATGGTTTATTTGTGTTGGTGATGTTCAATATCCTCTTTCTAGACATTTAAAAGTATATACATGTTATTGCTATCTATAGTCATCCTACAGTAGTATAGAACACTACAACTATTTAGCCATTATTTTGTATTGTTCAACAAATCTCTCTCTATTCCTCCCTTCCCCCTGTCCTTCCCAGCCTCTAGTATCCTCTGTTCTACTTTTTACTTCTATGAGATCAACTTTTTTTAGCTTCCACATATGAGTGAAAATGTGCAATGTTTAACTTTCTATTCCTGGCTTATCTTACTTAACATAATGTCCTACAGTTCAATCCATGTTGCTGCAAATGACTGAATTTTATTTTGTGATGTATATGCACCACATTTTCTTTATTTGTTCATCTGTTGTTGAACATCTATGCTGAGTCCATATCTTGGCTATTCTGAATAGTGCTGCAGTAAACATGAGGGTTCAGATGTGTCTCTGATATAATAATTTCCTTTTTTTGGATAAATTCCCAGTAGTAGGATTGTTGAATCATATGGTAGTTCTATTTGCAGTTTTTTTTTTTTTTTTTTTTTTTTTTTGAGGAACTTTCATACTGTTCTCCAAAGTGGCTGTAATATTCTACATTCGCATCAACAGTGGATAAGAGTTCCCTTTTCTCCCCATCCTTGCCAACATTTGCTGTTTATCATCTCGTTGGTGATAGCCATCTTAACTGGAGTAAGACGATACCTCATTGTCATTTTCATTTGCATTTCCCTGATAATTAGTGACGTTGAGCATGTTTTCTTCATATACCTGTTGGCCATTTGTATATCTTCTTTTGAGGAATGTCTGTTCAGATCATTTGTCCATTCTTTAATCAGATTGTTTTATTATCTAGATATTTCAGTTCCTTGTGTATTTTAGATATTAATCTCCTGTCAAGTGAATAGTTCAAAAATACTGTCTCCATTCTGCAGATTCTCTTTTCACTCTGTTGATTGCTTCCTTTGTTGTGCAGAAGCTTTTTAGATATTAATCTCCAGTCAAATGAGTAGCTTGCAAATATTTTCTCCATTCTGCAGGTTCTTTTTTCACTCTGTTGATTGTTTCCTTTGTTATACAGAAGCTTTTTAGTTTAATATAATCTCATTTGTCTTTGCTTTTGTTACCTATGCTTTGGAAGTGTTATTCATAAAATCTTTTCCAAGTCCAGTGTCCTAGGCTTTTTGAAATATAAGATAAGACCATGTCATCTGCAAACAGAGACTATTTGACTTGCTCTTTTTCAATATGAATGCCATTTTTTTCCTCTTGCCAGATTGTTCTAGTTAGGACTTCTAGTACTATGCTGAATATAAATGGTTAATGTGGGTATCCTTATCTTATTCCAGTTCTTAGGCAAAAGCCTTTCAGTTTTTTTCTCCATTCAGTATAATGTTAGCTAAGGGTTTGTCATATATGTACTTTATGATGTTGAGGAACTTTCCTTCTGTACCTAATTTATTAAGAGTTTTTACTATTAAGTGAGATTAAATCTTATCAAAAGCTTTTTCTGAATCTATTGAATTGATATGATCATATGAGTTTTGTCCTTCATTCTATTGATGTAATGTATAGCACTTATTAATTTGCATATTTTGAACTATCTTTGCATTCCTAGGATAAATCTCACTTGACTGTGGTATATTATTGTTTTGATGTGTTGTTGGTTTCGGTTTGTTGGCATTTTGTTTAAGATTTTTGCACCTGTGTTCATCAGGAATATTGAATTGTGGTTTTCCTTTTCATTGCTGTGTCTTTGTCTGGTTTTGGTATCGGGGTTATGCTGGCCTCATAAAATGAGTTATGAAAAATTCCTTCTGCTTTAAATTTTGGAATAGTTTGAGAACAATTGGTATTAATTGTTATTCAAAGGAATGCTACTTTAAAACTTCTACTCATCAATTCAGCATCATTATCTGGCACATTTCCTTTTAGCATGATCAGGTGAACTAGTGAGTTTACCTTGGGTTAGAATAGAGCTACTTGGCTTACCAGAGTTTTAGAAGTAATCATTCTGGATTTATTTCTGCTCAGTTGCATTCATTTTTAACTCCAAATCTGGCTTGTGTTTCTCTTTCATTCTTCTCCTCCTCATATTACCACCAGATGGTTTCTGAGGTCAAGTTATCCTAGCCTCAGAGGCAGTTTTTCTTATGGTATTTGCAGTGTTGACTTTGACTTATTTAGAGGTATCCCCTGAGTCTTTTGTGGACTTCACATACTCTCATTCCTCCTTATTTTACATAAAATGTCTTAGGAAGAGTCTTTATAGATCTTTTGTGTTACTTTAAGATGTACTGGTTCATTGCTTTATCCCTCACTTTGGTCCACATTTTATTGAAACTAGTAGATTGTGTGTGTGTTCCCATAATTATTTATTTGTTTTGCCACTCATTTCTGAACTTGTAGATATTACATTCTTTAAATTTTAAACTGTTTTTGGTACTATTGGTAGATTCCAAGGAAGGGTGTAGAATAAATATGTCTTTAATATGATATATTTTCCTTAAATTCAAAACCCAAACAGTTTCGTAAAGATAGGGCTAAATGTAAGGCCCAGCTTGTTTCTTTTTCAATGTAAACCTGGAGGATAGTCCTTTGATGTGGTATAATAGGAGAAGCTAGCTGCAAAGTGGCCAAACCAAACAGCAGAACAAGGAAAAGAGTGCATGCACTATAAACATCTTTTCAAAAAAAAAACATTTTTAGAGGAATCCCTTTCTCTCATGTTATTTGTATCATGAAGTGACACCTTGCATTCCAGTTTTTATCCTCCAGAGTCTTATAGCATTTTGAATACAAAAACGTTATGTGAGCTTTCACTATACCTGACCCTCTCTGTAAAACTCAGACACTGGTTCACATTGAGAGTGGAATATGAGCCAAAGGACAAACTCAGACAAGAGTAACCTCCAACAACAGAAGCATTTTTACAATATATGATCATGTTGAGGTCTTCTTAAGATGTTTCTCTGTCTTGTCATTATGGCAACCTGATGCTCCATGGGACCCAATATATTCCTGACTATGTTTGTACAGAGTTGATAATTTCTATTCAAAGAACATTATTGGGTGGAATTAAAATTTTAGTCAGAATTTGTTTAATACTTACTGTATATACTCCAGTACTCTTCAACTCTAAGATATATGCTATCTTGGATGGGCACGATGGCTCATGCCTGTAATCCTAGCACTTTGGGAGGCTGAGGTGGGTGGATCGCGAGGTCAGGAGATTGAGACTATCCTGGCTAACATGGGGAAACCCCATCTCTACGAAAAATACAAAAAGTTCGCCGGGCATGGTGGCGGGCGCCTGTAGTCCTAGCCACTCAGGAGGCTGAGGCAGGAGAATGGCATAAACCTGGGAGGCGGAGCTTGCAGTGAGCCAAGATCACACCACTGCACTCCAGCCTGGGTGACAGAGTGAGACTCTGTCTCAAAAAAAAAAAAAAAAAAAAAAAGTGCATAGTATCTCCCCACTCTCTCTCTCCCTCTTGCTCTGGCCATGTGAAGTGTCTTACTTTCTCTTTGGCTTCTGCCATTATTGTAAGTTCTTAGGCCTCCCCAGAAGTAGATGCTGCCATGCTTCCTGTGCAGCCTGCAGGACTGTGAGCCAATTTAACCTCTCTCTCTCTCTTTTTTTTTTATAAATTACCCAGTCTCAGGTATTTATAGCAATGCAAGGACTGACTAATACAGAAAATTAGTACCAAAGAATGGGGCATTGCTATAAATATACCTGAAAAATGTGGAAGCAACTTTGGAACTGGGTAACAGGTAGAGGCTGGAAGAGTGTGGAGGGCTAAGAAGACAGGAAGATGAGGAAAAGTTAGCAACTTCCTAGAGACTTGTTAAATTGTTGTGACTGAATGCTCATCATCACTGGCCATCAGAGAAATGCAAATCAAAACCACAATGAGATACCATCTCACACCAGTTAGAATGACAATCATTAAAAAGTCAGGAAACAACAGGTGCTGGAGAGGATGTGGAGAAATAGGAACACTTTTATACTGTTGGTGGGATTGTAAACTAGTTCAACCATTATGGAAAACAGTATGGCAATTCCTCAAGGATCTAGAAATGGAAGTACCATATGACCCAGCCATCCCATTATTGGGTATATACCCAAAGGATTACAAATCATGCTGCTATAAAGACACATGCACGCGTATGTTTATTGCAGCACTATTCACAATAGCAAAGACTTGGAATCAACCCAAATGTCCATCAGTGACAGACTGGATTAAGAAAATGTGGCACATATACACCATGGAATACTATGCAGCCATAAAAAAGGATGAGTTTGTGTCCTTTGTAGGGACATGGATGCAGTTGGAAACCATCATTCTCAGCAAACTATTGCAAGAACAGAAAACCAAACACTGCATGTTCTCACTCATAGGTGAGAACTGAACAATGAGATCACTTGGACTTGGGAAGGGGAACATCACACACCGGGGCCTATCACGGGGAGGGGGTCGGGGGGAGGGATTGCACTGGGAGTTATACTTGATGTAAAGGACGAGTTGATGGGTGCTGACGAGTTGATGGGTGCAGCACACCAACATGGCACAAGTATACATATGTAACAAACCTGCACGTTATGCACATGTACCCTAGAACTTAAAGTATAACAACAACAACAAAAAAGTGTTGTGACTGAAATGCTGATAATAATATGGACAGTGAAGGCCAGGCTGATAAGGTCTCAGATGGAAATGAGGAACTTATTGGGAATTGGAGCAAAGATCACTTTTGGTATGCATTAACAAAGAGGTTGGGATTGTGCTCCTGCTCTAGGGATCTGTGGATCTTTGAACATGAGAGAAATAATTTAAATTATCCAGAAGAAGAAATTTCTAAGCAGCAAAGTGTTCAAGATGTAGCCTGGCTGCCTCTAACAACCTAAGCTAAGATGCATGAGCAAAAAACTGACCTGAAACTGGAACTTACATTTAAAAGGAAAGCAGAGTGTAAAAGTTTGGAAAACATGCAGCCCAGCCATGTGGTAGAAAAGAAAACCCATTTTCAGAGGAGGAATTCAAGCAGGCTGCACAAATTTGCATAACTAAAAGGAAGGCATTTCAGAGAGGTAGTTCCTGCCATCATAGGTCAGATGCCTAGGAAGGAAGAATGGTTTCGTGGGCCAGATTCAGGGCCTCATTGGCCTTTGCAGCCTAGGGACATTGAACATCCCAGTTGCTCCAGCTTCAGCTGTGGCTAAAAGGGGTCCAGGTACAGCTTGGGCCACTGCTTCAGAGAGTGCAAGCCATTAGCCTTGGTGGCTTCCACATGGTAGCAAACCTGTGGGTGTGCAGAGTGCAAGGGTGAGGCTTGGTAGCCTCCAACCAGATTTCAGAAGATGCATGGAAAAGCCTGGAAGTCCAGGCATAATCCTACAGGAGAGGTGGAGCCCTCAAGGAGAACCTCTACCAAGGGAAGTGTGGAGGAGAAATGTGGAATTGGATCCCCAAACAGAGTCCCCATGAAGGCATCGCCTAGTGGATCTCTGAGAAGAGAGCTATCATCTCCAGACCCCAGAATGGTAGATCCACTGGTAGCTTGCAATCCATGCCTGGAAAAGTGATAGGTACTCAATGCCAACCCATGAGAGCAATTGTGGAGGCTGAACCCTGAAAAGACACAGGAATGAAACTGCCCAAGACCTTGGGAGCCCACCCTTTGCATCAATGTGCCCTGGATGTGAGACACAGAGTTAAAAGAGATTATTTTGGAGTTTTAAGATTTAATGACTGTCTGCTGGGTTTCAGACTTGCATGGACCCTGTTGCCCCTTTCTTTTGGTTGATTTCTCCCTTTTGGAATGGGCATATTTACCTAATGCCTCTACACCCATTGTATCTTGGAAGTAACTACTGTGTTTTTTATTTTATAGACTCATAGGTGAAAGGGACTAGGCTTGTCCCTGATGCAACTTCGGATTTTGGAACTTTGAGTTAATGCTGGAATGTGTTAAGTCTTTGGGAACTGTTGGGAAGACATGACTGTATTTCAAAATATGAGAAGGACATGATATTTGGGAGGGGCCAGGGCAGAATGATATATGGGTTGGATCTGTGTCTTTGCCCAAATCTCGTGTTGAATTGTAATCTTCAGTGTTGGAGGTGGGGCTTGATGGAAGGTGATTACTTGATGAGTGTGAATTTTTCCCTTTAACTCCATTCTCATAATAGAATTACAGTGAGATCTGATTGTCTAAAAGTGTGTAGTACATCCCCATTCTCTTTCCCTCCTGCTCTGGCCATGTGAAGTGCCTCACTTCCACTTTGCCTTCCATCATGACTGTAATTTCCCTGAGGCCTCCCCAGAAGCAAATGCCACCATGCTTCCTGTCCAGTCTATGGAACAATGAGCCAATTAAACCTCTTTTTTAAGAAAATCAATTACCCAGTCTCAGGTATTTCTTTATAGCAGGGCAAGAACAGACTAATGCATATGTCTTTCTCAGGACTCACATAACTGGTAAAATTTGAAAGTATCCTATTCTATGATGACTAAGATCTTGAGTTTGTAGTCACATCGCTCTGGAATCAAACCTTGTTCTTACTTTTTACTGGGTTTGTGATATTGGGCAGGACATTTCTCTGGGCCTTTGTTTCCTGGGCTATAACATGAAGATAATAGCAGCACCTACCTGTAGGGATTTGTAAGGATGCAATGGGATAAGTTATTAATATGTATAGCAATTAGCACAATGGTTGGCATATAGTAAGCATTCAGTAAGTGCTATCTACAAGGACTGTAAGTAATTTATTTATTTCTCTATTGAATGCAGGAGGTTATATCAGAGGAGAGAATTCTTGCAAATCAGTGTGACAGTCAAAGTTTAGTAAAATTGGGATCTAGTGATAGTGGTGAAAGAAAAATAAAATGGGAAGAGTTTTGCTTATAAATTCTTTTGAAAAAATAACTCCCAAAATCCCAATATAACTTTCATGAGCTCTTTAAGAAAATAATACCAAACAGTCAGACTATATCTCATGTGATACAGTTCCTTTTGAGGAATTTGATTCTGAAAGGTAAACACCAGGAGGCTGTAATTGGTAACTGGAAATATTTGAACAGAAGCTCATGAAAATTACCAGTCTTGGCAAAGAGTACAGTAAAGTAGTTGAAAATTTGGCCTTTGGAATCAGATGCCAGTATTCTCTAATAGTTGTGTGACCTTTGCCTATTTCCTCATCTTTAAAACAGAGGTTAAATTGTTGCATAACTCACAGAGTTGTTGGATGAGTAAATAAGGTCATTAGGCAAATCAAAACCACAATGAGATACCATCTCACACCAGTTAGAATGGCAATCATTAAAAAATCAGGAAACAACGGGTGCTGGAGAGGATATGGAGAAATAGGAACACTTTTACACTGTTGGTGGGACTGTAAACTAATCTAACCAGTGTGGAAGACAGTGTGGCAAGTCCTCAAGGATCTAGAACTAGAAATACCATTTGACCCAGTGATCCCATTACTGGGTATATACCCAAAGGATTATAAATCATGCTGCTATAAAGACACATGCACGCGTATGTTTATTGCAGCACTATTCATAACAGCAAAGACTTGGAATCAACCCAAATGTCCATCTGTGACAGACTGGATTAAGAAAATGTGGCACATATACACCATGGAATACTATGCAGCCATAAAAAAGGATGAGTTTGTGTCCTTTGTAAGGACATGGATGCAGCTGGAAACCATCATTCTCAGCAAACTATCACAAGAACAGAAAACCAAATACTGCATGTTCTCACTCATAGGTGGGAATTGAACAATGAGATCACTTGGACTTGGGAAGGGGAACATCACACACTGGGGCCTATTGTGGGGAGGGGATGGGGGGAGGGATAGCGTTAGGAGATATACCTAATGTAAATGACGAGTTAATGGGTACAGCACACCAACATGGCACATGTACACATATGTAACAAACCTCCATGTTGTGCACATGTACCCTAGAATTTAAAGTATAATAATAATAAAAAAATTAAAAAGAAAGAAAAATATAAGGTCACTAGTGGAGGCTCTCAGTACAGTGTCTGGTCCATAAGAAAGATTCAGCCAGTGTTAATTATGTTTAGAAACTGCCATACTTTGACTTCTGTCTTCCAAACTCTTTTAAAAGGATGAAAATTGAGAAACATTTTCACTAGTTCTAGAATTTCTGTGTATTTATAGATAATCTCACTTGAGCTCCTGTAATGCAGATCATTACTTTCAACTAATAAAATTCACCTTGTATAAATCCACATTTGGTGCTCTTCTCTAGAAACTCTGCTAACTTTTCCAGAAATGCCTTACAGCGAAGAAATTTCCTGATTTTGTGAGCTTCTTACTTGAATATATTCTCTTTCTTTCTAAGCCTATAAACAAGGCAAGTTTCCTATTGTTACCTGAGCTTCTAAGGTAACAGGAAGAAGTGTATTTGTGTAAAGAGGTGGTTAATGCCCTGCCACTGATAAAATGCTCCAGATGTAATTACAGAGGGGGATGCAGTATTTTAAAGGAAAATTGAAAGATAGATTTTTTTTTTTGAGACAGCATCTCACTCTGTTGCCCAAGCTGGAGTGCAGTGGTGGTCACAGCTCCCTGCAGCCTTGAACTCCCAGTGTCAAGTAATTCTCCCACCTCAGCTTCCTGAGTAGCTGGAACTACGAGTGCATGCCACCAAACCTGGCTAATATTTTTAAGTTTTGTAGATACAGGGTCTCACTATGTTGCCCAGGCTGGTCTCGAACTCATGGTCTCAAGTGAGCTTCCTGCCTCAGTTTCCCAAAGTGCTAGGATATTGGTTTGAGCCACCACACCCAACTAATTCTTGTAGTTTTAAAATTTCTTGAACAAATGTTGGTTTTCTTTGAATACAAGTTGATATACCTTTGCTATCTATGTCAGTGAAGACCCTGTGAAGTAGATGTGCAGGTGTTTTAGATATTATTTACCATGAGTCGGGTACTTATAAGGTAGTATAGACATTTATAAACATCTCTAAGCTAGAGACATTTATTTCTTCTGATAGCCCCATGAGATTGATTTTTGAATCTTTATTTTATAGTTAAGGACATTGCAGCTCAGAAAGGTGAAGCAACTGGCCCGAGATCAGTTTCCGGTGAGAGGTAGAGTATGGATACAAACACGTCTTTCTTATTAGGTACTCTGTGCTTTTTTTTTTTTTTTTTTTTTTTTTGCAATACCATAAGGCTTTCCAGTCAAGTAGACTAAATACATGGATTAAGCTATAATGCATGGTCTTGCCTTTGATATATATATTTTTTAGATTATGCTAAAAAAAATGCTAGTTCTTTTCCCTCCATTGGTGGAAAATATTATTTCCAGAGTAGCACACTGATACTTGCTGATGACCACAAAAGGAAAACTTGTTCTTTAGTTTCATATCACAAAAAATAATGAGCACCATCTCCAGCCCCATTATCCAATTTACCTTGGTTATTTTACCATGAAACATTCTGTATAAATACTTATTTAGTGAAGCAATACCTTCAATTTTAACTGAAGTACCACTTTTATTTATTCATGTTGACAAAACATCTTCTGTAACTGGGTAAAAGAGTTTAAGGCTCTGAACCTTTAAATTTCTTCTACCCTTTGTGATGTGGCTAAATGGAGCTGAATATTTCCTAGATGCCATGAGCTGGTAAAACAGGATGTTTACAGTTACATTGAGACATACAGAAGTAAACTTCATACAATTTTCTACAACTTAAGTCTGCTTTCATGATGTCCTTATGGAAATTTGATTGCATCATTTATAAGGCTATAAAACTAGGTTTACCAAAGTACCTGGGCCATGAAATTCAAGGTAGACATTTTCTATCAGAAGCCTTGTACAATCATATTTGTACTTCAAGGACTTAGTCTGAGACCCCATGCTATTCTTCCACAAAATACAAAGAATCCTGGGCATTATCCCTGTGATACAAACACAGATTGCAGACTTTTTCTCTTATTTGTTACTGTTCACCTTCACAAATACAAAGTCTTGACAAACATAACATGATTATTTCAAATTCTCTTCACAGATAGTTTAGACCTTTGCATTGCCTGGCAGCCTGGTAAACTGCTCCTAGATTAGCCAACAAAGAAGACAGAAAGAAAGAAAGGGGAAAAAAAACAGAGAGGAAAGGCCTGAAGTGCAGTGGCTCAGAGCTTCAATTCTCTGCAGTTTTGCTTTCAGTGTTCATAAAGGTTGGCTCACTCGACTCATCTTTCACTAAGAGAATTAACTTATTGAACCAAAAGATTAGGTTTGGATTTTTTTTCCACTGAGAAGCTCATTAGAGGTTCTAAATATGCCTCTCTTGAGTAGACTCAGTTTAAATTTTTCTGTTAACAAAGACACTTCATCAGTCTTGGCCACCTTTTGAACTCATTCAGTTCAAAACCTCCTCAGTTCAAAAGTACACAGAAGCTGATAATTAGAAATGCACGGTTTTTTTTTTTTGCACTTTCCAGGCATATTTCAGGTCTTTGTTTTCTATTTTTTTAATCGTCATTGCCTTCGCATTTTCTTTTTCACTTTTATTTTGTTTTCTCTGCATTTTTTACATCTCTGCTCACCAAACTTTATTAAGATTAGATAACATGTTGGCGGGGCTTAATGAAACACTGTGCAAAATCTATGGTCTTGTGTAAAATGTAAAGACAGAACTAGTCTGTTACAAGAAAGAGACAGAAAATTTTACAAACCCTAGGATCCCTGGTCTTCCTACAATGATCACAAAAGCTAGAGACAATATTTATTTTTGTTCCCACAGGTCTCACAATACAATGCTTTGTAATTCTTTCATATCTGGTCAATGCTTCCTCATTCTCCAACCTTCTACTGTGTAGATACTCCTTATTTTTAATGTTACCTTTGAACTCCTACCAGGAAATACAGTGAGCACCATAAGATAGACTGAGAAATAAAGTATATAAGTTGTTGCCTTGATTCCTTTTTTTATTTTGTAAATCACATCAGTCAGAGGAGCACATTGGTTTTACCTTTATAGTATATCCTAAATCTGACCACCATTTTTGCTACTCATCTCCCTGCATTGGTAATCTAAGCCATCAGCTGTTTTTGCCTATACTACTGAATGTTTCAAATATCTAAATGATTTCCCTTCTTTCATTCCTATTTCCACCCCCATCTAACCAGAGTAAGCTTTTAAAATATAAATTAAATCATATTACTTCTTTGCTCAAAATTCCCCAATTGTTTCTCATTGAACTTGGGTTAAATCCATTCACCTCCACAATTATTGTTGAGGGATCTGTCTCTTGCCTACCACACTGACCATATTTCTTGTATTCTTGAGGGATCTGTCTCTTGCCTAACACATTGACTGTAATTCCAACCATACTCTGACTTCTATGCTTCAGCCACACTGGCCTCTTTTCTCTAAACATGACATGCTTACCATTGTGGTTCCCTGTGGCTATAATTGTTCTTCCTGCCAGGGTTTGCTTGGCAGGCTTCCTCTCATTCAGTTCTTCACTTCTTAGAGAGCTTGTCTTAGTTACCTAATCTAAATAAGCTCTTCCTTTTTCCCATCTCTGTTGATTTTCCTTATTCTATTATCATTAATTTTCTTTATAACACTTACCTTCATCTGAAATTATGTATTAATTTATTTCCTTGTTTACTGTTTGCCATATTAAAAAAACAGAATTGTGGGTTTATTCAAGCATTGTACTCATTTGTCTTGTTGATTGCAGTATCCTGTGTCCTGAAAACAGTGCCTGGTACATTGTGCATGCACAACAAATGCTTGTTGAATGAATGAATATCCAAAGAGAGTCATGCATTGAGAAAAAAAGAAGATATGTGGCATCTCCTACTTAGATCATGAGATCTTTATAAGTTAGCCACATCAGGAAGATACGTTTCAAACAAATCTAGATTATGAACATAAAGATATTTAAATAACTCATCCTCATGTCATTTCAGTAACCAAGAATTTACTGCAGCTTTTCAGCTGCTCAGTGAAATGATTCCCAGAGGCTAAATGTGTAACACATTAAAATAAACATTTTTTAAAAACACCTTGGATATGTGTATGACAAAAACCACACAGGGCATCTATTTTTAGAGTAATATGTCATGTGATGCTTAATTATTATCTCTGCTTATGCCAGAGAACAAGAAATGTGTCATGACAGTCTCCGGGGTGTTTCCCCTAGGATTTCTTGTCTAAGCTGTAACTCAATTTGGCTTGCACAGCTTAATATGAAATATAAAATAATTGGTGGTTCTATACTTATGAGTCATTCAGGAAAATTAAATGGTAGAAAAGTTGGGGAGAGAAAGAGGAGAACTGAGGTAGAAAAGCTGAATGGTAATAAGTCAGTCATCTAGGAGGATGCCTGAAAATTTTTTGCCCACTTGAAAATTTTAAATGTCTAATTTTCTTTTGTATGCCAAACAGATATTCTATAGTTGTTTGAAAAAGCCTATTTTGCTAGCTGAGGAAGACAAAATCAATGATATAAACTATTTCTGGATTATTGGTTAAGAGTATTATAAAGATTTTGCAAGTTATGAAGAATTATCATACTGGTAAAATTTAATTTCCACACCTTGAAAGTCCAGTGATGATTTCTCAGTTTTCAAATGGGGAAACTGAGTCTCAGACAGATAAAGAGATTTGCTTAAATTCAGCATGTAAGAGCCAAGGTGGAATGTGTAACACACTTAGGTATGCCTGTATGTTTATATCTTATTGTCATTTCTCTTTGATCTCACTTATTAATAAAAGGTCTGGATTAGAAGCATCTGTTGGAAGAAGTAATAGTATTTCAATTAGGCTGTATTAGTCTGTTCTCACGATGCTATAAAGAACTGCCCAAAACTAGGTAATTTATAGAGGAAAGAAGTTTAATTGACTCACAGTTCTGCATCACTGAGGGTGGGGGAGTTCAGGAAACTTACAATCATGGCAGAAGGGGAAGCAAACATGTCCTTCTTCACATGATGGTTGGAAGGAGAAGAATGAGAATCAAGCGAAGGGGGAGGCCACCTTATAAAAACATCAGATCTCATGAGAACTTGCTCACTATCATGAGAATAGCATGGAGGAACTGCCTCCATGATTCAATTCCCTCCCACCGGGCCCCTCCCATGAGACATGGGGATTATGGGAACTACAATTCAAGATAAGACTTGGGTGGGGATGCAGCCAAACCATATCATTCTACCACTGGTCCCTCCCAAATTTCATGTCCTCACTTTTCAAAACACAATCGTGCCCTTCTAAATGTGCCCCAAAGTCTTAATTCATTCTAGTATTAACCCAAAAGTCCATGTTCAAAGTCTTGTCTGAGACAAGGCAAGTCCCTTTTGCCTATGAGCCTGTAAATTCAAAATCAAGTCAGTTGCTTCCAAGATACAATGGGGGCACAGGGATTAGGTAAATGTTTCCATTCCAAATGGGAGAAATTAGCCAAAACAAAGGGGCTACACGTTCCATGCAAGTCCAAAATCCAATAAGGCAGTCATTAAATCTTAAACTTCCACAGTGATCTCCTTTGACTCCATGTCTTTGACTCCAGGTCACGCTGATGCAAGAAGTGGACTCCCATGACCTTGTGCAGCTCCACCCCTGTGGCTTTGCAGGGTACAGCCCCCTCCTTGCTTTCATGGGTGGTGTTGAGTGTCTGTGGCTTTTCCAGGCACAGAGTGCAAGTGTTGGTGGATCTAGCATTCTAGCATCTGGAGGATGGTGGTCCTCTTCTAACAGCTCTACCAGGCAGTGACCCAGTGGGGACTCTGTGTGGGGGGCTCCAATCCCACATTTCCCTTCTGCACTGCCCTAGAAGAGGTTTTCCATGAGGGCTCTGCCCCTGCAGCAGACTTCTGCCTGGACATCCAGACATTTTCACACATCCACTGAAATCTAGGCAGAGGTTCCCAAACCTCAATTCTTGACTTCTGTTCATGCGCAGGCTCAACACCATGTGGAAGCTGCCAGGACTTGGGGCTTGCACCTTCCAAAGCCACAGCCTGAGCTATACCTTTGCCTCTTTTACCCACAGCTGGAGAGGCTGGGAGGCAGGGCACCAAGTCCTGAGACTACAGAAAGAAGCAAGGCCCTGGGCCTGGCCCAGGAAACCACTTTTTCCTCCTAGGCCTCCAGGCCTGTAGTGGGAGGGGCTGTTGTGAAGGTCTCTGACATGCCACGGAGACTTTACTTTGTCTTGCTGATTAACATTTGACTCCTTCTCTATCGCATCACCAGGATGCACACTTTCCAAAGTTTTACACTCTGTCACCTCTTGAATGCTTTGCTGCTTAGAAATTTCTTCTGCCAGATACCCTAAATTATTTCTCTCAAATTCAAAGTTCCACAGATCTCCAGGGAAGGGGGAATATGCCACCAGTCTCGTTGCATAGCAAGAGCTACCATTATTCCAGTTCCCAACAAGTTTCTCATCTCCATTTGAGACTACCTCAGCCTGGACTTCATTGTTCATATCACTATCAGCATTTTGGTCAAAGCCATTCAACAAGTCTCTAGGAAGTTCCAAACTTTTCCACATTTTCCTGTCTTCTGAGCCCCCCACATCTCTAGGAAGTTTCAATCTTTCCCACATTTTTCTGTCTTCTTCTGAACCCTCCAAACTGTCCCAACCTCTGCCTGTTACCCAGTTCCAAAGTTGCTTCCACACTTCCAGGTATCTTTATAGCAGTGCCCCACTCTCTGTGGTACCAATTTACTGTGCTTGTCTGTTCTCACAATGCTATAAAGAACTGCCTGAGATTGGATAATTTCTAAAAGAAAGAGGTTTAGTTGATTCACAGTTCCACATGACGGGGGAAGCCTCAGGAAACTTACAATCATGGCAGAAGAAAAAGCAAACATGTCCTTCTTCACATGATGGTTGGGAGGAGAAAAATGAGAGCTGAGCAAAGGGGGAAGCCTCTTATAAAACCATCAGATCTCATGAGAACTTGCTCACTATCACGAGAATAGTATGGGAGAATCCACCCCCAGTGATCAATTACCTCCCACCGGGCCTCTCTCATGACTTGTGGGGATTATGGGAACTACAATTCAAGATTAGATTTGGGTAAGGACACAACCAAACCATATCATAGGCTTTGTATTAAATATGATACCAGTAAACCTATTCTTTCCATAAGCCCTAATATTTTTTTAATCAATATTAAGAAACAATAATAATGGCTTAGAGCTATACATTCATGTAGTAGAACATTAGTGTTGGAAGGGACTTTTGAGATTTTATTTAACCTCTAATACACAACAGAAGCATCTTCTAGAGTATTTCTATGAGATGGTGGTCCTGGATAGTCCATTTATAGTGTCCACCATTTATTCCCTCTTAAGAACTTCCTTCATATAGGTTGCAGTGTTTGCTGTCTTGTGACCCTAATGTTCTGGTCACAGCTGAGAGGATTATGGCTGGGTAGCTGCTACAAAGGCAACTATTTGGAGAAAGAAATTTGTAAGATGGCCTGGTGAGAGGAACTTAAGAGTGATGCACTGTATTCGATGTTGACAGGACAATTAAATAAGATTATCTAGTCTGGGTGTGGTGGTTCATGCCTGTAGTCCCAGCACTTTGGGAGGCTAAGGTGGGTGGATTGCTTGAGCTCAGTAGTTTGAGACCAGCCTGGGTAACATGGGAAAGCCCTGTTTCTACAAAAAATACAATAATTAGCAGGGTGTGGTGACATGCACTATGGTCCCAGCTACTCAAGAGGCTGAGATAGGAAGATCACTTGAACCTGGGATGTCAAGGCTGCAGTGAGCCTGCACTCCAGCCTGGGTGGCAGAGTGAGACTCTTTCTCAAGAAACAAAAAAGATTATCTAGCAGGGCATTTTAAAGTAAATCATGGAGAAAAATCAGCAGATAGCAGAGACGTCAGAAGACAAAACACCATAGAAAAAAAAAACTGGTGTGGAGAAGTCATGGGGCAGGAGAAGGCTAGAATAGGAGTAGCCATGAGAAGCAAAGACATCAGTTGCTTGTGGGGGAGTTACATTATTTAGAGCAGAAAAGAGAAGTCAGATCTCAAGCGTAGTTGATGCCATTGAGTCAAGACAGCAGTTCTTTGATGACCAAAGATGCTATTGAATTATGGACATCCATACATACATTTCCATTTCTTCTTTAAATTCATCTATGAGATTTCTAATATTTCCTTTTTTACTAATAAATTTCCAGGGTAAGTAAGGTAAGTTAGGTAACTGGACAATGCCTCTTTTCTGTGGCAAGTTCTAAGAAACTATTTAATTTGATTGGATTTTCACTAATTTTCATCAGCCTATTTTCTTCTGAGACAGCTTGTTGAAACATTTTATTTATGTTAAACCTAAACTTAATTCCTTATCATTTGTTAGTCCTCGTCCAGGACTCTAGAGAAATACCAATTAAGTCTACATCTTTATTTTAATGGCGATCTGTTAACTATAGGAACATAAGCATCACATCTTAGATACCCTTAACAATCCTAAACCAGCCATGTATTTATGTCAATTAAAATATTATTTCCAATTTCTCCAGTAATATTATATAACATCATTTCTACAACTTTCAACTTAATTGTCAATGTCTGTTCCTCCTTTTATTTGTCAACATTCTATTTAAAGGCTTAATTCAGAGCCAGACATAAACCTTAACCTCCCTTGATATAGACAGTACACTTCTATTAATTTAGCCTAAGATTTCATTAACCATCAGTTTCATCATCATCTTCTGACTCATGGTAGCCCACCTCCAGGGCATTTAAAAGGCACTCTTGGCCTGAATTTTGTTCTTGAATAATGGGACTTTAAAAATATCAATGCTAGATTTAAATTTGTCTCTATTAAATTTAGCATTAGTGATTTGGCTCTATTATAGCTTTTTGCTGTCTTTCCAAATTGTGTTCTGTGGAAGATTCATGTCCACAAAGGTAGTAATTACACACACACATTTATACAACACATGCACACATACACATAGTTCCCACCATGTTATAAGTTTGATAAGTTTTAGGGTAAAGAAGGATTTAACAAGTTATATCTGTATAACCTTAGAGCCTAATCTCTAGCTGAGAGAAATAGTGTTGGCTGTTTCTCAAACATTTTATTATGGAACTATTTTGTTGAATGCCTACTAATATTTACAGGAACACAAATACCCTTTTGGCCTTAAACACGTTATTAATCTTCCTGAATCATAGCCTCCTAATCCATAACATGGGGATAATATTTGTCTCATAAGGTTACTGTGAATGTTAAAGGAGATGATGTATTTGAAGCACCTCTTTTAGTGCTTGAACCATATAAAGGGCTCAAACAATGTTTACTCTTATTACTATCTTTTAAGATTTTTATTTCACTATGTGATTTTTCTTGGTATATTTTTATATTTTGTCATCAAAATTTACAAAAAATGCTTATGTACATCTTCATTTTTAAATAAAATTACCAGACCTCTTCTCTTCTGAATTATTTATTTATTCTTCATATTATGTACTTTTATGTAGAATTATCTTAGTCTCTTATTCAAATACCAAACTAAAATTTCAGTTTACCAGCTAGTTTTGATTAAGTTCAATTCAACAGCTGTTTCTTGAGAATTCTTGTCGTTCACACTGACTTTGGCTTTCTTTTGCTATGCCTCATAAATCTTTCCTCTTTTCCATCCTTTTTCTCACTTCTCTCAGTGTCATCACATTGGGTCTAGGGGTTTTTAGATTTTGTTGACTGTCTCAACCCAACCTCTAAATCAGACACACAGCTTTTGCATACTGAGCCTGTTGAGATGATGGCTGTTTATAATAAATACTCCAAATGAGAATTCAATCTCAAAATAATATTTTCTGATATTTGCAAATGTTTTCCAGGTTAAAAATCGTTTTGTCTCTTGCTATTTTGCCTGTGGCAGAAATTGAAAGAAGAATTAAAGAAATATATGAAAATGACACAAGGATTAGGACCATATTTGTAACTTCTCTGTTTCGGTGTGCCCTTTCTTCATGCAAAATAGTAATGCCTCCCCTGTGTCTCTCCACTCAGATGTCTGGGGGTAGTCCCAGAGAATATCCCAGCTGCCTCTTTCACCTGTGATGTGAAGTGACCCAGAAATGGAAAAGACAGGGAAGAATGAGAGCTGGTGGGGGAAAAGATGTGGCTAAGACAGAACATTTGTTTTAGGCATCTGTGTCAGGAATTGGAGCCCGTGGGGGACAGAGCTAATACTAAAGATGCTGAACAAATAGAGAGGGTAGAGAGAAAACTATGGCTTTTGCCTTTCTTGCTCTCTGTGTTCCAGCAAAGCCCTATCTGTATAATTCAGCTGACATAGAAGCCTAGGAAATGCAGCCCCAAGTAATCCAGACCAGGGAAAGATGAATACATTTGAAGTCAAATAGGTTCAGGACTTAGCACAGAAGTCCCTGGCAGGGTACATAGACCATGAGTCCTCAGGTTCCTCATCTATGAATTAGGAATAATAAAAGTACTTGCTCATGATTAAGTAATATTATATACAAAAACGTTCTGAACAGATCGTGTAACCAGTAATGGTGATACAAATAATGTAATAGAGTACCTAGAGCAGACTAAATTTTAATTTTTGTTGTTTCCGGCTATTTGTTATTTTGCAGGCTTAACTTTATTAAAATTTGTTACTTGGGAGGTGAAAATGGAATCTTTGAGGCAGAAATTGCATTTATTCTAGGAAGGATTGCCATAGTGAGCCTGGCAGATGCAAGTCATGCATGCATCTACCCATTGCTTTGGGAAGACTGAATCAGTGAAGTCATCTGAGTGCTGATGTATCACAGAAATGTTGAATCCAACTTAGTAATACAGATTGCATACATTTTAGCTTTATACCTAAAGACTTAGAGACACTCCTTTCCTAAGTCTTGATCTCTTCCACCTTTTGGCTAAAATATTTGTTTGTTCTGTGGTGATATGTGGGACTCTGCATTCAAGTCCTCAAGATTTGGAGGTGAGTCTGAGCACCATCTGAAAGATGTGTTGCTTACCATCTCTCTGTATCAATTCGAAGGTTAAAACAATCAAGTAAGCTAGATAAAGCTTGACGTAATACAGTGCGATGTAATACAACTAAATGTTTGGTACATCTCACATGATTGTTTAAGACTAAGACTGGGAAATGTGCTGTCATATATGATGATTTTCTTTTTGTCTGGCCATGGAGTAAAAAACAGACTGTAAATACAGATAGTGTGTGATTTCCTCTAAAGGAAATGGACATTCCCATTGTCAATCATCTTAAAGCAAGAAAGAAAGCAAGTCTGAAATTAGGATGTAGACTAACCTGCTTCTCTGTCTGAGACTTACAGAATTATGATCAGGACCCTATAATGGAGGGATTCCTGGATATTCCCACTCGTGGGGACAGAGTGGACTCCCTGTGACTTGGAACGTGCCAGATCCTAAGCCTGGAGAGGGAAGTTTGGTGAAGATTGGTAGTTCTTTAAGAGTACTTATTTTTTTCTCAGGATACTAAGCTTCAAGCATTTTCAAGCTTTTAATAAATATAGCCCAGGGAATTAAGAACTGAGCCTCATTCCATGTTTTGAAGGCAGGACAGTGCAAACAGCATTTGTTCGAAGACTTCATTTACAAAATAGCAAAGTGAGACCAGTGGGAAAGCTTGAGTTGGGTCTGAAGGTGCTAATCAATCATACCACTCTCTGTGCCAACCTGTCCCAACTAAGAAACAGTCGCAGCAGTAAGACAGGCATGAGAAGATCTACTTCATTGTTATTATATAATGGAGAATGTGTCTTGAATCAAAGGCCAAATACGCTTCTTGCTACCTTCTCTTGAATTGAACTTATATACCTAGGCAGACGCAGAACAACTGGACAGCAGTAAATTTCCTCTAATGACAGGAACAGAGAGAGAAGAGAGAGAGGTGTAAAGGAAGAAGGAGCTGGAAAGAAGAATATATTCAATCTGCAGGAAGGGAAGGTCCTGAAGTAAGAGAGGAGAAAGGCAAGAATAGATTGGGCTACACATGCTTAGTTTCATCTCCTCAGTGTCAACAATAAAGGCATTCCTCCAGAGTGAGTCATGGTGGAGAAGAGAAGGCCATCCTCCCAAACTGCTTTCTCTTAGGAGAGGTATGGAAGTTTGTTCTCGATGGGAACTGAAGAGTGGTGGTAATAAGCTGTCCCACTAAACGATAATGATAGTGGGCTTTCTTTCTCCTTGCTATTTTGTTGGTATTTCTGAAAACTGCATCCTAAGGACTTTTAGAACTTCACAAAAGCATTCTTGGGGTGGGAGAGCCTGTTGTGTTTTCTCCTAACACTTTGTTTGTTGGAAGAACTCAGGAAAATGTGGCACAAATGTAGAAAGAGGGTATGTTTCAGAGAGTAAACCGAAAAAGAATTTTGACTTACAGATACTATGAAGGAAGAAAACTTTGTTCAGAGACGTGAAGACAAAAATAATCTGGATATAAAATGAACATACTCTAGAGTGCCTCTACTGCAATAAGGAGATGCCAACACGCATTGCTGGTCAGAAAATTTCAGAATCACTGACTTCCGCATGGAAGCTTTTTGCAGGCAGCCAATTATTCCAAACTTTGTTTTCCTCTAGATGGAATCTTGTCTTCTTTGAGCAAGCCAAGGGGATCATAGGATATTTCTCCACGGCCTGATTATACATACATGGGGGAAGTGATATTTGCAGAGTGCTCAGGCTTATTACATTTCCAATTGCTGTTGGTAGGTGGGAGTGTTGTTAAAGAGCTCCAGGAGGTATGACTTTCTTGAACTGGATAAAAAAGCAACAGTCAAAAGTTAGTGGTAAAAAAGAAACCACAGAAGGTAAATAGAAAAGCAGAATTTAAACAGCAGCTTAGGAGTCTGAATGACAGACCATTATAATTGGAAGCCCATTTTTTTATATTGTTTCTGGAGAAGGAAAAAGGCATAGTATCCATCTTTCATTCTAATCATATATATACAAGCATACCTTGGAGATATTGTGGGTTTTGTTCAGGACCACCCTGATAAAGCAAGTATCACAATAAAGTGAGTTGCACATTTTTTTTTTTTGTTTCCCAGAGCATATACAAGTTATATTTACACTATACTGTAGTCTATTAAGTGTGCAAGAACATTATGTCTAAAAAATGTACTACCTTGATTCAAAAATACTTTATTGTTAAAATGCTAATGATCACATGCAACTTCAACCTGAGTTGTAATGTTCTTGCTAGTGCAGGGTCTTGCCTTAATGTTGATGGCCACTGAGTAATCAGGGTGGTGGTTGCTGAAGGTTGGTGTGGCAGTGGTAGTTTCTTAAAATAAGACGACAATGAAGTTTGCCGCATCAATTGACTCTTCCACTCATAAAAAATTTATCTTTAGCATGTGATGCTGTCTGACAGCATTTCACCCACAGTAGAATTTCTTTCAAGATTGGAGTCAGGCCTCTCGAATCCTGCCACTGCTTTATCAACTAAATTTATGGAATATTCTAAATCTTCTGCTGTCATTTCAATGATGTTCACAGCATCCTCACCAGGAGTAAATTTCATCTCAAGAAACCACTTTCTTCACTTATCTAAAAGAAGTAAGTCCTCATCTGTCAAAGTGTTATCATAAGATTGTAGCAATTCACTCTCAACTTCAGGATCCACTTCTAATTCTATTCCTTTTTCTATTTCCATCACATCTGCTGTGACTTCCTTCATTGAAATCTTGAATCCATCTGATATGGTTTGGCTGTGTCCCCACTCAAATCTCATCTTGAACTGTAGCTCCCATAATTTCCACATGTTGTGGGAGGGACCCAGTGGAGATCATTGAATCATGGGGCAGTTTTCCCCATACTGTTCTCACAGTAGTGAATAAGTCTCACAAGATCTGATGGTTTTATAAGGGGTCTCCCCTTTCACTTGGTTCTCATTCTCTCTTCCCTACCACCATGTAAGAAGGGCTTTTTGCTTTCTGTCTTTCTGATTATGACTCCTCCCCAGTCACATGGAACTGTGAGTCAGTTAAACCTCTTTTTCTTTATAAATTACTCAGTCTTGGGTATGGCTTTATCAGCAGTGTGAAAACGGACTGTTACACCATCTAAGTCACCCATGAGGGTTGAAATCAATTTATTTCTAAATCCTGTTCATGTCGACATTTTGACCTTCTCCCATGAATCATGAATATTCTTAATGGCACCTGGAATAGTGACTCCTTTACAGAAGGTTTCCAATTTTCTTTGCCTAGATACATCAGAGGAATCACCATCTATGGTAGCAACAGCCTTATAAAATACATTTCTTAAATAATAAGACTGGATACTTTGGGAGGCCAAGGCTGGAGGATTGCTTGAGCCCAGGAGTTAAAGACCAGCCTGGGCAACATAGTGATGCCCTGTCTCTAGAAAAAAAAAATTTAAATTAGCTTGGTGTGGTGGCAAATGCCTGTAGTTCCAGCGACTCAGAAGGCGGAGGAGAGAGGACAGCATAAGCCTAGGAGGTCAAGGCTGCAGGAGGTTGATAATAATACTTTCGAGTCAAAATTACTTCTTGATCCATAGGCTGCAGAGTGAATATTGTAGTAGCAGACATGGAAAGAACATAAAATTCCTTGTACATTTCCATTAGAGCTCTCGGGTGACCAGGTACATTGTCAAGCAGCAGTAATATTTTCAAAGGAATCTTTTCTTCTGAGCAGCAGATCTTAACAATGAGCTTAAAATATTCAGTAAATCGCTGGGTGCGGTGACTCACATCTGTAATGCCAGCACTTTGGGAGGCCGAGGTAGGCAGATCACCTGAGGTTGGGAGCTTGAGACCAGCCTTACCAACATAGAGAAACCCCGTCTCTACTAAAAATACAAAATTAGCCAGGCATGGTGGCGCACACCTGTAATCGCAGCTACTTGGGAGGCTGAGGCACAAGAATCACTTGAACCCAGGAAACAGAGGTTGTGGTGAGCCAAGCTCATTCCATTGCACTCCAGCCTGGGCAACAAGAGTAAAACTCCATCTCAAAAAAAAAAAAAAAAATCAGTAAATTATGCTATAAACAAATGTGCTGTCATCCAGGCAATGTTGTTTTATTTATAGAGCACAAACAGAATAGATTTAGCAAAATTCTCAAGGGCCCTAGAATTTTTAGTATGGTAAGTGAATACTGGCTTCAAATTAAAGTTACCAACTGTATTAGCTCCAAATAAGAGAGTTGGCCAGTCTTTTGAAGCTTTGAAGCCAGACGCTAACTTCTCCTCTTTAGTTGTAAAGTCCTAGATGGCATCTTCTTCCAGTGAAAGTCTGTTTTACTTCCTTATCATTCATGTTTTGACTGGAGTAGTACTTTTAATTTTCTTCAAGGTATTTTCTTTTATATTTACTACTTGGCTAATTGTTTGGCACAAGATGCCTGGCATTTATCAATCTTGGCCTTCAACATGCCTTCCTCATTAAGCTTAAGTATTTCCTGCTTTTGATTTAAAGTGAGAGACTATTCCTTTCACTTGGACAATTAGAGACCAATGTAGGGTTAATTGGCTGAATTTTGATACTGTTGTGTCTTGGAAAATTGTGGATGCCCAAGGAACTGTTGGGGGAGGGGAGAAATGGCTGGTCAGTGGAGTAGTTAGAATACACACAACATTTATCAATTAAGTTCACCGTCTTATACAGGTACAGTTTGTTTGTGGCACCCCAAAACAATTACAATAGTAACATCAAAGATCAGTGATTGTCCAAGCGTGGTGGTGCATACCCTGTGGTCCCAGTTACTCTGGAAGCTGAGGCAGGAGGATCATGTGAGCCCAGGCAGTTGAGGCTGCAGTGAGCCATGCTTGTGCCACTGCACTTCAGCCTGAGTGAGAGAGTGAGACCCTGTCTCAAATTCTCAAAAAAAAAAAAAAAAAAGAAAGCAAACAGACAGTAGAAGAAGATCACTGATCACCATAACAGATATAATAATAAAGATAAACTTTGAAATATTGCAAAAGTACCAAAGTATGACACAGAGGCAAGATACAAAGTGAGCACAGTTGTTGTTAAAGAGATGCTGATAGACTCGCTCCATGCAGTATAGTTTCCCCAAACCTTCAATTTCTAAGAAATATCTGCAAAGAGCAATAAAGTGAGGAACAATAAAACAAGGTATGCTTGCATGAAGCAACAGCAGCAGCATTTGAATATTGGAGTTGTTTTATCATCAAAAGTTGCTGGAGATGATATTTAACAGCTGTTAAGAGTTGAGTATCTGATTGGACAGATGAGGAAGAATAGTGGCTTCCTAAAGCAAGTGATAAGCTGATATTAAAGACAAGTTAATATTTCGTTTACTATTGTCAAGTTTTCTTAATATTCGCTTTTTGAATAACACCATTATGGAGCTGGCTGGTATAGTAGAAAGAAATGGATTTTCCCATCCTACAGACTTGAATTTTAACCACACTCTGCCCTTCACTAGTTCCATGACCTGGAGCAACTTATTTAACTTTCTAAGCTCAGGTTTCCTACTCCATATGATACAGTTAATAAGACCTATCTTATTGGGCTGCTGGGAGGATGATGGGAGAATTCATATATAAAGGGAAAATCAGGGCTTGGCTTTTCCCAGATTCCTTCCTGAGGGCAGATTAGATGGAAGTCTGGTTGAATGTTTGAACCATCAGCTGGCAGTCAGCCAGCCTGATATTCAAAAGTTTCAAAATCTAGGCTCCAATGGACCACCTAGCAACCCAGACAAATGTTAGAATTTTGGATTCTAGCCAATTGTGTATGTATATGTATGTGCTTGTCAGCCATCTGTGCTACTTTTTAATTAAGGACTTTAACACCAAGAGTCAGAGATAAAGGAAATGTATAGAACTAGTTGAGAGGATTACATAGATTTAGAGAAGATGCTAATCAAATGGAATTGGTGTGAGTTCTACAAACACAGCTTCAAGGGCAGAACATTTTAAATCTACTGTTAACTTGCCTACTTCTGCAGCCTTTGGGTTCCTCTTTAGATATTTTAATGGTAAATAATGTTTCTCATGAACATTGAAATATCTCACTCAAGAATTCTGGCAACATTTTGCATACTGTATTGGGCTTAGGACTTTGAACAATTTCTTTGTGATCAGAAGGTAAAGATATTATTTTCCCCTTCCTATTAGTTATATAGAATGTAAGTTCTTCAGACATTAAAATTACAAGAACCCACAAGCAGAGAAAATGGATGTGGATAAGATACTTGAAGAGAAAAGTCAAAAGGTCTGATCTCATGACTGTTGGTAAAGACTCTCTTTATAGGATGTGTGTTGTCATGGCATTGGAGAGCAGGGACTGAATTGGGAAGAAATTAAAGACTTTACACTGTGGTAAAGGGACTTAGCATATATAAGCAATGGAGAAAAGTATATTTCCTTTATCTGGTCTTGACATCATACAGCCAGCTTACAGGATGCTGGCAGACATTATGGAAATGACAAATAGCTAAGGCTTCTGTGATTCAGACTGGTCTCCACATTATCTCAGCTATAACTTCAGAGTTGAGAGGGAAATTGGGTGGAAATTGCCCTGGTAATGTTAACAGCTGGAGGTTCTTTGAGAAGAGCAGGGGAGGCACACATACATCAACCACAAACATTTTTGACACACCTAAATGTCAATTCAGCACATTTGAATATTTACTTAGAAACACTTGTGCACTCAGCCTTCTAATAGATGCTGTAGAGCATATAAAGAAGGTAGATATTACCCCTAACCTAGAGGAAATAAAAGTCAGATATCAAATGCAAACTTTCTTTTTATAGTGAATCTTTTAAAACCTCTGTATGAGAAGCTTCGAGAATCATGCTTAGGAACCTGTAAAGCACAAATTTTTCAAAGACTTATTTTTTAATAATTATTAGTAAAAATATAACTTCATTGATAATAACAGGCAAATAGATTAAAAATATGTATATTACATTTAGAATGTTTCCTCAAACTTCCGTATACTAACTTTATAATTTTTGCCAAACCTCAAATCACCTGTAATACATTTACTTATTATTTAAAACAAGTTATTTCTTTTTATTTAAATTAATTCATTTGAAAAAGAAATGGGAGGCAAGAGAATCGCTTGAACTCAGGAGGTGGAGGTTGCAGTGAGCTGAGATTATGCCACTGCACTCCAGCCCAGGCAACAGTGCCAGACTCCGTCTCAAGAAAAAAAAAAAAAAAGGGAACTTGAAAAGAAATATTGTTTGCCATAATAAAATATAATTGTAAAAGTAAGTACAATTAAAACAAAATAATGTAATTCAATTCAAGAAAAATACTTCTGCCTGCTGAAGGAAGGCCTGTTACCTACTCTTCCTTTGCTTAAAAGGGAGAATAATAAGTGCTAGAAAGTGTGAAAACATACTGGCACCAAATAGGGATTTTCCTTTTTACATAATTACAAGGATTAAAATAAAATTGAAGTAATTTTCATACCATGTGGTTTAATATTATTGAATGCATGTTCAATAGTCATCTAAAATCATCATGTTCCATACTTTGGTATTCACTGCCTTAAGGCTTCCAAGGTCAAGTGTATGTACTTAATTTTGTTTAGACTTACAAGAATAACAACATATTCATTTATTAATCCAGTTTTACAGATGAAGAGACAAAGGCACAAAGAGGTTAAAAGGCACCCATCTGTGTTTAATCAGTGGTAGATATGGACACAAACCCAGATTTTGGAGGAACAAAAGTTGTTTCCCATTATACAATGATTATATTATTATGTTATATACTATTATGTATTATATATTGTGCAGCTATTATTTCATACAATTTTATTATTAATGAACTCAAATAAGTGAGTAATAACAATTACTGAATTTTTTTTTATCAAGCTATAGGGAGCTGATTTTTCCATATTTTAATACCCTGATGATAAGCATTTTATTAATTAGAGAAACACTCAGCCTCTGCTAATGGTGTGCTTTAAGAGGGACGTAGTTTGGTAAGTAAATTTTATTTGTCTGTTTTTGTATATTGTAATAGATATATGGAGAGGAAAGAGATGTGACCCTGGGTGGCAGTATAGAGAATGTACTCCAGTGACCTCAGATTTAGAGCAATGGAAATGGGGTCTCCTAACGTTGAAAAATACAAGGCAACTATAGAGGGAGAAGCAAAGAATTGAAGATAAGATTTAGAAAGACTAAAGATATAAAATGGGTTGCAACTTTTGATAAAGCCAATGATAACCAGAAGACCCTAGTTACATTAGGGTAAGAATCAGATCATCAAATGAATAAACTCAGTGCTGTGGTTTAGAGTGTAAAGTTTGATGGTTGAAGTAGGAGAGAACTCTTTAATCTCTATTTTGCTTTGTCTTTTCTCTTAAAGAGACTGATTTCAACACTAAGCTGTGTAGAACAAACACTGATTGGGAGGAACAGAAGATGAAAATGGGATAAAATATTATAAGAGATAATCCTACTGCTAAAAATGAGTTCGAGTTTCATCCTGTGAGCAAATTTAACCCCAGAATATAATATTCTAGTGTGCAAATGAGGACAGTGATATGTGAAGGAGAAAAGGAAAATGGAAAAGAGGAAAATGTAAATGTAGATTCACATTTTAGAGGATAGAAAGATATATGCTGCTATTCAGGACTAGAGAGCTTTAAGTTGACCCTGGACAAGGTCCTAGAATGAACTATTAAAGATACGATTCATAAAAATCTAGAGGAGATCCAGTAAGAGATCACTAAGATTACTTCACAATGGAATAACATCATTTTGTTCTTTAGCAGGAAATAGTGACTGTTAAATGAGTGTATCTGATATTCCACAGGCATTTTGGGAACACTTTCACGATATTTCTGGAGAAATCATGAAGAATGGGTTTAATGCAATAATAAATACCCAGTTGGAAGTTGGTTCCTATGTATCCGAACAAGGGCTGCTTAACAAAATGACAGCATTCAAAGAGGAGGTTCTTAATGTTGCTTCCCAGGATTTTTCCATGTTTAAAATTTGTTGCAGGCTAGATCTGCTGGTGACGAAGCTTAGTTTTTGTTTGTCTGAGAAAATCTTTATTTCCCCTTCTTTTATTTTTATTTTTATCTTTTTGAGATGACATTTCACTCTTGTTGCCCAGGCTGGAGTCTGCCTCGGCCTCCTGAGTAGCTGGGATTACAGGCACCTGTCACCACACCCGGCTAGTTTTTGTATTTTTGGTAGAGATGGGGTTTCACCATATTGGTCAGGCTCGTCTTGAACTCCCAACCTTAGGAGATCCACCTGCCTCGTCCTCCCAAAGTGCTGGGATTACAGGAATAAGCCACCATGCCCTGCCTTTTTTTTTTTTTTTTTTTTTTTTTAAGATGGGGTCTTGCTCTGTCACCCAGGCTGGAGTTCAATGGCATGATCTTGGCTCACTGCAACCTTCGCCTCCTGGGTTCAAGCGATTCTCCTGCCTCAGCCTCCTGAGTAGCTGGGACTACAAACATGTGCCACCATGCCTGGCTAATTTTTGTATTCTTAGTAGAAATGGGGTTTTGTCATGTTGGCCAGGCTGACCTAAACTCCTGACCTCAGGTGATCCGCCAGCCTCAGCCTCCTAAAGTGCTGAGATTACAGGTGTGAGCCACCACACCCGGCTCTCCTTCACTTTGGAAGGACTATTTGACTGGATATAGAATTCAAGCTTGTTGGGTTTTTTTGCTTTCAAGACTAAATATTTTATGTGACTCTCCTTTTGTTTATATAGTTTCTGATAAGAAGTCTATTTTAATTGCTATGTTCATTCATCTAAGGCAAAGTTTTCTCTCCCTCTAGCTTCTTTCATAACATTCTCTTTATGTTTGGTTTTCTGCAGTTTGTTTTGTTTTTGGTATTTATCTGGCTTGATATTCTCTGATATTCCTGAATTTGTGATGTGGTGTCTGTCATTAATTTTGGAAAGTTTTTAACCATTACTACTTCAGCTATTTCTTTTTCTCTGTTCTCTTTAATTTTTTTCCTTCTGATATTCCAATTACATGTATGTTATACCTTTTAAAAGTGTCTATAGTTCTTAGAGAATACGTTATTTTTTAAAAATTCTTTTTTCTCTTTGCATTTCAGTTTGCTATTGATGATCTTCAGTCTCACTGATTGTTTTTTCTCAGCTGTTTTTGTTTTTTATTTTGATCATCTGGTTTGCTTCTTAGAGTTTCCATCTCACTGCTTACATTACTCATCTCTTCTTACATGTTGTCTACTTTTTCTACTAAAACCCTTGACATATTAATTATAGTTATGATATTGCAAATTCCATGTCTGATCATTTCATCATCTGTGTCATGGCTAAGCCTGATTCTCGTGATTGCTTCGTTTCCTTAGACTGCTTGTGTTTGTTTTTTCTTGGCATGCTTTGTAATTTTTTGTTCAAACCAGACAGGAAAATAGACAAATAGGCAAGTAGGCCTTTATTGTGAGGATTTATGTTAATCTAGCTAAGTGCTGGGCTATGTTTACTGTTTGCTATTGGTGTAAGTGTCAGAAGCCTCAAATTCTTCCTTAATTTTGTCTCTCACCTTGACTTTAGGCTTCCCTAAGTACTTCTCAGAATCTCTGTTTTGCAGATTTTTCAACTGTAATCAACTGTCATACAGGAGCACTATTGCTGAGGTGAGAAGGTTCTGGGAGGGAGAAGCATTCCGTAATTTTGTTAAAACTCCATCTTTTGGGGGGCCCATGTTTCTTAACTGTCAGCTGCACAAGTGTTTCTCTAGTGTCATAGCTTTTTAATTTTTCCTTTAGAGGGTACTAGAAGGCTAGAGAAGACAGGAGAGAGAGGAATACCTTTCCTTCCTTAATTCCTCCCTCCCTCCCTTCCTTCCTTCCTTCCTTCCTTCCTTCCTTCCTTCCTTCCTTCCTTCCTTCCTTCCTTCCTTCCTTCCTTCCGTCCGTCCTTCCTTCCTTCCTTCCTTCCTTTCTTCCCTCTTTCTCCCTTCCTTCCTTCCTTCCTTCCTTCCTTCCTTCCTTCCTTCCTTCCTTCCTTCCTTCCTTCCTTCCTTCCTTCCTTCCTTCCTTCCTTCTGGAATAAGGCCCTGGAAAAGTCCTTCCCCTGCAAAGTAGGCCTTTGTTATGGAGAATTCTCCAAGGGGATTTCATCCTCTTTTCCTGTCAAATCTAGGGGAGGATCTTTCTCACATCCTTACTATGAGAATTTGGTCATGTTCTTGGAGGTGAAGCTCACAAATGTGTGAGGGTACCCTTAGAACTGTGGCCCCCCTGAACTTTTTTTCTCACATGAGTCCACACACAGCCTCCAGCAATTTGTCAATATTACCATGTAAGTGCTCCTAACAATTTAAGGCTCCAGCACCTTCTTTTCCAGGTAAGGAGATCCCAACAGCTTCTTTCCCATGTAAGCAGATCCCAGCTGTGTGTCTCTAGATACACCTGACTCTCCAAATTTGGGGGTAGTGTTTTGCCCTGAAACTTCAGTTATTTGATGGGTCCAAGAAAAGTGATTGTTTTTGTTTATCTAGCTTGTTGTTCTTGTTGTTGTAGGAATGGAAGTGGTGACTTTTCATGTCATTACAGTTATGTGCATCCATGTGAAGAGACCACCACACAGGCTTTGTGTGAGCAATAAAGGTTTTTAATCACCTGTGTGCAGGTGGGCAGAATCCAAAAAAGGAGTCAGCAAAGGGAGATAGGAGTCGGTCAGTTTTATGGGATTTGAGGAGGGAGTGGAAAATTAGAATTAAAGGGGGTTGTTCTCTTGCGGGCAGGGGTGGGGGTCACAAGGTGCTCTGTGGGGAACTCCTGAGACTCATTGTCCAGGAGAAGGAATGTCACAAGGTCAACTGATCAGTTAGGGTAGGGCAGGAACAAATCACAATGGTGGAATGTCATCAGTTAAGGTAGGAACTGCCTATTTTCACTTCTTTTGTGGTTCTTCATTTGCTTCAGGCCATCTGGATGTATACACGCAAGTTACGGGGGATATGATGGCTTAGCTTGGGCTCAGAGGCCTGACATTCCTGCCTTCTTATATTAATAAGAAAAACAAAACAAGATAGTGGTGAAGTGTTGGGGTGGCAAAAATTTGGGGGGATGGTATGGAGAGATAATGGGTGATGTTTCTCAGGGCTGCTTCAAGTGGGATTAGGGGCAGCATGGGAATGTAGAGGGGAGATATTAAACTGGAGAAAGATTTTGGGGTAAACGGTGATATTTTGGGGTTTTAGAAGGAGCATTTGTCGTATAGAATGATTGGTGACGGCCTGGATTCAGTTTTGTATGAGCTGAGAAACCAAACAGAAGACACAAGATCTGAATAAGAGAAGGAGAAAAATAGGTATCAAAGGACTAAGAATTGGGGGGACCCAGGACATACAATTAGAAAGTGCCCAAAGGGGTTTAGTATAAGTGTTTGCTTGGTTGGCGAGTTTTAGGGCTCTATCCTTGAGTTTTTTTTATGTTGTCATATACCAGGCCAGACTGATTTAGGTAAAAACAACACTCTTCATTTAAAAATACACAGAGTCCTCCTTTTTCAGCAATGAGTAAATCAAGGCCTCGGTGGTTCTGGAGGACAACTGCAGCTGAAGAGTCAACCAGGGCTTGGAGGACAGATAAAGTTTGTGATATATCTGTAATGCTAGCAGAGAAGTCATTATAGAGGCTGCGGAATCTTGTGACAGAGGTTGATATGGCCGGTATTCCAGTTCCAAGTGCAACAGTGGAGGAAGAAAGTCCTAGACCCACCAGTAAAGGGATTACTGGGATGACTTTTTTGTTATGTTGGTGTCATGAAGGGGACAGGCAGTTGTTCATTCCCATCTGCAAACTGGATTTTGGGGGTAAGGAAGACTAGAGTACATGTGCCCATCCAGTTGGCAGGTAGGCACATGTAGGTGGAAGAATCACATAAAAGAAGAGACTTTGTGTCAGGCAGAACTGGAAATGTAAAGTGAAAACATGAGAGGGTGTACTGAAAGAGGAGTCCTGCACCCAAAGTGCTAGAGCTCCAGCAAGGGCAGCAGCCATTACAGGTTGTAATGGGGATTGATGGTGCAGCTCATAGAGGGAGAGTTTTGGTTTTCATGGTATATGAGAAAGCACATAGTGTCTATGAGTAACCTTTCACTGCTATTCATGGGGCAGGGTATAAGAAAGCAAGAGGAGGGGCTAGGAAGAGATTCAGACAAGCAGGGGGAGGGTAGCCAAGGATGGAGTGAGATGCAGGATAAGTGTCTTCCTAAGCAATAGTGACTGCCAATGTTTTTTAGTTTGTCAATAATGATAGAGGGCTTATCAGTAATGCAAAGTTGGAATACTCCCATCTGTTTGGTAATGTATGTGGCTGGGTTCTGGAGATAGAGTGAAGGAACATTTGGACGGTGGAAGGTTGCCTAAAGGGATTCCAGTAGGCTGATGTTGGGAGATGCATAAAGGAGTAGCAACAGGAATAGTTGTTTGTGTCATGAGGGGTCCAAATATTGGGGGAGGGGGTGGAATTGACATAAGGAGAAAGTTGCCTTTCTTTCCTTTTGGAATAAGACTCTGTGACCTGCACATATACATCCAGATGACCTGAAGCAACTGAAGAACCACAAAAGAAGTGAAAATGTTCAGTTTTTGCCTCAACTGACATTCCACCATTGTGATTTGTTCCTGCCCCACCCAAACTGATCAATTGACCTTGTGACATTCCTTCTCCTGGACAAAGAATCTCAGGAGCTCCTTGCCGAGCACCTTGTGACCCCCACCTCTGCCCGCAACAGAACAACCCCCTTTAACTCTAATTTTCCACTATCTACCCAAATCCTATAAAACTGCCCCACCCCTATCTCCCTTTGCTGACTCCTTGTTTTGGATTCAGCCTGCCTGCACCCAGGTGATTAAAAAGCTTTATTGCTCACACAAAGCCTGTTTGGTAGTCTCTTCACATGGACATGCATAACATTTGGTGCTGAAGACCTGGGACAGGGGACTCCTTCAGGAGACTGGTCCCCTGTCCTTGCCCTCACCCCGTGAGGAGATCCACCTATGACCTCAGGTCCTCAGACCAGCCCAAGGAACATCTCACCAATTTTAAATCAGGTAAGCGGCCTCTTTTTATTCTCTTCTCTAACCTCTCCTGCTAGCCCTCCACTCTTCAAACTCTCCCTTCCTTAATTTTGGTTCCTTTCCCTTTATGGTAGAGACAGAGGAGACACGTTTTATCCATGAACTCAAAAATCTGGCGCTGGTCACGGACTCGGGAAGATAGTCTTCCCTTGGCATTTAATTACTGCGGGGACACCTGCCTTGATCCCTCATGTTGGTGGCAAGTACCACCTTCCCTGGGTGGCAAGTACCACCTCCCCATCCCCCGCCCCCTGCACCACCTCCCCACCCCGCACCATGTCTCTACCTCTCTTTTCTCTAAACTTACCTTTTAACTATGGGCAAACTTCCACCCTCCATTCCTCTTTTTTCTCCGTTAGCCTGTGTTCTCAAGAATTTAAAACCTCTTCAACTCACACATGACCTAAAACCTAAATGCTTTATTTTCTTCTGCAATACTGCTTGGCCCCAATACAAACTTGACAGTGGTTCTAAATGACCAGAAAATGGCATTTTTGATTTCTCCATCCTATAAGATCCAAATCATTTTTGTCAAAAAATGGGCAAATAGTCTGAGGTGCTTGACGTCCAAGCATTCTTTTACACATTGGTCCCTCCCTAGTCTCTGCTCCCAATGTGACTTGTCCCAAATCTTTCTTCCTTCTCTCCTATCTGTTCCTTCAGTCTCCACCCCAAGCTCTGAGTCCTTTGAATTCTCCTGTTCTATGAACCCATCTGACCTCTCCCCTCCTCCCCAGCTGCTCCTCACCAGGCCAAGCCAGGTCCCAATTCTTCCTCAGCCTCTGCTCCCCCACACTATAATCCTTCTATCGCCTCCCTTCCTCACACCCATTCTGGCTTACAGCTTTGTTCCGTGACTAGCTCTCTCCCACCTGCCCAACAATTTCCTCTTAGAGAGGTGACTGGAGCTGAAGGCATAGTCAAGGTTAATGCTCCTTTTTGTTTATCCAACTTCTCCCAAATCAGTTAGCATTTAGGCTGTTTTACATCAAGTATAAACACTTAGCCCAGTTCATGGCATGTTTGGCAAGAACCCTTAGGTGCTTTACCACCCTAGACACAGAGGGGCCGGAAGGCCATCTGATTCTCAATATGCATTTTATTACGCAATCCACTCCCGATTTTAGAAAAAGCTCCAAAAATTAGATTCTGGCCCTCAAGCCCTACAACAGGACTTAATTAATCTCGCCTTCAAGGTGTACAATAATAGAGAAAAGGCAGCCAAGTGGCAATGTATTTCTGAGTTGGAATTACTTGCCTCCACTGTGAGGGAGAGAAACCCTAGCCACATCTGCATCGCACAAGAACTTCCAAACACCTAAACCGCAGTGGCCAGGCATTCCTCCAGGACCTCCTTCCCCAGGATCTTGCTTCAAGTGCTGGAAATCTGGCCACTGAGCCAAGGAATGCCCAGCTTGGGATTCCTCCTAAGCTGTGTCCCATCTGTGTGGGAACCCACTGGAAATTGGGCTGTCTAACTCACCCAGCAGCCACTCCCAGAGCCCCTGGAACTCTGGCCCAAGGCTGTCTGACTGACTCCTTCCCAGATCTTCTCAGGTCAGTGGCTGAAGACTGATGCTGCCTGATCACCTTAGAAGCCTGCTGAACAATCACAGATGCTTTGGGTAACTCTTACAGTGGATGGTAAGTCCACCTCCTTCTTAATCAATACAGAGGCTACCCACTCCACATTACCTTCTTTTTCAAGGGCCTGTTACCCTTGCCTCCATAACTGTTGTGGATACTGATGCCCAGGCTTCTAAGCCTCTTAAAACTCGCTGACTCTGGTGCCAACTTGGACAACATTCTTTTATGTACTCCTTTTCAGTTGTCCCCACCCACCCCGCTCCCTTATTAGGTCGAGGCATTTTAACTCAAGTATCTGCTCCCCTGACTATTCCTGGGTTTTGGCACCAAATGTCATGTCTGTCTGTGTGAAGAGAGTCTACCAACAGGCTTTGTGTTACTCTCTTCACATGGATGTGCATGACATTTACATATCAGACCTGAAACTGGAAGTCCTCAATTCTTCTATGTTTAACATTTATGAATTGTCTAGGTGAAGATGTAAAGAATTTGGTCAGCCAGTTGAAGATGAATTAAACCAATAAGAACAGTGACAATATAAGGTGGCAGGTTTGTGATACTATTAAACTGGACAATGACATGAATTTAACCAAATGTATCATATGAAGGATAACTTTAAGTTCCTGCTTTGGTTTCAAAACATACCTTTCATGGATAGGAAAGAGGAGTGGATCCTTAACGATGACATTCATGGAAACAATGTGGGGCTCTGAGTCATCATTTTTATTATCATGAGTCAACAGTGGGGATCAGCTTCCAATATAATTAAAGCATCAGTTTGCCAAAGTGCTTGTGTCAGAGGTATGTGAACCAGAGCAACTGTATCTTAAATAGGAGCTGGGTAAAATGAGGCTGAAATTTACTGGGCTGCGTTCCCAGACGTTTAGATCTTTAAGGCTTTCTAAGTCACAGGATAAGATAGGAGGTCAGCACAAAATATAGGTCATAAAGACCTTGCTGATAAAACAGGTTGCAGGAAAGGGGCTGGCCAAAACCCACCAAAAGTAAAATCGCTATGAGAATGACCTCTGGTCGGCTTCACTACTACACTCCCACCAGAGCCATGACAGTTTATAAATGCCACGGCAACATCAGGAAGCTACCCTATATGGTCTAAAAAGAGGAGGCATGAATAATCCACCCCTTGTTTAGCATATCATCAAGAAATAACCATAAAAATAGACAACCTGCAGCCCTCAGGGCTGCTTTGACTATGGAGCAACATTGTTTTATTCCTTTACTTTCTTTTTTTTTTTTTCTTTTTTGAGACGGAGTCTCGCTCTGTCGCCCAGGCTGGAGTGCAGTGGCCTGATCTCAGCTCACTGCAAGCTCCACCTCCTGGGTTCACGCCATTCTCCTGCCTCAGCCTCCCGAGCAGCTGGGATTATAGGCGCCCACCACACACCCGGCTAATTTTTTGTATTTTTAGTAGAGACGGGGTTTCACTGTGTTAGCCAGGATGGTCTCAATCTCCAGACCTCGTGATCCGCCCGCCTCAGCCTCCCAAAGTGCTGGGATTACAGGTGTCAGCCACCGCGCCTGGCCTATTCCTTAACTTTCTTAATAAATGTGCTTTCACTTTGCCCTGAGGACTTGCCCTGAATTCTTTCTTGCGAGAAATTCAATAATCCTCTCTTAGGGTCTGGATGGGGACCCCTGTCCTGTAACACTTATAGGTATTAAACAAGAAAAAGACCCAATCTCAAATACACTGGGTTAAACCTCTTTCTTTAATGAAGAACTTCTTAGAAACTTTCATTGCTCAATTTCAAGTGAATAAAGAACCTGTATTATTTTTCAAATTTATTTGACCGTAAATCTGTTTTGGAATTCTTGTTCTGGAATTTAACAATTGTGAAAACACTAGGCAAGACACTCTGAGGATCTTAGTTAGCTTATTTATAGAGTAGAAATAATGATTCCTATTTCACAGTCTTGCTGTGAATATTAAATAAGGATAAGGTTAAAAACACGCCATAATGCTGGGCAAATAAGCAGTTCTGAGTAGATGTTGGTCGGTTCTTTTTTTTAAAGTTTTTTTTTCAATTGATTTCTGGACAAAATCTTTAAAAGGATATTTAGGAATGAGTCTGACTTATTTAGTAACTGGTATGATTTGGGCATTTACCAATGAAAAAGGACATTGATTCAGGAACAACCCCTTGGTTATTGGTCATAATGATGTCAGGAGGGTCCCAAGTGATGGGCACTTGGTGAGAGAATTAGAACTATGGCTTTTTATCAACTTTAGTAAAACCATTTCCATATTTTAATTCACATTATATCTATCCCAGTATATATCTGTCCACCATCAGCTTTGTATATAGGCAAATAAGAGTATGTTCAGAGAAGAATACTAAACAGGGTGAAGACACTCACTATAAAGGTATATGAGGATCTGTTAAAGGAAGCAGAGATGTTTATTCCAGAAAGGAGAAGACTTGGGGGAAGGGGGTTGGCATGAAAGCTGTCTTCAAATATCTGTCTTCAAATATCTGATTGTCAGGTGGAAGACAGGCTAGACTCATTCTGTGTGTCTCCAAAGGGTTCAATCAAGAACAATCAACGTGTGAAAGCTTTAGAGCATGAAAGTTCAACTCTACACAAGTAAAAGTTTTCAGAACTCAGAGTAGTTCAAAGAATAGCTGCCCCCATCAAGTGCTGAATTCCCCATTACCTTAAGATGTTCAAAAAGGCAACAGTCAAATGCCTGGAATGGATGTTGTAGAGAAGATACAATTATCAGATAGTCAGTTTTATAGACTCAACTCAAAGATCCCTTAGTCCCTGAGCAACTTTGTTTCTATGACCAAAAGGTGGAGGTTCTTAGTGGTAATTCTCCCATTTCTGTAAACCATATGCATTACGTTGAGTTTATTTGCATCTTTAGCCATAAAAAAGAGAGCTAAGAACTATATAAATTAACTAGCAAGACAAGCTGCTGGTAAATTAGAACATGAGTTGAGAACTTCTTCATTTGTCAGGGCTATTAATCCAAAGAGAGACAAATAAAAGCAGTTCACTATCACAGAGGAGTACGCAACTCAAACCTGAGGTCAGTTTATTTTTTAAGGAGAGTTTTAAAATGCCGACATTTGCCTTAATTCTACACATAAACACATTTTAGTTACATATTAATACTAGTTACTTTAGTAAAGAAGGAACCAAAGGAGCATAAGAAAGACTCAGAGACATACAGAGAAAGAAGGATGAGAAAAACCTAGAAAAAGGAGGGAAGCAGGCAGAGGGAAGTTCTCTTTTATTTTCCTGACTCCCTTGACTAATCTTCATGCCTTCACTGCTGCCTCATTAAATTTTCCACCTCTATGAAGTCTGGGTCTTTCATCTATAAAAGGAAGCAGATGGGTGTGATACTTTGTTTATTCATTCAACAAACATTTATGAAGTACAAACTTGGTAAGCAGGCACTGTCCTAGCTCTCTGTGTGTGATGAAAAGACACAGGTCTTTGCTCACCCTCAGCTTCTCTAAGCCCATGTCATGTCAATGACAAGACGTCTGTGATCCCAGGCTGCCAGGTGTTGCCTTTGAATAGCTCACGATTGCCTTCAGCCTGAAATGATTTGCTTCAATCATCGCAAATGAATGGCTGGTTGTGAAAGGGCTGTGAAACCTGGAACACGCCATCTGCATGCATATTATTATTATCCGAAAGTCTGTGCAGAAGGAGCATGGGGGCTTAGACATGGGAAAGAAAACAAATCACTTTTGAATTGCCACGAATTTCTTCTTAGGAATGACTGTGAGTTCTGATTCCTGCCATTCTCTTACTCCTTTTCCTCTTTTCCCTCAGGATTTTGGATGGAAAAAGTGGCAAGTCTCTCCTTAAAATTTGTTACAAAAGTCTGCCCTAGGCATGGATTTTATTCTTAGGTATAAAATCTCATGAGAACATAGCCTGGGAGATGCTACCCATTAAATGATATTTCTTATTGTAGATGGTAAAAATGAGCTGTAACCTTTAGGCTTTCTGCTGTATGTTATTAATTTCCCTCAAAACTGGCCTTTTATAGAGGTTGTGATAATATAAAAAAAGAAGCAGAGACCATCCTGATTCAGATTAACTAAAACACCACACACACACACACACACACACACACACACACACACACACACACAATGGTAGAATGCATCAGAAAGAGAGTCAGTGACTGCCATATTAATTACCTTTTCTCCCGGGGCTACCACTAAATAGGAAAGCACTATAGAAAACTTGGCCTCTTATATGGAAGAGGTCTATGTGATTTGGTGAGACAGTGAATTTTGCTATAGTTTTAATGAAGTACAGATTTGTGTTTAGGAGCATAGGTTCTGAAGCTGGACTTCTTTGATTCAAATCCTGGCTTTGTCCATTTCTATATAGATGACTTAGGCAAGGTGCTCAAACTTTCTGTGCCTCAATTTTCTCATTTATAAAATGATGAGAATAAGAGTACATGCCTCAAAAAGTTGTTGTAAAGATTAAAGCGTTATTGTATGAAAAGCTCTTTGACCAATGCTTGAAATATCATAAGTGCTAGATGTGTGTGTTATTATTATTAGTTATTCCTAGTTTATTGTCACAAGGCTTTAAGTTCTTAAGTAATATGAATGAAAAAAGTTTTGTCTTCCAAGAGAGTTGCTTTCATTTATCTCTGTTTGGGTTGAAAATTGCAAACTATAGCATTGCTTATTAGGATTTTTACTAGAATCACCTAAGTGCTTATTTATAATGCACATTTTGGGCTGGGCGTAGTGGCTCAAGCCTGTAATCCCAGCACTTTGGGAGGCCAAGGCGGGCAGATCACGAGGTCAGGAGATGGAGACCATCTTGGCCAATACGGTGAAACCCTATCTCTACTAAAAATACAAAAACATTAGCCGGGCATAGTGGCAGGCCCCTGTAGTCCCAGCTACTGGGGAGGCTGAGGCAGGAGAATGGCGTGAACCCGGGAGGCGGAGCTTGGAGTGAGCCGAGATCGCGCCACTGCACTCCAGCCTGGGCGACAGAGCAAGACTCCGTCTCAAAAAAAAAAAAAAAAAAAAAAAAAAAAAAAAAAAAAAAAAAATGCACATTTTGGTCTGCAACAAAATCAGAATATCTGGGAGGGTAATCTAGAAATGTGTATTTTAAATGAGGTGCCCAGAAGATCCTGAGGCAAATTGAAGACAACGGAGTAAAGCAAGCATGGCCGGTATTAGCTTAATCACAGCAACAAGTCAATTTCTGGAGGGTACATTATACACCAGCCACTGGGCTCTTGGGATATAATCTTATTAAATCCTCACAAGAGGCCTCTGAGGGCAGATGCTATTATGAACTGAGTTTTTCAGATCAGAAATTGTGGCTTTCACAATATCTAGGTTAAATGATTTGCTCAAGATCTGCTGGTGAGGGGCGCATCAGGAATGGAATTGGGTTTACCTGTTCCGAATTGGTATTCCTAAACATTCTGAACATTTTACATCCTGTGTGAATCCAAGCTCCTCCTCTGTTGAGGCTTTCTGTTTTGGGGAACGTGACGCATAATATTCACCTCCCAGTTAGTCAAAGATGACACAGATCCACCTCCACATGAGTAATACATTAGCCAATGTATATCTTCCTGAGCAGGGGCTGTCCGCAAACAGCCAGGAGGGTGGGTGAAGAGCAAAGGCTGGGAGAACCATCTTCTGTTTGGTCGTGGTTTATTTCATTTTCTAACATCAACTCTGCCAGTAGGGGGCGTCTGCTAAATGCACACCCCAATTCTACACCGTAGGAAATTCGATCCTTAGACTCTGAATCCCTAATATATTTTTTTAAACAGATAGAAACAGATTTATACAGGAAGAATGGAAAATAGGGCAAGGAATATGTTCAGATAAATGTACTGTCACACTATAATGCTGGAAACCTCTAATTATTGCCAACTCAAAGCATATTTATGTAACATAAACCATGAACCAGGTGCTATGCTTGTCTACGCTGGAATGCAAGAATGAATCACACAAAGTCTGCAAAGACCTGACAACATTTTAATAAGTAGCGCTGTTACTATTATTCAGCTCTCACTAGGTGTCAGGCACTGTACCAGATGATCTACACATATTTTGTCATGCAATTTAATCCTTTTAAAAACTCCACAAGGTAGGCATTTTCCAGATGCCCTGAGGCTCTGAAAATTTTAAAAATTGCCTAAGTTCAGGTAGCTTTTCAGTGGCAGAACTGAGATTTAATTTGAGGTTTTTCTATTGCAATATAAGCTTTTCTGGTAACAAAGTAAGACAATTGCTTAAATAATAATGGAAGGCCAAATAATGAGTATCATTAAAACAACATAAAGATAAATTACTAAGAGGGCTCAAAGAAAAGTACAAGTAGAGCCTTTGGGTAAAAGTGTCATGAAGTACATAGTAGAGGTTGTAACATATGAGCTGGGCTTTGAAATGTGGCCCTGGCTTTGGTAGAGACGGTGAGAAGGATCCTAGGTGATTGTGAGGAGGCAGATATTCCAGACATGAGGAAATAATAAGCCAAGACATGGAAATGGAAACCATGTTTGGAGATACAAAAGAGTTCACTGTGGCAAGAGTAGAATAAAGGGACTGGGCAATTTGGGTGATAAACCTAAATGGTAGTTAGATCCTGTTATAAGGAGTTTGTACTTAATATGACAAGCAATGGTGGAAAGGAAAAAGCTGAGTTTTTAAGTGTGTCTATGTGTGTGTGTGTGTGTGTGTGTGTGTGCGTGTGTGTGTGTGTGGTGGGGGGGAAATTTGGGCAAGTAGAGAATCTTTTAAAAATTACTTTTTTAATCAAACACTATGAACCAGATAATGTGCTATCAGATTTATGATAATATCTTAATTATTTTTTCTGCCCATGTTTAGAAACTTGCTGTCAGAATATATGAATCTGGTGGTAGTGGGAATGATGGATGGAGGTGGGGAGAAGGGGATTAGAGATCAAAAGTGGGAGACCAGTTAGATGACTATTACAATGGTGCGGATGAGCAATTCTGAGAGCTTCCATTTCAGTTACTGGGTAGATCCCACTGAGTGTGCTGCTCTTCCCACGTTTCTCTGAGTGGCATGACTCCTGAAGAGCATTTCTTGTCTGGCTTCAAGTTCTTGGGGGTGAGTAAGCTAATTATGGAGTATAGGTTTAAAAATCATTGTTCTCCCATCCAAAATGTCAGTAGAATCTGCACAGCTGTCCAATGTTCCTTTCTTGGATTCAACACAAAAGCTTGACAAGAGATCCTGATATATCTGCATTTATTTCACTCAGGGAGAGTGTATGAATTTTTCCTACTTACCCTGAGACAAAGTTTACTCAGCTAAATTTTCAAAGATATCCTAGGAGAAATTGTATTTGTTCATAGTCACATTACTATCACTTTCTTACAAAGCAGGCTCACAGCAGACTTGCTTTCTCTTTTTTTTCCTTAAGGAAAAATGTGTTTAATTATTTTCTTGCCTTTCTCCTCTGAAAAACAACATGTTGCCTTAACTCCTAGTGACATTCAAAATAGTTTGGGAGGAATGACGCTGACAGTGATATCACTTTCCTACAGTTCTGCTTCCCCAGGCGGACTGAAAATGCTTTCAAACGACCAAAGAGCGTGTATGCATATATAATTCAAAATTCTCTTTCTGTGGTTTTATAAATACCCACACAAATTCCATTTCTATCTATTTAACACTTATGGAGTCTCCATGAATAGAGAAACCATTCTTTCTATTTAAAATGCATCAAGAAATATCCCATTGTAAGTAAAACAGAATTATAATTGCCTAGCTAAAAGCTATAGAGAGCCCAGTCCACTGGGGACACTCCTTTATCCATTTAGGATGATATACTCTTAATATTATGACCAAGAGAGTGAGATGATTTTATTTTATGGGAATTTAGCCTTTCTTACGTGTACAATTGCTCTGCAACAGTTTAAAATACAATTCATTCTCTACCTGCATGGATTCTTGTGAGAGACAGATCTATAGGTCAACGTCTACGGAGTCACCCCACTATTTTATATTCTCATAGGGTCAGTTGCTACCAAGTCCATGCATTGGGATGTTTGTGGTGGTCACAGGCCGGTGCTCACACACGAACCTCAATCAGAGATGAGAAGGTGAAGCCGTGTTACTTGCCTGGGTGTGTATTATTAGAGGGAATAGATGCCACTCGCCATTATTTTCAGTGACCCCCAACCACAAGCCATTCTAAAGGGTGCCAGTGACTGAAGCTTTCCCCAGGACTACAGCAAGGAACAGGACTGAAATCATATTAGATGTGAACTCCACATCAATGGGCCAGTGTTAGGAGCAGGCGCATCTCTGCAGCTACCCTGCTTCTTACTGAGTAAAAAGAGCTCTTCAGTAATCTAACCCTAGACCATCTCAGAATTCGAATTTTAGAATTTGGCTTGTAAAAAGATTCATGAATATGTAGATGAGACATGTGTATCTTATTCCTTCAGGAGACTTTCCTTCTTAAATAGCAATAAAAATAATATCATGTATCCACAGGTCTCTACCATCTGCCAGTCCTGTGCTAGGTACCTTGTGCCTATTAACTTTCATTGTTTTGCTGCAAGGTGTGTGTCATCGGCCCTTTGAAAAGAAGAAGAAATGAGTCAGGTGGGTAAAGTGACTTTCCAAAGTTACATGACTAGGAGTAATAATAATAGTAATTAACAGTAGTAGTAAGAGTAACACAATAAAAACACATATTGAAAGAACACCTACTATGCCACATTGTGCTAAATGCTTTCCCTGGACTAATTCATTTCATTTTTACAGCGGTCCTAAGAAGTATATCATATTATTATCCACCTGTAACAGATGAGGGATCTTCGTTTGTTAATGTTGTGGGCATCTGCTTCCTTTCAGTTTGTTTATTTTGTTTGTTTGCCTTACAGTCTCTCATTTTCTATGCCCGTTTTTCTGCTCAGGGGTGGACACTGTCCTAGACCTGGACAATTGGAATATTCTATCCTTTGTAGTCACAGCATCTGGCTCGGGGATTAACTCATATCCCAAACTAGCTCAGTGAGGGCCATCCCAGGGACTTGGGCTGCAATTAATGAGAAAGAAAGGCTCCTTTCTTTTGAATCACTAGTTATCTTGATAATGTAAGCTTAGGGATGCCAGAGGAATATTTGCCATGACCTAGGGAGAACCTACTTGAGAAAAATCCAATATAAAAGAAAGTAGAACAATGAGAGTGGTGAGAGAGAAAGACAGAGAAGGAGAGAGAGAGAGAACCTCCCAGAAGCCAGATTAAGTCCCATTTCTGTTTAATCTGTTTTGGATTAAATCTCTTTCACTGTCAACCAATGAAACATTGTGTATATATATATATAAAAGGGACACCAAGGATGGGATGCGATTACAGACCCAAGGATGGGGTTGGCTCATTAGAGGCGCAATGGGAAGTGGTACAAATTCACCCATCCCTACTTCTGAAAGCTGACCGTAATTACTATAAACGGTCTTCGGGAATCTTGATTCAAACCACTTCCTACTGAAGGTTAAATTTTAGAGACTTGTTGGAAAAATATCAGGATGCTGGAGGGTTTGTGATTTTCTTATACCTTTTATAAACTGTTACAAGTAAGTTTCAGTCAAACCTGGACTGTCAGAAAGCTGAGAGAAAAAACACAACCTTGCAAAGAGAGGTGTTTTCAGTGAACAGAAAGCAATCCAAGATAGCTGAGATTCAAAAATACATATCCTGTAAAAGGTTGGAAAAGCTAAATTTTCTGGCCTTTGCCAGTCCATGAAAATGAAGGCAGAGGCCAGGCAAGGTGGCTCACGCCTGTAATTCCAGCACTTTGGGAGGCCGGGACAGGCAGACCACAAGGACAGGAGTTTGAGACCAGCCTGACCAACATGGTGAAACCCTGTCTCTACTAAAAATACAAAAATTAGCTGGGTGTGGTGGTGTGCACCTGTAATTTCAGCTACTCAGCAGGCTGAGAGGCAGGAGAACTGCTTGAACCTGGGAGGCAAAGGTTGCAGTGAGCCGAGATCGTGCCACTGCACTCCAGCCTGGGCGACAGAGTGAGACTCTGTCTCAAAAAAAAAAAAAAAAAAAAAAAAAGAAAAAGAAAATGAACGCAGAGAAGCAGGAAACTAGTAATTAGTTTCTTATTACTACTGTAACAAATTACCACAAATTTAGTGACTTAAAAGCAGTACCACCCCATTCAGTTCTGGAGGTGAGAAGTCTAAAATCGAGGTGTTGGCAGGGCTGCATGCCACACAGAGGTTTCAGAGGAGTACATTTCCTTGCCTTTTTCAGCTTCTAGAGCAAAGCTTGTCCAACTCATGGCCTGCAGGCTGCATGCAGCCCAGGACGACTTTGAATGTGACCCAACACAGATTCATAAATTTTCTTAAAACATAAAATTTTTCATGATTTTTTTTTCTCTATCTCATCAGCTAGCATTAGTGTATTTTATGTGTGCCCAGGACAATCTTTCTTCTTCCAATGTGTCCCAGGGAAGCCACAAGATTGGACACGCCTGTTCCAGAGGCTGCTCATGTTTGTTAGCACATGACCACTTCTTGAATTACTACAGCATCTTGCTTCCGTGTCACATTTTCTACCACTGTCTTTGACCTTCCTGCCCCCCTCTTGTTAGAACTCTTGTGATTATTACATTGGATCCCATCCTATAATCCAGGATAATCTCCCATCCTTAATTTAATTAATCCCATTTGCAAAGTCCCTTTTACCTGGTAAGGTAACAATTCACAGGTTCTGGGGACTAGGATGTGCACATCTTTGAGGGTGGTCATCATTTAGCCTATAAGTCAGCTAGAGCCATTAGGGACCCTCAGATCCACCCAGGTACCTCCTAATATGCACTTTCTTTGTGATCAAAAAAGACCAGTTACCTGGTACATTGTTTAAATCTTTGTTTTTGTTTTGTTTTGAGATGGAGTCTCACTGTGTCGCCCAGGCTGGAGTGCAGTGGCACAATCTCAGCTCACTGCAACCTCCACCTCCCAGGTTCAAGCGATTCTCCCCTCTCAGTCTCCTGAGTAGTTGGGACTACAGGCACATACCACCACGCCCAGCTGAATTTTGTATTTTTAATAGAGGTGGGGTTTCATCATGTTGGCCAGGTTGGTCTTGAACTCCTGACCTCAGGTGATCCACACAGCTTGGCCTCCCAAACTGTTGGGATTACAGGCGTGAGCCATGGTGCCCGGCCTTGTTTAAATCTTTGGATCCAAAAAAGTACAAAGCCACTTCTGAACTTACCAGTCAAATTAGCTATTGAGTTCAGAGTCTATGATTCTTTGAACTAAGTTTCTGTAATCTCTAACCCAAATGTGCCTGATTTGTATACTTGCCCAAGGTCATACAGGAGTAGGCTAAGACTCTCCTCTTTACCTTATGAGGGTCACTGATGAGAATGCTTGTTTGTCCACTATTCGAAGGGGACTCTTAACTGTCAGTTAGTACTCTCCCTCCCAGTCTCCACTTCTGCTCCTTTTGGCCACAGGGTCCTATGTTCAGGGCTATACTCTCCTCTTATCCTCACCAAATACTCAGCCTATTTATTTCAGTGCTTTTCTTTAAAATGGTATTCACTGGATCACTGGAAGGGCAGGCTGCAGATGCTAGAACCACAGAGATATACCTTTCCTAAAGTATAAAAAATATTTTATCTTTAGAGGGAGAATAGATAATTCTCCCCTCCCCTGCCTCCAACATTGAAAACATGCTTCTTATAAGATGCAGTTAAATTTTGAAATTCTGTTACATTAAATCCTTAATACTCATGAGCTACCCATAGACTTCACTATTGGTTTCCTGGGAGAAACCATTATTTACTTCAGGAATCTGTATAATCAGAATGGCAGTCATTATTCCACTCTTGGCATAAAAGTAAAAGCAAAGCATGAACACGGCACAGGATAGTCAATTTAATCTGATTTATACCAGGTGGCAGGCAATTATTGTTTTGTGAAATAAAATATACGGCTGTTGATTGATTTTATTGTGTTATGATAGTCTGTATTTCTGTAGCAGTTCACTTTAGCTGGGATGTCCCTTCAATTTGGAATTTTAATCCATGAAGTGAACCAGTTGGGACGATCCTGTCTCCTCAGGCTTGTTTAGGGTTGCACATTCCCTGGGGCTTTGCTCCATTCCTTATAGAAGATTCTGTGGGTTATTGGTAGGATTGTGACTGTTGCATGTCAGTCTGACTAGGCTAAACTACATTTCCTTGAATTTTCTTCCCTGAATGTTTCCTGAAAAAGACACGTGAGCCAAAGTCAACATTGTTCTGTGAACTTGGTGGGGCAGAAGTGAAGCAGCTATTTTGTAGCTGGCACACACTGCTGCCCGTCTGCTGTCTCACCTGGTGCATGGGCAGCAGCTGGGCCTGCAACTGTTCCACCTCCCTGGATCTTCCTCCAGCTTCTATGATTCCTGGGCCCAGCTTCTTTGGGAGGGCATTCCATTTGCTAAGGTCAGAGGCACTGAGAGCCGACACAGGTTTCAGTTTGCCCCTGTGTGTCCAGCTTACACCTGGGAATGCAGTTTATTCTTGCTCCCCACCTTTATGTTTCTATCCATCTTCCCTTCCCAACTTTCTGCCCTGCAGACTTCAGGCTCCAGCATCAGATGCAACAGCAGACAGATAGAGGCAGCTTCACTGGCACCCACTATTGTGTAAAGTCAAATCCCTTCTGATTGATCAATCAGTTGATCGATTGATAGATGGATTGTTCCATCTCTTAGTGGTTCTACCTTTCTGTTTCAACCCTAATTGAAACAATACCCCTGTCCCAACTGTGTAAGTCAATGTTTGTATAAGATTGACTTCAAGCTGCCAGGATCAATGTTTTCCTTTTAAATGTATTTCTTGTTTTTATTCAGTACTGTGTGACCATATCTTAGCCATAACATTAGCTTATGACTTTTCACATATGATTAAGATTAAAGATCAAGATTTTATGACTTTTCCCCAAATCCTGATTCTGGACCTAAGATAGCCTTAACAAAAAGCATTTGGCATTGGACAAAGGGAATGTGAATATTTACATAATTTTATTTTGATTCTTTACATTCTTATATGAAGATCTTTTCATTATCTTTTTTTGACTTTAGATTTAATAATGGCTACATTTGTACAATGTCCTTTAGCATTAAGAATAATAACTAGGGGCCAGATGTGGTGGCTCACACCTGTAATCCCAGCATTTTGGGAGGCCAAGGCAGGCGGTACACCTGAGGCCAGGAGTTTGAGATGAGCCGGACCAACATGGAGAAACCTCGTCTCTACTAAAAATACAAAAATTAGATAGGTGCTGTGGTGCACACCTGTAATCCCAGCTACTCAGGAGGCTGAGGCAGGAGAATCTCTTGAAACCAGGAGGTGGAGGTTGCAGTGAGCCGAAATCATGCCACTGTACTCCAGCCTGGGTGACAAGAGCAAAACTCCATCTCAAAAAAATAAAAAAAGGATAATAACTAAGGAAAAAGCCACATGATCCAGTAAACTACATAAAACAGTCATGTTTCATACAGTGAACATTCTGCAATTGTATTTGAAGTAAGGATCACAGGGCAAACTCTCACATACTTTCTAAGTCGTAGGTTGTTACAAATAATGGGGGACAACTTACCTCGTTATGAACAAAATAGCCTATGTTTTATCTAGTGGATAGACTCATCTTGTTGCTAAATGTGTCTCATGTTGCCGTCTACTTGTAGGAAAAAATAATACACATTACAAACCATTTACCTGAACTCCGTTATTCCCTAGGGCAGCATAAGAGCGTGTTTTTAAATAAAGGTAAACACATGGTTAGCCAAGGCTGACAGAACTCTGGATCATTTCTCTATCTTTCCAAATCTAAAATAATTTTAAGGCCATAAAAAATGTCAGAACATGGTTTTAGAAAGAAGGCAATCCAAAAATAAAGACACAAATTTCCATAAAAGCTAGGCTGTAGGTATGAGGTGCGTGTTGCCATGGGGTAATAGAAATCTAGGAGCAGGAGAGACTCTCTCCTGTGAATGAATCTGAACTCTCTCAACTTTGCTATGTCCCTGGATTGAGGTACTTGGCAGCCCCAAGGGAGTTGGGAGTGGTTGGAGGCATGTCCTTTGGAGCTAATGCATTTCTATACTTCTGTGTGTATTGCAGGGCATTTGGTTGAATTAGTGCCACTTCCTGCCCTAAGGATCTCACAATCTAGTATGTCCCTGTTTGTTCCTAGGCTTGGTCTTAGTTTCTGCATTCTCCCATATGATTCCACTCAAGATTTTCTCAGCAGTAAGCTTGCTACTTGAATTTCTTGGGAGGACACTCCCACAATAGGGTCCTCAGCAGCTGCAGTGTGTCTCTGGGGCAGGTCTTGAGACTGCCTTAGGCTCTCTGCTGCTCTCTCGTGGCCACAACTGCCTCTACTGCCAAGGTGCTAATGCTGAACTCCTGTGGGATCTCTGGTCCGAGGAAACATCTGCACACAGGCCAGGGATGGTGCTTAGCTTCATCTGTGCTGCAAGCTCTCATCAGTAGGCTTGCTGGCTCTGTGACCTTACTAGCTGAGCTCCTTAATCTCTCTGCACTTCATTTTTCTAGTCTATAAAATGGAGATAACAACAGCACCTACCTCGGAAGACTGTTATGAAGATTAAATGTATTACTGTTTATGAGTCAATTAGGACAGTAACTTGCACATAGTAAGTGTGATAGGAGTGTTTGTTAAAACAGTTAAACAATCAAATGAACATAGAATTCGTGTGCTGACTAGAGAAGGGTTGGTGATGATGAGGGAGGGAGATCTAAGATCTACTAGAGATGTCTTCCAAGGACAAGGGAGAGGGGATTATCCAAGAATGAGGGGTTGTCCCTGACATAGACCCCAGTGGACTCAGCCCTAGACACAATTTTAAAGGTGATACACTTATTACAACTCTCCAACACCTATTCTTTTTCTCTTTAAAAATGATCTGAAATTTATTCTCTTGGGGATAAAATTTATTATATATATAATATATAATTCTTGTTATATATGTGTATATATATAATTGTGTGTGTGTGTTTGTGTGTGTGTGTGTGTTTGTGTGTGTGTGTGTGTGTGTGTGTGTGTATATATATATATATAATTATTTTTTTTGCGTGCTATTTTTTCAAGTCAGATGCCTAGAGCTGGGGACACATGTAAGCAAGTTAAAATGGCCCCTGGCCTGATGAAGCTTAGATTGTAGTTGGTGAAACAGACATTACAGAGATAATTGTGCAGTTGCTTATTTAGTTACAACCATGAAGAATACTCTGAAGGGCAAAGACAATGTGTAACAGAGTCCTGTCCTAATCCTGTGGGTTAGAGATAGTGTAAAGAGATGATATTTAAGCTTAAAAACAGAACTTAGGGGAGCTAGTTAGCCCAGGGGCTTGGGCTTAAGGAAGAGAAGGGCATTTCACAGAGAAGGAGCTGTGTGGGCAAAGGCTCTGGAACCATTTTGTACTATGAGAAATCCAAAAAAGAAAAAGACTTAAAAAGGAAGGGGTGGTCAGTAGCAGTCATTTAACATAATCGCCTTTTTCTCCCAAGGGCAGATTGCATTGGCCCTCTACATTTTACCAGCATCATGCAATATCAATATGGAACAGAGAGAATTCTAATTCTGATTGGGGGAGGAGAAAACTTCATGGCGATAATTTTATTAGGGTTTTAAAGGATTGGTTGGGCTTCAGTGGACATAAACTAGAGGTCAAGAAGCTGTAGACTAAGTAAATGACTCTGAAATTATAAAACTTTTGGTATTAGCAAGTTGGTAGAATTTGTTTTTTTCTTAGGTCCCCTCTCCAGCCCGCTGAAAGCACACCGTGAAATCTGCAGCCAGAACCATTTACAGTAACGTTGTCCTGTTTATAGGTTTTTTGATAAGCTGTTTTTATTTTTTATTAAATAAAAAACGATGCCATTGTCCTTTACAAAATAGCTGAGGTTTTACTTGAACAAAATCTGTTTGGAAATGTTAAGCTGGTTACACAGAACTAATATGCCTCAAGGTGGTCATTCTCTCTGGATTAAAGCTGTGGGACAATTGTGGCTCCTGTTACAGGGAAAATTACAATGGGCCATTATGAAAAGGGACAAAAATCTCTGTTCCCAGAGGGGGACTGACAAGCTGAAAGTCCCTCTCTACATGCTAACACAAAAGCCTGATTGCTTCAGATTGTTTGTTTATGTAAATCAAAAGGGTGCCTTTAACTCTGCCAGGGGACTGGCAAGCAACAAAGAAGGTGGTGATTGGCTGGATTCTTGCTCATGGCTCCTGGCAGATCTCACAAATCCTCTTGCTTTTGCTCTAAGCTCTGTCTGGATACTTTTAGGAAAAGAACCGTGTTATTATGTACAAAAGTGAATAATTTGTGCTCTTAGAGTAGGGGTTGGAACTATAGGACTTGAAGGCAAGAGCAGATATCTTATCAAGGATCTACTCACTCAGTTTCCCTAAAACTCTCTCTCCAAATCAGATTCAACCGCACATCATGACAGATACATTTACCCAGGCTGAATGTAATGGGGATAAACCACCTGAATACGGTCAACAAACAATCACTAAAATTAGTGAGGAACTGACTGATGTGGACAGCCTCCTGCCACACTACAGGGTAGAACCCAGTCTCGAAGGTGCACCCAGCAAAGGAAATCAGGAGGAAAGAAGAAAATTACAAGGGAACATGCTGCTCAATTCATCCATGGAGGAGAAAATTCTAAAAGGTAAAGTATTTCCCTTCTCCTTAATTTTCTTGTTTTGACTTATACATTTGCCCTGGATTTTTTTTTTTTTTTTGATAAGCTATTATAAGAATGAGCTGGACACCCCAAAAATGTAGCCCTTTTTTCTACTATGCATAGCATAAGGACTAAACCTCTCCCTCTGGTGAAATCCAGGCTTGTCTATTTGACAGCTCTGTGACCCCAGACAACTTTCTGTCTCCCGAAGCCTGAGTTTTTTCACTAGAAGAAGATAGAATACTAGTAATAATACCTACAAGTGTAGGGTAAGTATTGGCTAAATGTTCACTACTGTTATTTATTATGATAATGGGCAGCCCCACTATTATTTGAACAAAGAGAATTCAAAATTTTTTATTTTCCTCCTAAATATACCTGAAGTCTGAATTTATGGTTCTATATCTTATATATATAAATATCTTAGATAAACATTAAAGGAGAGATTACCAATCAATGAAGTGATCATTAAGTAAATAAATTGAATTGATAAAGAATGAATCTGAAGAGTCAAATAGTAATTTTTAGTGATCAGATTTAAGATTAAAGACATCTACCTAGAGTTTAAATTGATAACTTATTAACCATTGAACAGTAAATATTTTAAATGTTGAAATACTAATTTTATATTTTTTTCTAGAAAACTCAGAAGAGAAATTCTTTATTGTTCATAAGGCTATCACAGATCTTTCTCTCCAAGAAACAAGTGCTGATGAAATGACATTCAGAGAAGGTAACAAGAACTACAGTTTTGTACACAGAAATTGTTTGACTGAATATGGATGACAGTTTTTCCATGAAATGTTGCATGAGTGTGGCTTTGACAAAGCAATCCAGGCAATGACTTCAAATTTTCAAAGCTGCTGTAGGCAGATAAGAGAGTATAAACTTATCTGTGGGTTCCACCTTATAAAGCATTCCAGACTGTTCAAGGCTGAGGCTGCACGGATTGGCATAGCTGATTGGCATGCCAACGTGATGTCTATCTCTTAAGTTAGTCCACTGAGTCAACCCTACTTTTTGATTTGGTGTGTCCAAATCTGTGTGTGCACCTTGTGAAATGTAAATGTTTCAAAAACAGGTCTTTCCTAAAAGTCAACAATTAACATACAGGTTTATTTATTTATTTATTTATTGAGACAGAGTTTCACTCTTGTTGCCCAGACTGGAGTGTAATGGTGTACTCTCGGTTCACTGCAACCTCTGCCTCCCAGGTTCAAGGAATTCTCCTGCCTCAGCCTCCTGAGTAACTGGGATTACAGGTGCCCCCACCACGCCCAGCTAATTTTTTTTTTTTTTTTTTTTTTTTTTTTTGTATTTTTAGTAGACGTGGAGTTTCACCATGTTGGCCAGGCTGGTCTTGAACTCCTGACCTCAGTTGATCCACCTGCCTTGGCCTCCCAAAGTGCTGGGGTTATAGGCGTGAGTCACTGTGCCCGACCAACATACAGTTTAAAGTAATCTCATGAAATGATTTACTTTATAGGCCTCTAATGTAAGTACAAAATTGTTAACTATTTCATGTCAAAGAAAAACAGGGTGATAATGTTAATTTTAATTGTGTTCTTTAAGATAATGGAAGAATAAAAGAAACACTGAAGTGCTTATGTTAAATTTTAAATAAACTTAATAGACTAAGAGACACAAAATCCTTTAGATTTTTCTTCTAAGAAGATACCTACATTTAAACAGTTTCCAAATAAAGTGTAGGATAAAATCTATTAATTAATCATTTCTTTCCTCTCTTGCAGCCATACACATCTTATGTCCAATTGAAGTCAGCTTGCTAAACCTAACCAATTTAGCTTTGTTAGGACTTTAACAGGCAAAATATTGAAGAGACTATTAGTTGAAATATTGGAACATCACATAAAATAGTAGATGTCAAGGAGGACAGGAATGTGATTGGCAATTTCCTACATCTGCTCCCTTTGCCTGAACACCTCTCATACTATGTCTGATTAGCAATGTACCACCACTTAAGGAAATATGTAGCAAGCAATAGCCAGTGTCAAGCTGTTACATTACCAGAGATAATTTGTAAGACTTAAGACTCCACAGTGTGAACTAAATAACCTATTTGCCCTAATTTTTCTTCTTCCAATGTAACAAGCTCTCAGAGGCAGAATCTCAACCTTCTATCATCTAGATCACCTTTCAAATGTTTGATCAGGAGTCCATTGCAGATAACAGTTGTCTAGATCTTTCATTTTCATCAAATGGAGAATGAAAGCAGTCTGTAGTTTTCAGCTAGATGGTCTTGCCGGTTAAGTTTTCCCTCAATGAATCCTTTGCGGTTTGACGGAGTATGTTTTTCCTCTATAATAGAGGCACAGATTTTGGTGTCTTTTATCTTCACAGTGGCAAACAGCTATAAAATCTTCAAAAAGAATGTTACTGGATTAAAACATATAAAGATGCTAAAAATATTGAGGAAAAACTATAAATTCAAGGAGTAATTTTATATGTGACAATCTCATGCCTGAGTCATGAATATAAACAAAATATCACTTACTTTGCTTCTTGTGGAAAACAAAATAAAACAAAACAAAGCATAAGATTATAGCAAACATTCTAATGTGTATTTATGGATAAAGTTAGGAACATTGACAGGACACTAGCGACCTGAGAGCAGCTGTGTGTAACAAATTAGGGTGATCACCCATTTTTACTTCTATCTCTGTAAGTTGACTATGTATTCCCTAGAGTGAGAAAACAACAAAAAAATAAAAAGAGAACTAAACACCTTGGATGAAAATGGACTTGTGAACATCTTTCAGAGAGAGTAGAATATTGTGGAGGAAAAAAACAAAGAGGAACATTGCCTCTCACCTTACTTATAGACTCTCATGGTGTCAAAAGAAAATGGTGAACTCGGGCCTGACAAGGGGTGTAACCCAGACAGATTTCTGAGTTGTGTACACCACAGACTGAAACTTCCCACAGAAGCCTTGCAGGGGTGAAGGCTCAGAGAACAACCTTAGCTTCCTTATAATTAATTCTTACCAAGTTCAATAAATATTGTTGAGGGTATATGCTGGTATGATCTAGCTGTTTGAAAAGTGACCAGACATGGACAGTCATCATTTTCAGTATTGGAAACAAGGATTTTTTTCTTTCTGAAAATTTTCCTTGAGGTGTGAGTGTGTATATGTGTGTGTTTGTGCGCATGTGTGTGTATGTGTGAGAGAGAGATAACTCCAAACATTTCATTTTACATGTGCACATATCCAGTTGTGACTGGCTAGACAAGATTTTTTTTTTAAGTGTGTCTCAGGGAATATGAGTCTCACTAAATATAGCAGTCCACAACAGAGTTCCACAGACAAATAAAGTTAGGTTGTTGACTTTCTTACAGATTTAAAATACTCATTAACATTTCGAAGGCTTGTAAAAATTCTGAAGATGCTTATTTAACTGTATTTAATGCAGTGTTTTCGAAATTACTTTGACTGTGTAGCCTTTTGTGCAAAACATATTGGTAACCCACAGAATCATATCCCATAAAACACGTGTTGGGAAGTGATTAGCAAGAAAAATTATTTGGAGAATGACAGACTAATGGCTGGGTATTTTGGAATCTCTACACATCTCATCTACCAATTGATTTTGCTACAGGGCATCAGTGGGAGAAGATTCCTTTGAGTGGCAGTAACAAGGAAATAAGAAGACAGGAGAGGATTACTGAGCAACCTCTTGAAGAGGAGGAAGATGAGGACAGGAAGAACAAAGGTCACCAGGCAGCTGAAATTGAATGGCTGGGATTTCGAAAACCTAGCCAAGCTGACATGTTACATTCTAAACATGAAGAGGAGCAGAAGGTTTGGGATGAAGAAATTAATGATGATGATGATGATGATGATAATTGTAATGATGACAAAGATGAAGTTCGAGTGATAGAATTTAAGAAAAAACATGAAGAGGTTTCTCAATTTAAAGAGGAAGGTGATGCAAGTGAGGACTCCCCACTGAGCAGTGCCAGTTCCCAAGCCGTGACACCTGATGAGCAGCCAATCTTAGGGAAGAAGAGCGATATCTCCAGAAATGCTTATTCCAGATACAATACAATATCCTATCGGAAAATCAGAAAGGGAAATACCAAGCAAAGAATTGACGAATTCGAGTCTATGATGCATTTATAAACTAACTGGAACTGAAAAAGTCTCATGCCCACTAAAGGAAAAGCTAATTCTATTGTCCCAGGGTGCATATTTCTATGCCTTTTTTGAGTTATCACCTGGGGGGAGGTGGAAGTTGACTCTCTTTTTCACTATAGAATAATGTGGAAATAACTCTAGATAAAATTCAGTCTGATAACCTCAAATCAAAAAGCTTTAAATTCATTCTTGGGCGTTTGTCTTTTAAAACTTCACTAATATAGCATTGTGTGATCAGCACTAAGCAGTCAGTCCCCTGGGGGAATCTGGCATAATTTGGCTATCAATGTAGCAATGCTTGGAAAGGTGGTCATCAAATGAGACTATTTGAGGGGACTATTTGAAAAGATTCCTGTGTTTCTTTTGGTGTCTTCCTTTGTACATTGGAGTGATGGAAAGTCTGGTATTAAAACCTTTCTTACTTTTAAACATGGTTTTACAGACTCTGGCAATAAGCCTTCCAAAATTCTGCGCCTTTTCTATTATCACCAAACAAGATTTTAAGTGGCTTTCCTTGGCATCTACAGAGAGAAAATTCTATAGCCCTCCTTCCTAGGTGTTACCATTCACTGAATCTTCTCACAGAGGGAGATGAGCAATTGTCAGTCAGGAGAATTCTGTTTGCTAAATGTTGCCTTTATGCTTTCAAACTGAATTAAACCCATTGTGAGGTTGACACTGGGAGGGGCTAGAAGATTGGTGGGCAGCAGACTAAAGAGTTATGTTGGATAGTTTTATTTCTGTGGCTGAAAATAAAATCTTGTCTAGCACAGTTAAAGTCATTAAAAATAAAAATGACAGCTTTAGCACAATTTTAAGAAAATGCCCCTCTCTATTACCACATTTTCTCTTATTAACAGTATCTCAGAATAATTTTCTTTCCTTAGAAACCTGAGACAACGCTAGTCATAACTGTACTAGTTACTATGAAAATGGAAATAATTATCTTAGAATATTTTCAAAGTAGAGCGTGAGCATGTATTTTTAGTGAGAGAGCTCTGATAGTTGTTGGGAATATATAATTTACTGGACCTCAGCCCAAATCAAGATGCTTAAAATTGTACTTGTGGAGCTTCACTCAAACCAATGTGTCAAATAACGTATTGAATATTTATGAAAAGAGAGACTATATTTATATTCTTAGATAGTTTGTTCCACAATTTTTCATTTCATGCTTCCATATATATTACCCTGAACTTTCTATCACCACAGATAAAGATTTTGTTTTGCCCTGCAAATAAAAAGACAATTCCTTATTGTCTGAATGTAATACAGTCTTCATTGTACTATTCAACCCTTTGTTTATTTCTTTTTCATTTTGTGAAAAACTCTGGGTTAGTCCTCTTGGATGATGCTTATTTATGTGTAACATAAATCCCACATATTCTAATGACAACTTCTTTAATCCTTCCAGGTCATATATTATATTTCTATAGTATCACATACTATTATTTAGTTATTTACAAGACTCAAATTTGAATTCAGGATTACAGTGCTCCTTTTATTCTTTCAAACAGATACCATATAAAAGTTCTGTTACCCTCATTCTATACAACCTATAGATTTCATGTGTTACAATGTCAGTTTCCAGAATAAAAGTGAGGGAAATCAGGTCTTTATTGATAAAGTTAGGGAGATTGATGCAATAGGACAATTTCCAGTTTAGTTTAGATCATCTAATTTTTCTGCCTGGACAACCTGTTTTCTGGGTTACTGATAACCCCTATAATTTTCTACTGAATTTCAAAACCTGTTATGTGTTATCTATCACATAACAGGACTGTGTTTTTAACCTACTGTCAAGAGCCTGTATTTTGAGTTATTTCAACAGAAATGATGGATTCCTGTAGAAGTAGAGGTGGGTGACCTATGGTTATGTGGCACAGCAAAGCAAGTAGCTCTTATGGGACTCTAATATATGCTAACACTAGTCCTCTTAGTTCTGTGCTGTCACCAGACAATGAATGAACTATGAAAGATTTAGTCAACAGAAACTATTTTAGGGTGTGTTTAGTTGGTAAATGCTTCATGTTCATGGATGATGCAATGTTTTTGCAAAAAAAAAACCCTGAAACTACTCTTTGGCTTAGTGTCCATGGCCCTATACCGGCATCTTACATGAAAGCCACAGAGTTAAGCTACCTTAGGTAATATAATGGTGATGTTTGGCCATTTGAGTCTTTGTAACCTAGGAAACACAAAGGTCTGATTCAGATAGTGTGGGGGATTTTTAACATATTTGAAACTCAGGGGGAACATGATTAATAACACAAACTGTTAGCTACACATGAAGGTTTACTTGAGCTTTTGTGATTCAAAGTTCAGGGGTGGTACGGACTCTAAAACCAGGGAAGAGGGAGAATTAATTTATTCTGCAAATGCTGGTATTTCTTACGTGACTTTTTGTTTGCCTTTGTTGCTAGATGAACAGAAACTAATAATAGCTCTATTTCTCTGCCAATATAAAATCTACCTTTCATATAATGCTACATTGAAGGCACAGAATTTGCTAGCATCTCTCTCTCCCCCTACCTACCTATCTATCTACAATTTAAATAAAGAACTGCTGTGTATGACTTACTCTCAATAAAAGTTTGTCTCTTTATTTCTGGTTTCTAGACTTTATTTTCTTTAGCTGCCTTTTAAACTTTAGAAAGAATCCTTGTATATCAGCAGCTACTAAGATAATTAACGAATTCCTCTTCAGAAATCAAGAGAACACTTTATTTTAATTCATTTGCATTATTTATTTCAAAAGGGTCTTAAAATGATTGTATATAAAATTGTAAAAAGGATTTCTGGTAGGTAGATATGTAATATACATGAAAAATTTTTATTATTTTTTAAGGAACTGAGATACTGTTTAAGATGCATCTTAACATGAACAACTTGAAAAAAATCTCTGTAATCATCAAAGTAATACATTTAAACTATGCTGACATTTTCATAGTAATTGTTTCTGCATATTTACATGGGATAGTACTTTTGGCACATTTTCAAATGGAGAACGGACATTTAAGTTTTTCAATGTGATAGGGAAAACATTTATAATAAGTAATAATAGAAAATTATGGAGAAGGATAAAGCACCAGAGTATAATAAAGAAGAAATATGTTTGACAGTATGAGAAAGGCAACCACTTCTCTTAAAACTTGAACTTTCATCACTCTAAAAACCAATAGGATTGTAAAATGCAATGTTAAAAACTATATTTGCCAACATTAAAATATCAGAAAGAAACATAACACAATGAATATGGGTTTCTGATAACCCGTACAATATTCTACTTAACTTCAAAACACAGTATTGTTTAAAGACAATGAAAATGTGTACATAGTTCACGAAGAACATGAGATAACTTAGCCAGGCAATCAATACAAACACAATGACTTGGGTAGCAGTAAACAGTTGAAGTCACTCAGAACACGGCAAACTGCAAAAGCAAATGATGATCTCTAGTAGCTAACTGCCAGCACAGGAGAATTTTGGAAATGAATTTAGAAAATAATTTGGATGTTTACCTAGAATTTAAAGTTACATACTTGATTCCTTCTTTATAATAACTTCAGTTGGTCAGATGCAGAAAAAATGTACTTAAAGATGTTGAATTCCAACATCCTTTATACTCCATAGTTTTAGTTTTATTCTCCCCTTAGCAAACGTTTTCAGGCAATCCTTAACACAATTCACTTAATCTTTGGCTTCTCTTGTTTTTAAGCTAATATGTATAAAACTAGCAAATTTGGGGTAGTTGTTTGAAGCAGAAGATGTGTGTAATCTTCAACTAAATAACAAGCACCCTGATAACTGAGAATTTGATTATTCCTTCAAGTTTGTAAAACGGTATCCAGAGTGAAAGTTCACTTGAGATACTTTTGTACAGAAGGTCAGATGCAGACAAAGCTATACACCTGAAAGAGTTAAAAATATCCCAAAACATTTAATTTTCTTTACGTTGTGAGTAGAAACTCTTGATATTTCTTTCTTCCAGATCAAAGCATCAACAAATATTTAGATACATATATATATACACATCTACACACATACAGTATATTTACAAAAATTGCTGTTTTTGAATGGTCACTTAAAAATCTATTCATGCTATCAAAAATTTTAATTTAACATCTAATATAAAAGCTTTATTATATAGATACTTATGACCAATATCCTTAAACTGGTAAATATCTGTCAATTAATAATAAAACAGAAAGCTCTTGTTTTCAAAGAAATTATTATTTTTTTGATGGCAACTCATTATTAGAAACTCAGCATAATAGAAGTTGCTGTATTTGCTGGAAAATGAGAATTTTCCCTTGTGTTTTGTGTTTTTACAAAGCAAAGATTCACATAAACTTGCAAAGGGACCCTAATTGAAATGATAACTATTGTTCCATTAGGTTGAAAACAGAGGCATTAATTTTGTTTAGTGTGATGTTATTTTTTTTCTTTCTTTGAGGTACAGACACCACCAACACCTGGAATACCATCCATTAAGCCTGATTAGGGATATATAATACTTCATATGGCTTATTCAAAACTGTCAAAAAATAAATATTTTGTACAATATCTCTGGCTAATATTATTTTTTCTAATTGTAACGCATATTGTCTTGTAGCACCTATTGAGTAACCCGTGCAAAAGTTGTTGCAAAAGCACAGTAGTGACAATCTACACAATGAGTAGAAATAAAAAGTCATGGTTTGTGTTTTAAAGGACTCCAACTTTTTAACTTTTTATTTCTATTCAAGCTGAGCAATCTGCTAGCTTTGTTTAAAGGTTGGAGGAATCAAGAGTTGGTAATATTAATACAGGAGTCATTAAAAATTCATTGTAGGCCATTAGAAAGGGTAAAATAGTTCTCGGTGAATTTTTCCTTTAATAAAAAGCAGCCCCCAAACCATTTGTTTTCTAACAAAAAGCAGCCTGAAAAGTCAAGTTGCAATCATAGATATGCAAGCTAGAGGCTCGCACATGTAAAGCTAGTAGCTGTACCTGGAAGCCAGGCACATTCAATATGGTGATTCCTGCTCCCTTTTCCTTGTCACCAGGTGTGTGGGTGTCATGGTGCCAGTCAAGTAAAGCCACGTGTGCAAGGTCATGGTGACAGCCAGGTAGAAGCTGCGTTTGCATAATAAAAGATTAGGGTGGGAGGGCCAGTCTTTTCACTGGCTATGTAAATAGTACACCTGGTTAAACCAATCCCCTGGCTCTATGTAAATCAATCACCACCTCCTCAAACCTCTGTATAAAATCCATCAAATCTTGCCCCAAACCTGGAAAACCCTCTCTTGAGCAACTCACTTTCTCAACATGTGTAAGCTTTCTTGCTCTCTTCTTCTTTACCTATTAAACTTTCCACTCCTAGACCCACTCCTCATGTGTGTCTGTGTCCTGAATTCTTTCTTGGCATGAGACAATGAACCATGGGTATTTCCCCAGACAATGGAGCTGTATCAATATTATTCACTGAGGAAGAACCTTCCACATGTTCACTTCTTTCTCTCATATTTGGTCCAGGAGATGAAAAAGAATAGCTTCTGCACGAAGTCAAAGAGACAGATCACAGCAAAACATGTGGGGGTAGCCATGGTTATACCTACCCATCAATTGGTTACCACAGAGAGACCTAGTTTCTTTTTTCTGTTTATACAATATCCAAAAGAGACCAAAGAAGTTTAATTCAATCTCATTTCAATACTGTGGCATCAGTAATCTGAGACCAAGAAACTTTTAAATGCACCCACCTGAGATGACAGCCTTATATAAAGAAGAAAATTAATTATACAGCAGCATGGTATAGTGAGAGAAATGTTTTTTAGAGCCAGATAAAATGGAAATTGGGCTTTATCTCTTACTTGTGGGATGACCTTGGGCAATTTACCAAATTCTTCATCTGTATATGGGAGTTATCCTTCTTCTTCGTATAACAGGGAGAACGACACTCACTTTGTGAGTTGTACCCATCAGTGAGATGGGACACATATAGTGCCTACACAAATAGTGCCTACACATACTCAATGATAATTAGTTCCTTTCTTTTTCCCCATCACCCATTGTCATTTTTTCATTTTTAATCCAAGATTTTGGGGCTTTCTTCTGAGGTAAAAATTCTTCTTTTTCTTCTTTTTTTTTTTTTTTAGATGGAGTCTTGCTCTGTTTTCTAGGCTGTAGTGCAGTGGCGCGATCTCTGCTCACTGCAACCTCCACCTCCTGGGTTCAAGCAATTATCCTGCCTCAGCCTCCCAAGTAGCTGGGATTACAGGCGTCCACCACCATGCCCAGCTAATTTTTGTATTTTTAGTAGAGATGGGGTTTCACCATGTTACCCAGGCTGGTCTTGAACTCCTGACTTCATGATCCACCCACCTTGGCCTCCTAAAATGCTGGGATTACAGGCGTGAGCCACTGTGCCAGGTTGGTAAAATTTCTTTCTTGTATTCTGAATACAGGAATTCAATCAGAGATGTTAAAACAAAGAAAGATGGTACTCTCTGGTATGTTTAAACCTCATTCTATTGCATGAGTGCCCACTAAAAATAATTACAAGCCATTCATGAAATCAAGGTTGGTTGGGAATATTGGATTCCTATACACTGTAAATGGTATCTTTGCCCCTCTTCAGTCCCAAACTAACACTAGAAGCAAGGTGTTTTAATATCTAAGAGAATGTTTCCAAATTAGTGTGGTGAAGCTAATAATACATTGTGATCATGGCACATGGTGGTTTGCTGTGAGTGACAGCTGAGGGGATGTCAGCAAGCAGTATTAAGCAAATTTGATGCTGGTGATAAAACACGGTTGCACCAACAACAGCTGTGTCAGTTTACAAGAGAGTAGGGCAGAAGCGCTGGGTAACTATTGAAAAAGAGAAAGAAATTGTGCAAACTGAAAAGTCTCAGAAACACTTAGATGGCTTGGTAAGTTGGTTAGTCCTGTCAAATACTATCAAGACCACCCTTGTATTTAAGGTAACAAGATGCATAGACTTTTTTTTTTTTTTTTTTTTTTTTTAAAGAAAAGGCAATGACCTAAATTAATTCAGGGAAAAATCTGTAGCTCCTATAACACAGTCTCCTATTGAAGAATTCAGTACTGATTAGTACCTGTCTCATCCAAAGGTTTATCATTAGAAGTACCAGAAGATCAAGTAGCATTTATACCTTTATTCCAGTCTCCTGAAAAAAATTTAGAAGGTTCTGCTTGAGAAAATGTTGGTAGTGGATTTCATAATAAATCAATACACTCAAGTTTAGGCCCATATAGATTCCCAACTAGTGATCAGTTCCTTGCTTCTTAGAGTAACTGAGCAAATATATGACAAAAGCAATGTATAAAATTCTATCCAAGAACAAATTTGTGATGTTTGGAAACAATCCTTTGTTATATTGGCAATATAGATTTAAATATAGCTTTATATAATAAGTTGGTCAAGGTAAAGTCAGAAAGGATGTGAACTGAGAGGACTGCAGAAGGTTCTGTTAAGGAAAAAAATCCAACTTCCTTTAGATGATATACCCAAAGATGAGTGTATTCAAAACACAATTCATTTTTTTTTCAGAACAGAGTTGACTTCTTTGTGGAAAGTATTTTTGGATAAAAAGAGAGCCTATATACCCGGGGCAAAAAACCTCTCAGCATTTTTTAGTTACATGAAGAATTACATGAGGCACCTAGCATATTCAGTTTGTCACTAACTCAATTAGTCTTTTGGCAACTGACTTGTGTCCCCCCACCCCCCTTGCCCCATATGGCTCTGTTTTGAAAAGAATTACAGTCATGCATCATTTAATGACACAAATGCATTCTGAGAAATGTGTCATTAGGCAATTTCATCATTATGTGAACATCAGAGTGTACTTACACACAACTAGATGGTGTAGGTGGCCAACTACACCCCTAGGTTATATGGAATCCCTGTTGCTTCTAGGCTACAAACTTGTACATGTTACTGTATTGAATACTGTAGGCTATTGTAACACCATGGTGAGTATTTGTGTATCTAAACATATCTAAACATAGAAAAGGTAGAGTAAAGATACCATACTATTAATATAATCTTTTGGGACCAATGTCAAATACGTGGTTCACTGTTGACTAAAACATCATTATGTGTCATATAACTGTATCTCATTTTCTAGTCATTCTCTTACTCATCTGCAATTTTCAATTATTTGAAGAAAACATCTTAAATATGTTACAAATGTGCAGAAATAGGTCTTTTCCCCATTCTTATAGTTTTGCTTTTACGTTAACTCACTGGAAGTTAAAATTAAATGTTAAACTAGAAGTCAGAACGAAATATATCTAGTTTCACCATCATCTCAACTGAACAAAGGTTTACCTTTTAAAAAAAAAAAAAAAAACATAATAACAAGAATATAGTATGGTTGTCCTCCAGGGACCCAATCCCAGCAAAGAAATTTGTGTACCTCTTTCTAAGGAATTCTGTGAAGCAGATTTGTTCAGCCCAGTGACCTGAGGCAGCAGAATGAGCCCTGTCTCTGGAAACCTGAAATCTAATCTTGATTCTTTGACGGACTTGCCTGGGTTTTAAGATTTTTAGGTAATTTGTCCTCTCAGCATCAGTTTTCTTAATGAAATAAATGCAAAGGCTATCCTGATTTCTAAGGCCTCTTCTGGTATGCCAAAGTATTGGTATACTTAAGATTAGAGGCTTTATTTGGATGAAATCAGTATTTAATTTCCCCAAATTTTCAGTGTTTTCACTGGGTTCACACTGAGGGCTTTACTCTTTTTTCCTTCATAGAGATACCAGATCCCCTTCCTTCTTTGGTTAAGTCCAGGGGAAATTTTTCTTAACTCTCTTCCTAAGACTTGTTCACCTCATTTCTTTCCTGTTTCATGATGTTTCCTTCACTTTACTTTCCCTCTGAAATATTTTAGAGCCCATTTTTAGCATATTTCATTCCTGTGACCGCTACTATATCTAGAGTTGTATTTTATTATTTTTATAAAAAAGAAACTTTCAGCAGCTCTATTTCTGGTTTACTCATTTCAACTCCTCTTACTTGGCCCTGCACTAGAGTGCATTCAATGCTTAAATGCATTTTTGGTTACTACAGTGTGTTATAATCCAGCCTTTTTTCATTGCCTTTAAGAAAAATCCACATGAATCTAGGAAGTTATTGGTATCACAAATCTTTAACATTGTAGTTTTAAAAGCACAAAATGAGCTGAAACAGTGTTCACACCTAGAATTAAACAAGCATTTGAAGCCCTCTTCTTCCTCACTTAAATTTTTTTCCACTGATTCAGATTGGGAAAAACCATTATGTAATTTAGATCAAAATGCTACTGTCAAGCAGGGCTACCGGCAGTAGATCAATACCATTTCAAACTGTTAGGTAAGTATGCATGTAGTCTGGAGGGATTTCACAAATGTGATAGCTGTGGGCATCTGAGGTCTTCTAGCCATAAGAACTCAAGAAAGTTTTGTTTGATGAAAAAATCCCCAAATAAAGGATTAAATTAAGTTCTTGTTGATCATTCCTACTTGTGGGCCAGAAGAGCTGATTATTATCAAACACAGTCATTGGGAATACCCTCATGCTTTCTCAAGTCCTTCTGTCTTCATTTCCGGTTACCTGTTAGCTTCATAGGGAAATTGGCGGGATGAGTTCTAGCACAGGGTGGAAAGCAGGCAATTCAAAAGTCCACCCAGTTCTGAAGAAGGACTTCAGTCCAATGTTGGACTGTTTTCCTGAGTTATCTTTTGGTATTCCAAATATTGTGATTTATAAAAAATCTTCCATTCAAATTCTATTAAAATTGAAAATTTAAACCACCTCTGAGAAATATAGTTACCAAGTTCAGTGTTATTTTCACAGTATTTAATGCATTTACTATATAAAAACATCAGTTTCATTTCAGGCTTCATAATATTTTTCAAATTTCCACTTTTGATATGGCTTCACTGGGTCACAGACAGCTACTTTCAGGATCTTTTGAGAAAAATTTCCTTCCAAGCATAATAATTGCTGATTGTTTTCAAAAACAATGTGATTCACCTGGAGAGAAAGAGGATCTGGGAATGAGGTTGAATTTGATAACTGCAATATAAAGAAATGAAAACCAATTTAACAAAACTGACAGGCAGTTATATTTTTGATTTTTAAGAACTCTTCTGAACTAAATTATTAACATAAACACAGACTTTGAAAAGTATTAAATTTGTCTCTGTCTCAGACTAAGTAATCATCCTCCTCCAAGCTCTAAGACTTTCAAGTCCTCAGGAGGCAAAATAAAAATTTTTTGATGATATGGCTGAGAACTATATACTCTTTAAAGAGAAAACATTACTGATGACATTTATTGGATTTGATAGATGATAACTACTTCATTGACGGTAAAGAAAAAATACATACCGCAACAAAAAGTTAATTAATTTTTAAAGTAGGTGTCTTTGTGAATCTGGATTACAAAATTCTGGAAGTGATATATTTTATTTATGAGCTCTTTACCATAATCTCTGACAATTCATAATAACTGATGTCCAAAATCCAGATTAGGAAAAGCCAACAGCATTAAAGAAAGTTCTATTATTGCTTAATATTGAGTGAATATCCTAGAAACGGTAGATAAATTACATAGAACTTACTAATGGCTTATATTTTTTTTCATCTATAAATTCTCTCAATTACTTATGACTATGACAAAGACGATCTTAATTACACATGTTGTTTTTAAACCTTAGTAAGTTATCAAAAAGGGATGACTTTCATAATAATTATTTTAAAGATTGTTCCTACAAAAGTATCATCACCCTTGCAGGATTTTGGAAACATGATGCTTGAATATTGTCAAGGATTTGTAAAGAAGTCTCATTTTATACTTCTCTTGTTGTTTAAGACTTACATGTACTGGGGGACCTAGGAGGTATAGCATGAAAACTACTGAAAAACTGAAAAAAGAAGAAAGCTGATCACCAAGCTACTAATCTCCAGGACATTCGGTAACATCAAAAGGGAAACCCAAGACAGAAGGCAGCTGTGTCAAATGTCACGAAGTCATAGGTACAAACAAGGTAGGGAAAAGGTTTTTTTCCTATTTTTTTCCAATTTCCTATTTTTTTTTTTTTTCCAATTTTTGCTTTCTTAACTGAATTACCTCCTTTACCAAATCAGCTTACTGCTTAAGAGAAATTGCTATGCTTGAACACTTTCCCAAGATTCAATTCTGGAGATGAAGAATGTGTTTTAGTTCTCGTTCTTATTCATATTCTCTCTCTCTCTTAATCACTTTCTCTCTTTCTCTCCTTATCCCACTCCCCCTTTCTCCTTCCCTCCCTCCTGACTTTGGCACAGGGAGAAGGTAAGATGTAAGTTATTCACTACACTGCATGTATATGGATTTCTTAACACTATGCAAAAATAAAATTAGCAGCATATATACTAATAATTCCTAATCTTTCTGAATAACTCAACAATAACCATTATTACTAAAGAGAAAAAAACTGTCCAGAAAGAATTGAAATACAACAGAGAGGATCTAATGGGAGAAAGGCTGGAGAACACATTACTCAGGCCCCAGTTTTGGCCCTGAGCAGGAAGAAAAATGTTGAGAACAGTCATTGGCTGTGTTGTTAAAAGGAACGGAGGTACCTCAAGGAAGAAAAGGTGCTTACTTTAGGGATAGCCCTGGGCAAACTGAGAGTCTCTAAATACCCAAATATTTACTGTAGACAGTAGATTTGGTGGCCACCTGCTAGAGAGATGGTAGAAAATGTAAGAAGGCAGTTCTGAGACTATTCTCGCCAACCTTAAGCTCCTACACCAAGGCTTATGACTCCATATTCTGTTAAAATGTAATTGGGAAAAAATGGAGAGGACTTTGAGAATGAATACAGTAGACCGGGAATGTTCTGGTAAATAGAACAATGGGACCTTCAGAAAAGTATCCCTGATCCAGTAACATCTTCCGATTTCTGTGGTATAAATACTCCCAATATGGCCAGTTTCAAGCTACCAATGTGGTATGATTGAATGCAAAGTTGGCAAGGGCGCACACAAGCGGCTCCAGCGAGCTGGTGAAAGCTGGGACCAGCAGACCGTTAGAAGTCCCGGTCTCTGGGTACCGCAGGGGATGAAAAAGTCTCCTTCTATGGAAAGGCGACAGAATGAGGAACCAGATTCATTCTAAAGTGCAGGACTTGTAGGAGACATGCAGCTTCCTGTGCTGCCCCTATCCTCTCCTTCTAAGCATTTCTGATAACGAGTGGGGACCAATTCTAGTCCTTAAGCCTGACTTTTGGTGTTGTCGATTGACTGAAGCAACTGACAGCAATGTAACTACAATAACTTGGTGACTTCTATTTAAAATAACTCATTTGAAATAAATTTTGAAAAAGAAAAAAAGAAGGACTTGTCAACTTTCAAAAGATACCCATGTATCTCTATGAGTGAGCTTTTACATATCCCATTGTCACAAACACACAAAACTTCTGACTGAGGCAGCTGATAATGAAAATTTTATGTCCTATTTGATCAAAAGTCGTATTTGTGGTAAAGAAGAGGTACCAGTCTTTTGCTTACCAGTTCTGGATGAAAGACTGATGTTGATTTATGCAGCCATTTTAGCCCTTTGTTTCTGTTATCACAAGGGTGCAGGCTTACGCCTCCTTTATCTGGGGTGGGGGCTATACACCATTCGCCACATTTAATAAGTCTTAACCAGGTGTAATTAAATTGTTGAAGCTGTGGGGGAAATGAATAAAGGGTCACTTTAGGCAGCAGACACAGGCAGGGGCTTTGTCAAACATTTTTGTTAGCAATAGTTAAGAATATAGGAACTATGATCTGACATTTTAGATTCAAGTCCTGGTATTATCATTTGTAATTCTGATAGTATGGGCATATTATTTACCCTGTCTAATCTTATTTTTCTAATTTTTAAGTTGGATAGCGATTGTATCTATCTCAGAGGGTTGGGGTAATGACTATCATGTGTTTAGCACTCAATAAGCCTTCAATAAATGTTAGTTACAATAATAAAAATTATTTAGTGCAATTAGTTCTGTCTGCACATGGATATCATTTCAGTGTTCTGAATCCCAAACAAGCCTGGTGCTTAAAGAATTGGAATGTTCAGTCTACCACATGATTAAGGTTCTAAACCACAGGTGGCTACAGGGAGATAACAGTCACAGCCCTAAATTTCTTGCGTGGATTTTTGACGCTTCCTTGTACGAAACTATCATAAAGGCTTTGTCCAATTGTAGAAAAGGTGAAAGTCTTTCTTTGCTACTAGCACGAGGAATCATCAGGTTGCTACCAGGTTGGCATCCCCCAGTTCATAGAAACTGCTCTTGGAGAAGTTGCCAGTGTCTAAAATAAGCGCCAATTCAGGTAATGAAACTACGTTTTTAATCCTTAAATATTTTTCTTCAGTTGTTTACAACCTGGTATTATCTGCCTGCTCAATTTACTCTAATGCTCTGGGTCTGTGGGAAATTTATTGTTTTGTACTAACATAAATATATTTGAAAAAATAGGCTTCTGGTAAATATCTAAATGCCTTTACCTCATGAATCATTTGTATTGTAACTGAAGTTTAACTTTGATTATCAGGTTAGATCAAAGTCATTGTGTTGGAACTTGACATTGGAATGGTGGTCCTTGGACCAACATCCATATCACCTGGAAGCTAGTTAGAAGTGCTGAGTCTCAACCACATCATGGACCTACTGATTCAGAATCTGCAGTGTAACAAACTCCCTAGGTGATTTGTGTGAACATTAACATGTAGGAAGCATGGAAGCATGGTATAATATAAGGAAGTTATGTGCTACTAAGAGAAGCTAGATATTACCTTGGAAAAATATGTCTCAACTGCTTAAAAGGTTAATAACTAAGGAGACATTTTAGGTAGAAGGTAAAGGGACAGAATTGGATGATTCAGTCTAAGGGTCTTATTCTTTTTGAGCCTTTTTGGATGAACGTTGTAGTCATTGGCTTGGTATTAAGTCTCATTAATTCTGCCGAAAATGAGTTAACCTCCTCCACATTTCTTTATTTTTTATTACCCAAGCAAACCATGAGAGGCAGAAGCTAAAAATGAGCAACAAGACTAAAAGGGAGCTGGGGCTTTGTGGAAGGTGAAGGCTGAATAATTTATACTTTTGCCTCCCAGCATCCAATTGAGAAAGACTCAATGGTCATCAAAAATAGAACTTGGGTTTTCAGATAAAATACTGGTTACTCCGGCACAAAAAGTCCCTGCAATGATCATTCCTCCCCCCCAAAAAATGCATTATTTAATACTTTTCCTTTTATATAGTGTGAAATAACTGTGGTTTTGTTTTTACAATTTATGACTTTATTTCCTCTTTGTTAGTAAGTGAAAGTTATTTCTTTTAATGGGTTTTAACACTTTTTCACTTCCCTTTGACTCCTTTCTTTCCTAATTAAAAAAGAGTGGCCTTGGCTTCAGGTTTACAATTCATAGCTAAATATAGCAACAGAGATACCTTTTCTTCTAGTAGCAGCTTTGAGTGAAGAGGTAGAGATGGGATGCACCAAAAAATATAAACAGTATCTTGAAGTCAAAACAAAGATGTAAGACTTGACAAGCCTAGATTACCATTGCAAAATAATCTCTGTACCAAAGAACAATCTGCAATTTTGGGGACTGATTTCTACTCATGAATCCATTTTCCTCTGAGTCTTACTTGCCACTCAAACCAATAACTGTTTCCACAAACACAGAACTGTTAGGGAATATATGTTAGAGAGGGAAGTGTAATCACTCAGAGCTCACCTCCAGCACTGTGGAAGGAGTCTCTATTCCCTGCTTCCTGGCCCTACTCCCTTTACTAACCATTTTGCTCTGAGTTTGTGGAGTTTTCCTATGGAAGTTTCTACCATGGATCATGGATTTGGTTATTTCCATTATTCCCTTAAAATGCGGGAGAATGAGGGGAAAGGGGAATGGAATCAGAGAAGAAGACTGCTTCCTTAGAATGATTATGTAGAAATATGTTCTCTCTTTAGTATCTTTATCTATGTTACCCATTTTTTTACATTTTTATCTTTATTATTATTACAGCAAACATTTACAGAGCACTAAGCATTAGGTATTGTTCTGCAGGCTTCATATGTATTACCTAACTCCAACCTCACACCAGTTCTAGAAGTAGGCATGATTATCACTACCATTTACCCAAAGGTTAATGAATCTGCAGAAGTTAACACGCTTTGGCAAGTGATGGTGCCAGGACTGTATTCATTCTGGATCCAGTGAGTTGACTGCAGGACTCACACCTTTATTCCCTCAGTCACTGTCTTTGTGTTTAGTGATGGATTCTCTAATTACAAAGAAATTTAGAAAATTATTTTTCTATTGGGGAAAGATGAATTTCTCAATTGAGCAATGAATGTGTCATACCCTGCACCTGTCAGCTACCATGAGATAGAAAACAGTTTAGCATACCTCTTTGCTCCCATCACAATCTTCCAGAATGACTGTACTGTTTTCAATGGAAATGCATTTACCCAAAGCCACATTAATAAGCTAAAAAGCAAAATACGAAACAGGAATTAAAAAACAATTTAAAGTAGAACAAGACATTCAGACACATTTAGAAAATACAGAATATAAAACTATAATAAGGTTAAAAGATAGTTAATAGCTTAGCATTACTTAGCACTATCCAGTTTTATTGGTTGCTGTCTCTAACAGAGACATAATGTAATCTTGTAATAGTACAGCTTCAATCTGTTAATTTTGGCCTGTGATCAGCCATAGAGCCAACACACAGAAGCTTTTAATTAACCCTTGCCTGGAATGCTAAATAACAAATGAGCAAAGGTGGCAAGAAAAGTAGTTATTTTCTGGTCTTAAGTTTATCTAATGCAGATACTAAAAGTCAATGCACTAAAAGTCAATGCACATATAAGAGTTATGAGCTATGTTCCCTGACTGACCCCTTCAAGCCTTTTGACTGCTTAAGCACTGAATCATAGATAAATTGAGTCCTTCAAAGAACAGCAGATTCCAGCTGATTCCCTGTCAGAATCTCCTTAATGACTCAAGCAAGCTACAATTCATTACAGGAAAGTCACAAAAGCTAATCTAGAGCCAAGCATAAAGGCACTTTCTGGCAGGCCCCCAGGTTTTCAATGGATTTACAGGGTCAAATATGGAGGTAGCTTTCTTTAAGTCACCATTTATTGCAGAAAAATGTTGATTTCCCTTCCTCCTTTGACATCCTGGGAAGGGCTAACAAAATGATGGGCTAACAGTGCAACTTAGGGTTTTCAGATTTCTAGAACAGCTGTGCAGAGCCGAATCTATATGACATGTCCCGGGAAAGCCTCCTGAGCTGGGAGGAGCTGAAGTCTTTGTTGCCAGGGATACTATTTGTGCCCTTCCTGTTCTACGATGCCTAACAACGAGCTCTAACTCAGGGTGCTGCACTGATGGTGGCTGGATTCTCACAGAGTTGCCAGACTTCATAAAAGGGGGCTCAGTACATTGGTCCTCACTTTTACATGCTTAGCTTAGTGGACAAGAAAGTAAAGGACATCTTCAGGGATCAGAATACGCAGAAAAAATTAAAGGCTACAGGGAAACATGCAAAGGTTGGCAAGAAAGACTTGCTCCCTCATATGGATGGAAGAAAAACAGAGGCATGGGTAAGCCAAAAAGCTGGAATTCAGGTCTTCCATGTAACAGCGGAAAAACAGACCTTCAGTTGAATGCTGCACTAGGAAAAACAATTTGCCCATTAGCACAGGGAGAAAACAAGGAAGCTGGATTCTCCCTGAGAATCTGAAACTTTACACCAGCCTTCATTTGGGTTTGAGATGAATATTTACACCACCTGCCTTGGACAGGAACCATCACAGACTTTCAAGGCATAGAAACAAATGCTAAAAATAGTACCAGGTTGATAATGACTTCTGAGGTGCCTGGCACGGACAGAAACAAAGCAACTGTGGAAGGATGGCACCTCTATCAAAAATCCTCAGAGAAAGCTCTATTCGCAATTTAAAATGACAAATATGGGAGGAGACAGCTCGCTGTTAGTAAATGTGGGCATCACAAGGCACAGAAGGATTTAGTGCCCCCTAGTCCCAGCCCTGAACTTCACTGAGAAGAAGGTGAATAGAAAGACGTGATGGTAGAATAATCTCGGGGCTTAAAAGAAGGAAAGCATGCTGCAGTTGCTCTCTGTACTTCAGCAGAGATAAATATTATATAAGCTCCTATATTTGTGGATCATGCAGAAATATTCTATCTTCAAACAAATTTGGAAAATGCAGGTTTCCACAGAGCTGAACAGGTGGTTCTACTCCAGAACTTCTCAAAATCTTCAGGGTGTTTATGTTCAGCTTGCTGCTCAGAATGTTGTACGAATGTTTCTCAAATGTACTTGACCATGGAACTCTGAGACAGCACAAGTAACATTGGTCAGGACAGTGTTTAAGAACCCCCCGGTTAACTGATATTTGTGTTTATTTTGTATAATCCCTCCAAGAACCGAAAAGCATTGGAAGGAAAGATAAAATTTTCTGTCCCTTACATGCCCCTCTCTCACTTGACCTGAAGATTTTTTTTTCCCTTCTTCTTAGAAATTACCAAGGAAACTATTTAATTGCGGTTTTTGCCATTGAAGGAACTTTCACACCAACCTAATACTTTCCTTCTTATAGACATCGTCTCTGAAGTGCTTTGGAATTGTTATTCTTCATTTCATTATGAACCATTTTTAGAATTTTTCCTTTTTATTTAAAAATAATTGATCCATGTTTTTACTGTAAACCATTTTAATCTTTAAAATAATCAGCCAGTGCATAAATGTCAAAGTATCCATGTTGTATTATTTCACTTTCCAATTTAGGAAGTAGACATTCCCCATAATTTATGACAGAATTGTTAAACATTAGGCTATTTGCCAGCAGTTTAATCCAGTGTAAAAACACATTATTGCTGAGATTCTTTTATTAGCTTCAAATATTTTCGTTTCAATAAGAAAATATTTCTTCTTATTACAAAAAACATGAACTTTCACTGGATTTAAATTCCTACACGTGGAGGTTGAAAAAAGGGAAACAGAGCTATAGACTGTTTGCCAGCAGTTTAATCCAGTGTAAAAATACATTATTGGTGAGATTATTAGCTTCAAATATTGTTGGTTCAGTAAGAAAGTATTTGTTCTTATTACAAAACACAAAACTTTCACTGGATTCAAATACCTACGTGTGAAGGTTGAAAGAAGGGAAACGGAGCAAGATACAAAAAGAAGTTGTGGAGTTTATTTTCTTGGAAATTTCCAGGATTATCTATCCAAAGTAATGATCTACTTAATATACTCCAAATTACCTGGAGAAAGGTCCTAATTTTTTAAAAATGGTAATAACGCTCCCTGCTGGTTGCTTCAGAAGGGAGCAAACTACATCTTCACTGAAATTTGTTTAAGGAAACAACAAAGGAAAATAGAAGGAATTTGTTAAAATCAGTTTTTAAACTACTTGCTGCATTTTGATATGTTATAGCGGAGGCATCAGCAGAAGGCTGTTTCATTAGGGGAGCTCTTCAGAAATTTCGTAGGAACTCACACAAGTTAGCCTAACAGTGGAGCCAAAACGTAGTTTTCTAGTGCCCTCTGGTGGTTAAAGTTCAGTATTACTCTTACTGAGATTGTGCTGTTGGAATGGGAAAAATTACAATAGTGGGAATTCTTTTTTTTTTTTTTTTTCTGCTCAGGGGTTGAAATTAAAAATTGTAAATTTACTTTACAGTTATATTTGACATGTTGTCATTTGAACAGTGTGTATATAAATCCAAAATGTCTGATAAGTTACCAGGTTGAGCCACCTAAATTAGCTGCCATTCTATTTGGACCTATAAAAATGGCAATTTTATAATACAGTACATTACCTAAAAACAGGTCGCATATACTTATTTATCAGTTGAATTTTGTAAAAAACAGAACCATTTTTTTTTTTTAAACAGAACCATTTTTTAAGACTAGTTTTCTGTCTCTCATAGCTTTCCTGGATTTCCCTAATACTTTCAAGGGGAGTATTATAATAAGTTTTTGCTATCAGGAGAATTTCCAGATAGAAAGCATGGTATAACCCACCCTCTAGAAGAACTGAAAAAATTTGGCCTAAAAGGGCAGGATAACTAATGGTCACATTTTAAAATAATGTCTTGGATGAAGAAAAAGGAAGCTGAAATAAAACAAAAACACTGGGGATAGTTATAAGTCAAATCAAATTGGAAATAAAAGATTAGAAATAAGCATGAATGGCGAAGAACCCCAGCTGAAGGCTTGGCTAATCATATTTAAACCCACGTGTCTTACCATCCTCTTCAAATGCAGCTTCACTCCTAGAATGGGTTTGAAATGGCTTTTCCCCAGCTTTTCCTCTTCCTTGATGTTTTCTTAGTCTTGCACTCTGGCCACCTTATCTGGCTTAGCTTCTTCCCTTTGGATACCATCTCTCATGTCCTGGAATGTTATCTGCTATTTTCTGATATTTTCTGTTATTTTAAGTCCCTCTTTGAAATCTTTACAAACCCTAATTAAATCTTATCACCCCCTTGCTTAACTCTGCTCAGTAACTTCCCACTACTTTCAGAAGAAAGAAGGAAGTAAGGAAGGAAAGATGGAAGGAAAGAAAGAAAATCCTTACTTTGGTTACAAGGACCTGTGTGATCTGGCTCCTTCCTTCCCCTTCCCCTTCATCTGATGCCATTCTTCCCTCCTTCACATCCTGACAACAACATTTGTCTTCTTTCCAGTGCTTGGATGGAGAACACTCACCTGTCTGACGGCTTTACATGACCTTCACCCTCTGCCTAGCACTCTTCTTTGGAGTTTTGCTGACTGACACTTAGTGTTTTCGGCCTGAGTTACAAAGTCTCCTTCTCAGAGAGGATTTCTCGACCACTCTAACTGCGAATTCATCAACTGTGGCCGGCTCCCTAAATGAAGGCTATTATATTTTGTATTTACACTTGACTTGCTTATTTGTTTATATCTTTCTTCCCTACCCAAATTAAGCTCCACAAGGAAGGGATCAAGTCTGCTTCATTCATCGCCCTGTAATCCAAGTCTGAAATACTCCCAGATCTATGGATACTCAATAGATATCTGTTGAGTTAATCAATGAACATGACCACTTGGTAGCCTTCCTTAAGTTTACCTATATTAAATTCTCAGCTATGCTTTGTCCCATCTATGATCATACTTGATGTTTATTTATGATGTAATTATTCATTCTTTCCACACATTTTTGAAAGAGATTTTGTGTTTTGTTTTTATGGAGTAAGATTTTAAGTTGTCACCTGAACTTACCACACCACTAGCTCTCACAATGGGAGCCTTTAAGTCAGGAAAGACGTTCTCCAAGTACCATTTGAAACTTTTGCACTTCAGTTTCTTTCGCAGCTCCCTTTGCTGGGTGAGGTTGCCAACATCTAGCCCTTGGTCGATGAGGTGGTCTCCATGGCCATAGAACAGCTCCTTATACTCATCCAACCAGACCTCAGCAACCCGCACCAAGTTCCGCTCTACTGTCTTCATCCGGTCTTTGGGGAAGGAATACGGATTGTCATTTCTGAATATATGGCCCACTCGGGAGCAGGGAATGATCTCAATTTCACCACCACACATCCACACCTGGAAGAATTTGATGATAAGCATCAATTATCAAATGATTATCCACAGATCATGGGCACTTAACAATGACAAGAAACCACCTGGCTGGCGACCTGGTTTCCCCCTACCTGAAATAATATTCAACTTCAAAAACACTGTTGCAATAGAAAATCAAACTCAACAGGCTTATTTAATTTTGTGTATTGCTGTGGATCATTTTAGGATTAGTGAAATGTAGTTTTTTCATTTCCTAACCTGCAATGTAAGTTTTTATTTTAATTGGTAAATAAATCTTCACAGAATCCCATTTTGTAAAATATGAGTTCTTGTTTTGGTTGAATCAGGAAAAGAAGTGTAGATGTCCATTTGTTCACATTCCCCTACTCTCATTTTGGGAGGAACCAAAAGGCTTGTGGTACACAACTCAAAACCATTTTTCTTGATCAGCAGCTCCAAAATTACACCCTTTTACCTACATACAGAACACCCACCCAATAGGAAAGCAATTACTTTTTGGATACTCTCTACTACTGCTGTTGCCAAGGCTTTCTCAGAAGTTAATTGGTGATTGTATAATAGATGGTATAAAGTATCCAAAGGAGCTGTACTATGAGCACACTTGACCTGTCGGTGACCTGCTTTAGAGGTATTTTTACCTCCTTCTGTCATTTGTGTTCTCCAAGATGATCCAATACAGATTGAGTCTATTCCTTCCAACATACTAGACAGATGTCCCAGAAGAGTTATTCTGTATCACGTATGACTCCCACAACATTTACTCTGAGTGGCAGAAAGTCATTTCCCCCATATTTACAAGCAGAAATGGTGTTGTGAAAGACTAGGGAATGCTAATAAATTTCACAACAGCAATTGATTCCTCCAAATTCAATCTGAGATATGAAAAAATTAATCCAGAGACCCTAAAATTTCTGCGAAATTTCCTCTTAGTGGCAGTCACATATCTGATTATAGTAGTAAAATCAAACCATTTAAATTAACTCATTATTGTAAAGAAAATTTGGGAAACACCTGGTAATACCTTGAATGAGAGCTCCATATTTTCCCCACCCCAAACATCAAGGCCAGGGTCGTATGTTCCAAGTTCAAAAAAGTAACTTTTGTCAATAGAAAATAATCCACCAGCCATGACAGGGCACCTACAAAAAGAAAAGTTTGTTGTTTAAACTTGCATTTCATGAAAGTTCGACTTTTAGAGTTGGTCCTCTGTACATTTGTACTGGAGGTAGAAGGCTTTTCAGAATAGCTATCTGATGCAGGGAAGCCCTGGGACGGAGTCACAAATAGGGCTTAAATGATGCCATCCCTCGATCATTGTGGCAGAGCTTGATTAGGTTCAGCAAAGATGTATCCTGGAACTAGTATTATTTGCCCTTTATACTGTGACACAAACTGTCCAGGAATGTTGTTTTTAACACTTATTCAGGGCTGAGGGAGTATCAGGCACTATCGTAAGTATTATATACATACCAGCCCAGACTTCACAAAAAATCCTGTGAGTATGTATGATTATTAAGAATCTGCAACACTGGGCCGGGCACAGTGGCTCAAGCCTGTAATCCCAGCACTTTGGGAGGCCGAGACAGGCGGATCACGACGTCAGGAGATCGAGACCATCCTGGCTAACACGGTGAAACCCCGTCTCTACTAAAAAATACAAAAAACTAGCCGGGCGAGGTGGCGAGCGCCTGTAGTCCCAGCTGCTCGGGAGGCTGAGGCAGGAGAATGGCGTAAACCCGGGAGGCGGAGCTTGCAGTGAGCTGAGATCTGGCCACTGCACTCCAGCCTGGGTGACAGAGCGAGACTCCGTCTCAAAAAAAAAAAAAAAAAAAAAAAAAAAGAATCTGCAACACTGGATGTGAGGGCGATCTGGCTGCGACATCTGTCACCCCATTGATTGCCAGGGTTGATTCGGTTGATCCGGCTGGCCAGGCAGGTGTCCCCTTCCTCCCTCACTTCTCCGTGTGCGTCCCTCCCGGAAGCTGCGCTCTCTGTGGAAGAGGCCGACCATCCCCGACAGAGGAGGGCCGGTCTTCCCTCAAGGGTATATGAGCAGCTGCGCTCCCTGCTAGAACCTCCAAGCAAGCTCTCAGGAATTGGCAACACAGAGAAGGTAAGAAACTTTCCCAAGGACAGTTGACACCTTGGGTTTGCTCTGGGCGGTCTGAGGGGTCGCTGTGCCACTGACTCCACTGTACTGCCTCTCAGCGGTTACCGGAAGGAAGGCCGTGAGTGTGAGTTATCCAGGTTCTGGGTATTTTGAACAAAGAATTGAACAAAACACTAACAAAGGAACGAAACACATGAAGGAAGCAGCACAAGCAGGGATTTATTAAAGCGAGAAAGCGCTCCACAGGGTGGGAGTGGGCCGGAGCAAACGGGTTACAAAGTTTTCTGAGTTTCGAGTACTCCTTCCGAGGTCCCTATCGGCTGCCCCTTATCTGGGTGAAGGATTTGGTTGACTAATGAAAGGCTGAGGTGAATCGGCGCCCTATGCAGATGAAGGGAAGGTCCCTGCTTGGCCAGTCCAAGGCACCCTCCCTTTCCGTCTGAGACGTGGTGGAAGGGGAGGGCTGTAGGGAGAGTAGCCTTTGATCCTTTTTTACTCGGGTGTGGGGAAATGGAATTTTCCTTCTGGTTTAGCTTTAGGAGGTGGGTGTTAATCGGCCTTCGATCCCCTGCCCCTAGACCCAGGTGTTTTCCTTTTGATCCGGCTTTGGGAAGTCAGCAGGAATTGGTCTTCGATTCCCTGCCCCCCAGACCTTGGTGTTTTTCCTTGATTGGACTTCAGGAAGTCAGCATGAATTGGCCTCAAGGTTCTTGCCTCCAGACCCTATTCTCCTGCCTCACAACCACACACAAACTTTACCCACAGCATGTTATATGGCAAGCACCTTTCAAAGCACTTTATGTATTATCTGATTCAGTTCTTAAAACAATCTAAGTAGCAGCTACTTTTATAAGTCTTCATGTAAAAATGAGGAAACAGAGGCTCAAGATGATAAGTAGCCTTTTTAAGCTCATACCACTTCTCAGTAGTAGAGTGGAGATTCAAACTGTCTCCAGAGCCTTCACTAATAATATTGATCATGGAGAATAGAAACTACATTTTAGTCAGCAGTTAGCGAAGACTGGAATCACTTCCTATGGTGGTCACCACTCAGCCAGCTGAAGTAGTTTCTGTGGAGAGTCTGCTCTGTGCTTAGTGTATACAGTGATCTCAAGGGGGAGGTAATTCCTGTCCCACACCTCTCTCCCCTCTGCCACCATTTATGTTCATGTTCTTTCTGCACTCCAATTTTCCTACTAGTCTATCCAGAATGCATTCTCTTCCTAACATTATGTTGAATGTAGTCTGAACTCAACCACTGTATTGGCCCTCAACATGAGAGTTTGGAAAAAGCAGAGGTTCTTTAGGTGTAGGTTCAGAATAAGAGTGTTAAATCCAGGTAGTTCTGGGTTTGAGTCTCAAATTCTTCTTTCATTAACTGTGTATCTCTAGGAAAATTACTTAATGCTTTTAAGTCTCAATTTCCTCATCTCTTTAAGGTGAATACTTCCACCTGCCTCCTAGAGTTAGGAAGAGAGTTAGGTGCCTGGCACAGAGTGCTTAATAAATGGTAGAACCTTCACTTCTTTGGTTGGCGGAACAATTCTGAAGGTATCACAACTGGCAAGGAAGGTGGTATGACTGATTGAGGGGTAAGTTTGGGGAAAACATGCTTCAATGCACAGTCTGGGCTTGGCTTTCTCTTGGGGCTGGCTTGCTTGTGTCTGCTTAAGTGGTGACTACAACAGGGAAAATTTAAGCTCCCTGCTGCTCTTTCTGTGGCTGGCTGAATGCTTGTCCTGTAGGCCTAGATTCTGAAGAAGTAATGGGAGGCCTCCACTTCAGCTTCAGGTCTAAGCTGTGTTCTTTAATGCAGTTTCTTGGGAATAAAAGCCCAAACTTGAATTCATATCCAGCTTCTGAATCGATTTTTAAATTTATTCATAGAATTTGGCACTTTTCTCATGGAGGGGGTAGGATTAGTCTGTAAAAGAAAATCCTAACCATTGCTATCATTAGCATGATATTTTATTACTATTATTTACTTTTAATTTGTATTTATGTTTACTTTAATATTACATGTGTTTATATAGTATGTATGCAGCACATTTTGCTAGTTTGTGTTTCTTAGGTTACAAATCCTAGGGGACAGGATAGCATTAGTGAATTTTTGTGTGTTCAGCCCTGAGTAAGGTACGAATGACCAGTGAAGAATTCGTTTTGGGAACAAATTTCTCAGGAATATTGTGTTTGCTTTGGTAATCTATTGGCTAGAACTGTGATTCTTAATGTTCTATAGAATAATAAGCTGTTTTGTAGAATTTTTTATGCTTTTACGAAAAGATATATGACTGCTTTCTAGTCTTAAATTTCACACACTTACCTTATTGCATCAGTTTCTTTAATTCTGTTTTTTGCAATGACATCTGGAGGAATTGTTCTCCAACCAAAGTTCATGGGCCACACAAAGATGCCTCTTTGAAAGTTGTCCACTGTCATGTAACTAATCCAGGAAGAAAAAAACCAAAGTGTTATCTGGGATTATATAAATCTTTATGTACTTTATCAATTTGGTTTCACAACGTAGTCAAATGAATGAAACAAGTGCTTATGATGATTTTAGAGCACCACCTTTTAATAATAGTTCAAGAAGTTCATTTACAAGTACAATTTGCTTTAGTAACTAATTGGCTTGATTATTTGTGCTTAACTTATACTTTTATTTTAACACTATTCTGGTCAGTTTTGAAGAAAAAAAGTACAAGGGCAACTTAGAAGCACATACACGTTTCCCACAGAAATAAGAACTAAACTTGAGGTAAATAAATATTTGTGGGTTCAGCTAAATATAAAGGGGGAAAAAAAGATAATGAGTATTAGGATTTATTGTTATTTAGAGTCAAGAATTTGTAGTGACCAGATAGATTATTGCATCAGCAGACTCTGATCCCAAGATATCGACCATGCTTTTCCATTTATTTAAGTAAACTATGTATGTTTTAGATTTTCAAAAAACGCACATATTGGGCATATACTCAGCACTTTCTGCTGCTTGTGTTTAAAGATGTGCTTAGAAGTATCTTGTGGAATGTGTCAATATTACCTCATATCCTTATCATTGATGACTTCGATTACTGGACAGGCCACTTTCTTTCTACTTAAATACACTCTTTCCAGAAGAGGTTCCAACCAACCAACGTTACATTCCACATGAGAATCTAAAAATGTCAACACATCACCTAGAGAGCCAAAAACACAAAAATCTTTGAAAATACAATATATTGAATGTGTGTACTTCATGTTCAAAGTTATTGATGATTGCTCCAGAAATGTGGCTGTAAATGCAGTAATCTTTTTTTTTTTTTTTTTCTGAATTCGTAGTCAGCATAATTTCATTTCATACTGAAATGAGAGAAACTTTGCTCCTAGGAGTCCTGTGGTGCAAACTTAATTTATGTTTGGAAAAAAATGGTAAGCCATTTAGAATGGGTAAACGAATCTGAAAAGAATACTTGGTATTAAAGGTAGTTGCTGAAGTCCCCTCTAAGAGAGTGTGCCCATTAACGCTGGGGATGCAGGATTTGGGACTTTGTTTTTAAGAAGCAGAGAGACTGAGATGACAAGTTTGTCCTTAGGAATGATGAAGAGGAAAAATTACTTCACACAATAGGGATGAAAGAAATTAAAGTGGACGAACCGGCGAGGCTAGGAGGTACTAGAAAAGAGTTATAGGAGACGGGAGTGGGGAATGGGAGGTTGCTGATTAATGGCTATGGAGTTTTATTTTTGCAAGGTGAAAAGAGTCATGTAGACTGCACATCAATGTGAACGTATGTAACACTATGGGCCTGTACACTTAAAAATGGTTAAGATGGTCCATTTTTATATTCTATGTATTTTACACAATTTTTAAAAAGACTTAAGAGGAAGAAAAAAAAAAAAGGAAAAGAAAGTTGGAGACCAGAAGTAGTATTAAGAACTCTTTTTTCCCCTGTTAGTTGTGTGAAGTAACACTCTTTCCCTCCCCAGTGAAACCTCAGTAGCATCTACATTGCTCCAGAGGATCTTATACAAGTGAAGTATGTGTATGTGTGTGTGTGGTGTGATGTGTGTGTGAGAGAGTGTAACAATCTAGGAAATAAGCTCCTGGTCCAGATCCTATGTGTGATCTTTCAGGCCCAACCACAGGTAAAACAAAGGCTCTACCTAGTGGGGCTCATGGGGGAAACCTGCTTTCTCACTCAGACTTGGTGCCCAGCCAGTGTGTTGAAGTCTCTAAAGGGAGTTGTGGTCCAGGACTCAGACCCCCCACTCGGCTGCAGGACTTGCTCTTCTGCCTGTCTGCATTCCTAACCCAGGTGCCTCCATTCGGGCCAAAACCTCTGCCAGGACCACTTTATTGGAGAGGGAATGGGTCTCGAAGACACTTTGCTCAACTCGGACTCACTATTCAGTGCTTTCCCACTCCTAGCCTTTCCCTTTCTTACTCTGGATCCCAGGGCCACATAACAGAAGGACCCTTTTGTGCTGGGTTCCTTGAGCAGGCAGTGAGCTGCCCCTCTTGTCTGCTCTGCTCTGACCCACCGCGCAGCAACATTCCAGGGGGAAAAATGGAACCCAGGAGGAGCCAATGCCTTCTCCTCTTCAGCCTCCTGCTGATACTGTTGCAGTAAGGGATTAAGGCTTGACTACTGCTTTCATTTTGGTTTATCATTTTAATTGACTACTTTGATACCTGGATGCTCAGCTCAGCTCTTGACATACCTGTAAGAACAACCATCATCTAAGTGCTTGTTCTATGCCAGCCTCCATTCTAAACATTCTTCATGGATGTTTTATGTCGTCCTTACAACAACCCTGTAGTATAGAACTAATTTTTATTCCCACTTAAGAGACAAGGAAACTAAAGAACAAAGACCTTAGGTAACTTTTCTATGGTTGCACAGCTAACAAACAGCAATGTGATATTAGAAAACAAGTAGCTCATTCCATAGATTACGTTCCTTAAAAATTGCTAGAAGGAGGCAGAGCTTTGGGTATGGGAAGGCTTAGAGAACAAAATGAGGACAGTTATCTAGATGATAGATCATTATCACTGAAATCTGCAAACTACCTCTCAATTAATGGAATTTAGCATCATATTAATTACTTGGTTAACAATGGCATTTTTGCATCAGGGTAAGGTATTGGTGTGGAGTGTTCTTGAGGAGTCTGTTTAGTGAAACCATCTGTGAGAGGCAACTCCCCCACCATGTAGTCCTCTGTTCTTGGAGATGGCAGTTTCATCTCCTGACCAGGCTGGAAGGGTCCTATTTTCAGGGCATTAATGCTTGTTTGACAATGACAGAGTATTGTCCCCTGCATGGTCTGAATGTGTGTGTCAATCCAAAATTCATATTTTGAAACCTAACCCTAAGGTGATAGTATTAGGAGGTGGGGCCTTTGTGATAAGATCATGAGGGTAGAGCCTTACTTAAGTAGGATTAGTGCCCATATGAAAGAGGGTGGAGAGTGTTTGTGAGCCCCTTTTGCCCTTCCACCATGTAAGGTCACAGCAACAAGGTGCCACCTTTGAAGCAGACAGTGAGCTGTCACTAGACACCGAATCTGCTAGTGCCTTGATCTTGGACTTCCCAGCCTCCAAAACTGTGATCAATAAATATATGCTATTTATAAATTATCTAGTGTAAGGCATTTTGTTATAGCAGCCCAAAAGGACTAAGCCATCTCCTAAGGGTGTCCTTTGGGGATAGCACTTTTGGGACAACCCTCTCCCTGGTCATGGGAAGACTCACAGGGTCATGTAGGTGTATGAAGCATGGCCTGCTAAAGTGCACTTGGCTAGTGGTATACAATGTGGTAAAAAAAAGATTCCTGGCCAGGCGTGGTGGCTTATGCCTGTAATCTTAGCACTTTGGGAGGCCGAGATGGTAGGATCATGAAGCTGAGAGATCAAGGCCATCCTGGCCAACATGGTGAAACCCCATCTCTACTAAAAATACAAAAATCAGCTGGGTGTGTGTGTGTGTGCCTGCAGCCCTAGCTATTCAGGAGGCTGGGGCAGAAAATCACTTGAACCCGGGAGGTGGAGGTTGCAGTGAGCAGAGATGGCGGCACTGCACGCCAGCCTGGTGACACAGTGAGACTCCGTCTCAAAAACAAAAAACAAAAAAACAAAAACAAAAAATAAGATTTCTACTTGTGGTCCATTCAGACCTAGAGTTTAAAGAGCAGTGTTTACTACACCACCTGTCCCTATCCCCCTAGCAGCCTTATGAAGTCACAGGGGCCTGGATTATCTTTTGCAGTCCCCAGTGGCAGCAGGATGGGTCCCCAAACCTACATTCACTTCCCACCTGGCCCAGATCCCTATGAAAATTCTCATTCATTTGCTGCCAGGACCTAAGGGAAGCAGCATCTGCTCAAAACATAGTCTGGAATTTTATATTGTTTTATTTTGGGGAAGAGGAGAATCCTCCCATGCATGCATGCTATTGCTCTACTTTCAGACATTTTGTTTCAAAATAAGATCTTAGGACTATGTTAGGTGAGAAAACAGGGAGCTCTCTGTGTAGCTGACTCTTGGTGGGATTTGTGATTGGCGTGGTTATTGTCTATGGACATTGTACACACTGTTCCTGATTTGGAGAGGCTGAGAAGCACAGTGAAATAAGCATAGCATTAAAGTTACATACAACAGCCTTCAATCCGAGCTCTGCTTTTCCTAGCCAGTTTAGATAAGTTACTTAACCTTTTTGAGCTTTGCCCTGTAAAGATATTTCTAAGATCTACCTGATACCTAAATTCTTTAAAAATGGCTAGTATAATTTACAGTCAGAATAATCAACCCAATCACTTAAAATTTTTAAATTGACACATAATAATTGTATATATTTATGGGGTACATAGTGATATTTGATACATAAAATGTGTAGTGATCAAATCAGGGTAATTAGCATATCAATCACCTCAAACATTTATCATTTATCTGTATTGGGAACATTCAAAATCCTCTCTGATAGGTACTTGAAAACATATAATAAACTGTTATTAACTATAGTGACCCTATAGTGCTATAGAGCACTAGATTTGGAAAGGGTAGGGGAGAGGGAATATAGGGAGAGGTTGGTTAAAGAATATAAAATTTTAGTCCAATCTTGATTGCTACCTGGTAGGATTTTCTTTTTTCTAAGGATAGGTCACAATAATACTGGATTGTTTACAGATGGGTTTCATTTGTAGCTTAAAAATTTGGAGGGTGGGGGGCAACATAAAACTGTTCAATGTGCCAAACAATTTTGGGTCCTTGTTGAGCATGGACCCCCACTTATATCCAGTGTACCAGCCTGGAGTATTGCTGCAGAACCAGTTAATGCTGGATGGTTATGTCAAGGGTTCCTCGAGAGATGTTGGCTTGGCATGCCATTTAATTTTACATAATGCCTCCTAAGTAATGCTAAGGAAACAATTTTTACCTGCAGCAGATACAAGTTATAAAAGTTTGCAGAAAGATGTCTACTGTTGCTTTTTAGGAGAGGAGTTTGCTAGGAGTTAGATGTCACCTGTCCAGTTACTTAAAGTTAGCCAAGTGATTATTTAGAATGCTCATAGAAATGTCAGGAATTTTGCTAAACGCCATGTCATGAAGGAAATGAAAACCTAATATTTACTTCGACTCTCTACTGCCTGACTGTAACTCCTCTTGGCAGGGCAGTAAATCACTTGGTCTGTTCCATACTAGGAAGGAATGTGGGTGATCTACTTGTTCCCTGATATCTCATTTACTGCATCTTTTTAATTCTGTTGGCTTCATATAGTGAGCAATTCTTAGAGATCCATTGCCCCGGCCTACCTGTTAAATTTTGAAATCCTACTTGGGCCTCTCAACCTCCTCATTCACAGCAATGAACTGATTGGACCTAATCTTTTTGCCTGAAATAGATTCAGATGAAGAACTAACATGCCCTGGAAACGGAATGCATAGTAGACATCGCTAACGGTAAGGCAGATCAGTGCTTGGCCCCTTATTATTTTGCAGATGATTGCAGACTTTCAGAGAGCCTCTTGCAGACCTTCAGAGAGCCTTATAATACCATGGGACCAAAATAGGCCATCTGACTTCTATTTTTGCATGTCTTTGGATCTCTGGATCTCACCCTTGCCTGTTAATTCCCTTTTGAGTCCTAAAGGGCAAATCTTTAGGGAACAGTTGCGCCAAGGCCTGTCAGATTCTGGACTCAGATTCTTATCTTTAAACTCCTTGTTTGGTGAGGCATCCTACAGAAAATTTTTGTCTGCTGTCTTTGCTGACCTCTAATTTACAGGAACTCTTCAGGAGGCCCTTAGTCTCTTATTTATCTCTACTCTTGAGAGCTGTGGCACACCCAGGGGAGTTTGAGAGGACCCACCCTGCCTGCCATCTCTGCTCAATGCCAGTCTCTGAATTACATTCTCTGCTAAAACTGATCCTGCATTGCCTTGAATTCCCCACCGGGGACAGGTGTACTTCCTGGCATTGGATGTATCCCTGGGCAAGGATACATCGAGACACACCTTTCTTCTTTCCAAACTCTCAGGTACCCAAGCTCCACTAATGCTGCTCAAAGTGTAGGTCACAGACCCTGCTGTCTACAGGGAGATAGCAATAGAAATTGAGAACAAATATTTTGAAACTTTATAGCAATTTGCCAAATTTATAAATTTATTATTTACTGTTTTTATATACATGTAGATACATATGCATATATATATATATATATATATATATATATATTTTTTTTTTTTTTTTTGAGACAGAGTTTTGCTCTTGTTGCCCAGGCTAGAGCAGTGGTGTGATATCACCTCACTGCAACCTCCACCTCCTGGGTTCAAGAGATTCTCCACCTTAGCCTCTTGAGTAGCTGGGATTACAGGCACCCACCACCACTCCTGGCTAATTTTTTGTATTTTTAGTAGAGACAGGGTTTTGCCATGTTGGGTCTCGAACTCCTGACTTCAGGTGATCTGCCTGCCTCAGCCTTCCAAAGTGCTGGGATTACAGGTGGGAGCCACTGCACCTAGCCATATATATTTTATATATAATAAAAATGGGTTTGTGTTTTATATATCTACTTTCCTTTTTGAGTAATATTTGTTATAATTTACAAAGGGGTAGGTCAATAAAAAACTGGAAATTAGGGGAAAAAAGTCCTTTTCAGATAGTTTGGGAAGCATCACTCTACTAGGCAGTGGCAAGCAATTAAGATACACCTAGCTGGGGTTTTTCAAACTGAGAGCTGTAGATCCTCTTAGTGAATCAATCACCAAATCAATTTATTGAGATTGGCCAGGATCTAAAAAATAAATAACATAGAAAAGAAGACATGAGAATCTATTCCACATGTTATTTGATAAAATGTCTACTGTAGTTATATGTGTGATTACACATGTAGTGAATTGTGATGAAAAATTTATTTCTACACAAGTCATCATCAAAATGGTTTGAAAGTTACTGAGCTAATATTTTCAAGGGTGTTAATGAATCTGAATTTACATTCAGATTTGCTAAATTCAAAGAAATTACTTTATGGATGTAACTGCAAACACTTGAGCAAGCAGTTGCAACTGCTTTAATCAAGCTCATAACACCCCTTTTAAGACACGCCACACATGTCGTCTAATAGTTTGGACTGTGTTGGAGGCCATTACTAGCATACTCTGTGCTCCATGCAGGCAGAGAGAACATTTTTAAATAATCCATATTTGGTTCTGTATTCTACTTTCTGCACGTGAATATCTAATTTTCATCTCAAATTTATATGGACAAAATCAAAACTCAACTGCAATTCCAAACCTGCTCCTCCAATTTTGAGCCTACCACCCACCAAGCTGTTCAGATACAAGTCCTAGGGTTTGTTTCTGATTGTTCTCATTCTTATTCTCTTCACATCCTATCTGATGGCAAGTCCTATACGTTCCATGTGCACAATCTATGATGAAGCTGACCATTTCTCCCATTTACCCTGGCACCTCCCTGGTACTTGGACAACTAAAATAGCCTCCTAACTGGCCTCCCTGCTTCCTTTTTCATCTTCCTAATATCTGTTATCTACACAGTGGCCAGAATGAACTTTCAAAATGTACATCAGACAGTTTTGTTCCCATTTAACATTCTTCACTGGCTTCACCTTATACTGAGAATAATGCCTACAATCTTTAAGTGATGCACAAAACTTTAGAAAAAGTTGCTTTTTTCTTTCCCCCCAAATGAATCTTTTATGACTCTCCCCGTGGTCAGCACCCATGAGTCAAAATGAACTTATTTCTTTACCTTGAATATGCTAAGCTCATTTCTTCATTAGGACATTTGTACTTCTTGTTCCATTTGCTTGGGAATAGTCTTCACCTAGACCTCAGCTCAAAAGTTACCTACTTAAACTAGTTCTTGAGTATCCTATTTGTACATCATTTATAGATAATTACTTTACAAAGGAAATTAAGCATGGAATACCATTAGATTTTTCTGAATGCAGTCTCTCATCAAGAATCTTAACTGTCACTGCAATGCCAATTTTGGTGTGATGTATTTGTTGTTCACTTAAAATTTCCTCTATAAAGAGAAGACATTTGTTAGCAAACCAATGAAATGAGAAGAGCTTCAAACATGGGGTCCAGTTACGAGAAAATTAAACTCACGTAAGCAGATAATTTCCCATCAGAACATGCTTGAATTTAAGCTGGTGAAGAACTGTAAAAGCAGGGCGTACAGGACCAGAGTAGTGACTAAGTGTCTAGAGGCCTCAAGGTGTAGTAGATAAGAGGATGGCCTCTGGAGTCAGGGCATTCAGGTGCCAGCTTTGGATTTACCACTTACTAGATGGGGGAGCTTGCATAAGGCACAGCCTCACTGCACCTCTATATTCTCATATGTAGAATGAGGATGTGATTGTACCCATCTCATAGAGTTATTGTGAGGATTCAATCAGTTAATATATGAAGTATTCAGAATGGCACCTAGCATATAAGTCAGCTAGTATCACAGGGCACAGATCCTTCCTTAGAAACTTATGAGTGTGAACCCAAATGTTTGATGTTGTTTTTAGAATACTCATAAAATAGACTCACTTCTCATTCACTCACCAACACCTGCACACTAAATAAAGGAGAGAAAAAGAGGGTATATGGCCTTTGGGGAAGGCGGAAAGAACCTAGGAAGAACAGACATGGGTCAGAGAAGAGAGGGGTGAGGATTGTAGAATTAAAACTTTATGAAATCTTGAAATACTGATTGGTCAGGTCAAAAAGGCGCAGGCTTGAAGAAGCTCCTAGTGACCAAATTTGGGACAATTGGAGTACCAACAAGAATAATGGTGATATAATACACATTTAACTTCTAAGCCATGAATCCATATTGGTGAGGGGATGAGAGGGAGGGGAGAGGAAGATTGAGGGGGAAGGGAGGAAGAGTTAGAAAACAGGAGAGGGAGAGATAGAGATTTTTTCCTTACACATGAGTGCCAGCTAAATAAAAAAGAACGAATTATAGAAAAGCAATTTTTCAGTCCTCAGTGTAATAATTGATTTAAGCAAGGATCATCAATGGATATTAAAAACCATTGGGTAAAACATTGTTAGAAAAACAGAATATTCTCATGGGTTAATGTATCATTCCACAAATTACGTCTTACTCCCAAAGTAAAGATCTAGCTGTCAATATCTTAACTAACTTCTCAAAGTTAGTATCAACAATACTGGTGATATTATGTTATATTATATACCTCTTGATGGGAATGTATACCATTTCTATCACCTATGTAGTAGCATTCTATATAATATTTTCACTCCAAAAACATCCTGCAGGTAACAAGAGGAAATCGAAAATTTCAGAACATGGTCAGTTGTACCAAACAAATGGCATGAACTTAAAATACATACATACACACACACACACACACACACACAAATGTTTAAGCAAAGTGTGAGGAGTTGACTATTCTAGACTAAGAAGACCAAACTATCAAATGCAGGGTATGAAACTTAATTAGTTCCTGAATTTAAAAAAAACGTTTTGCGGCCTGTAATCCCAGCATTTTGGGAGGCTGAGGCAGGCGGATCACGATGTCAGGAGATCAAGACCATCCTGGCTAATGTGGTGAAACCCCATCTCCATTAAAAATACAAAAAATTAGCCAGGCATGGTGGCAGGTGCCTGTAGTCCCAGCTACTTGGGATGCTGAGGCAGGAGAATGGCCTGAACCTGGGAGGCGGAGCTTGCAGTGAGCTGAGATGGCGCCACTGCACTCCAGCCTGCACTCCAGCCTGCACTCCAGCCTGGGCGTCAGAGCGAGACTCCGTCAAAAAAACAAAAAAAAAAAAACAAAAAAAAATCCAAAAACAAAAACATTTTGGGAACAATGATAAAACTTGAAAACAGCATATAGTAGGTATTATATTTAGTTATGAAAGCTGTGCTTATTTAAGAGAATGCTCATGTTCTTCAGAGATGCCTACTGAGGTCCTTAGAGGTACAGTATGATGATGTCTGTAACTTCTTTTTCAAAGGTTCAGGAAAAAAAGTATATACAATAGGTGTCTATGTGTGTTTATGATAGAGCACATATTATAAAAACTTTAAAACTGATGGAACTAAGTGATGCATATATAGGCATCATTGTGCTGGTCTTTCACATTTTCTGTATGTTTGAGAAACATTTTAAATTAAAACAAAATGTAACACACAAAAAAAATGAGTAGCTTCTTACCTGTTGCATTCTGTGCTCCTGCCAGCCTGGCCCTTATTAAGCCATGTCTCTCTTTGAGATGAAGAATCCGAACTTTTGGAAACTGGGACATGTATTTATCCAAATTATCTTTTAGGTAGTCTATATCAGAGTAAAGATAAACCAGAAACACTTGAATTAGCTAAGTCTGGATAGTATCAGAAGTGCCTTCCCAAAGTCAAATGCCAAAAACTATGACATTACCATCATCACTGAATTTTATTCCTTGGGTCATAATTTTATTTTCTGATGTCATTTTCTTGGAAGGATTCTGTCTGGTTTCAATATTCAAAGCTGTCTGATTTTTCAAACCCCAAATCTTTGTTTTCACTGTTGCAAGGTGATATAGTGGCGGGAATACCTTTCTGAGTATTTGTCAAGGTAGGGGAAGATTTGCCTTAAAATAAATGTAGCTCAGGCTTCTGCACAATTCCATTTCTACTCTCAGCCCCACCTCTTGCAAAAGCCCTTTCCGTGACCCAAGGAAGAGGCTAAACAATGTGTGCAAATAAGACCCTTTCATTTCCTACTCTGACATCCTCTTCCATTACACTTTTTCTCTCTTATTAGATGGCTTTGGAGGGATCCAGCTAAAGGAACAGTTTTCTGGGGGCTTTATGAGCCATGTTTATGTGACTTACAGTCACTTCTGTGTGTAATTAAGCTATTGACAGCTATCCTAGGTCAGAATGGCTTCCAGAAAACTTTCTAAGAAAGTTTTTCTTAGGACCCTGGAAACTGAATAAGCTTCAGGTCCCACAGAATTTGGACCTACCCCTCATGAAGTGATTCTTATCTACTTTCTAATTGGGTGCTATTTTTGTTTATGCTTTCAAGGCCACATTTTATGTTTTTCAGCCAAGTTTTCTCTGTCATCCCACAGTTTCTTGAGCTCAATGTGATTATGGTAGAAACTCTGAAGCTAAAGAAACTTCCTGTGTTGCTGTGGTCACAGCTCAAGGCTAAGGCTTAGCTTAAGGCTAAGTATATTAGCATTGCCAAGTCTTTGCTATTTTCTAAACTTTTCTGAAAAATGGGTTCTATTTTGGGAATTTGTAATGTGGCTGTCAGACCACCTACATACATAAGTTATTTGACAACCCAAAGAGTGAGATTCTTCACTGTAATAAACAAAAATGAATGTAAAGGTGGATTCTTCTTTTGAACTTGGTTGGAATTCCTCATCTCTCTTGTCCTATTGGCAATTTGTGTTCTTAACACTTAACTGAACACATCATATGCCTTGCTCTCAAGGAAGAAGCCATAAGACCTCAATTTCTTTGCCTTCCATAAAGTCCAACTGTAACTCTAGTTATTACCAGTAGGCAAGGCCTCCCTTTAATTGTGATTCCATTAAAAGGGATTTATGCAATTATAGAGGACATCTAAACTCCAGTACTTCAAAGTACCCATCTCCAAGGAGCCATAGTTAGAAGATCGTTCCAACATGGTAGGAGAGTTACAACTGAGACAACTAACTGAACAGAGCTCCAAATGACTTTTGATGTCCACACATGCTTAGACTTATGTCTCTGAGGCTCCACATAAAACAATGCAGTTGTACAATGTTTATGCTTCATCAAATTATCCTGTAATTTTGCCATCCAAACTGCTACCAAACTTTGCTTCCACCAAACTTTGACATTTCAAGAGATAGCCCGAGTAGTTTTCTTACCTTTGGTGCTGAAGTCATCTACCAGCAGAATCTCCTTGATGAGGTATGGAGGAGAGCGATTGAGTACACTGTGAACAGATCTCAGGAGAGTGGACCATACTTCATCCACAAAGCACATGATGACACTGGTGGTTGGGAGGTTATTGTGAACTAGCTGCTCTGTACATCTGGGCCGGAATATAAGCAGAGCACAAGAGATGTGCTAAGGAGATCCACAAGATAGTTTTAAAAGTCACAGAGTGTGATGGTGTGCATATATACACACAGTCTGTCATCGATCTGTCTGGTCTATCAATCATCTATTTATATATACCAATGATGATTTTATTATTTATCATGTGCCTTTTCTTGAGGAGGGGTACATGCAAAATAAAAAAGCAGAAGGATTACCTGTAACAGTGGTTGTTATAAAAGGACTAGAGATGCAAGACATGAGAATGTCCCATGGAGACATCAAACTGCGGTGGAAAGGACATGGGCTTTACAGGTAGTTGGACTCTATTTTAAATCTCATGGCCAATATTTCTCAGGTCTTTAACCATTAATGCCTTCTTTAACTTCTCTGTGCCTCAGTTTCCTCATCTGCAGAATGAGGTAATAAATGGTTCTTATTCAATAGAGTATTGTAGCCTAGTGATAATGTACATACAAAGCCTAGCAGGGTTCCTGGCACAGGAATTTATGAAATGGTAGTTACTGCTATCATTACTAGTTTATATGTTAGAAGATAGCATTCTGACTTATTTAATGTTCCCAAGTAGTTTATGATTGCCTTTCCAACTGGTCATCTGCCAAGTGCCACGGGATCTATTCATTTCTCCCATTCTGCTTGTGTATGTACTTATGGCATAATATATATGTGCCAAATAATTAAACTCTTTTTAGCTTCCCTATCTGGGGCTCCCTTGCTGATACTCTGCTACAGAATAGCCACAGCTGAAAAACCATTTTGCTGGCATAGGAATGCAATCCAGGCTACAGTGGGAGTTAGTATTCAGGTGGGTTGCAACTGGCCTGGGTTTTTTCCCATGCCCTGCGGAATACACTGCCTCACTGCTGGCATTCTTTCACCCCCTGCCTGTGCCACTCTTCATAGGCAGTGTCCAGTGGAACCTCACAAAATGTATTTGCCATCTTACTAACACAGCTACTGTCAGTAATGTGATCATTAATGATGATGATCATAAACATTATAAGCATTCCATATTATTTCAATGTCAACCTCAAATTACCAGCATCTCTTTCCCTTTTTATTGGTGAATAATCAAAATCATGGAAAGACTAGTCCGTGATTCTACTGTTAGTAAATGGCAGAGCTGGGATATGAACACTGATCCAGTCTGGCTCCAAAATAACCATTGAGGAAGCCTTAGATCCACAAGAATAGAAGCAGCTGGCAGTAGATGCAGCATTTTGTGAGAGCTGGCACTTCTGCCAAATAACATGGTTACACTTTACTTATTCCATAAATAAAAAATAGGTAAGAGCAAAAACCATAGTAAAGCAAATCACATTTGCATGGCACTCTAGTGTTGCCAGAGTGCTATTCTGTACATAATTGAATTCGGTCTTCATGACAACTGCTTGAAATACATATTATTATACACTTCTTCAAATAGAGCAAACTAAATCTTGGGAAGTTAAATGACTTACCCACATCATCCATCTAGAAAGGATATATAAGGAAATGTGAACAAATAATGTTTTCACTTTACTGCTGGTTTTTCTGTAGGAGAATAGGTTTTGGAAATAGATATGTGCTCAAATATCAGTTTTTCTAATTACGGACTTGGAACAGCTTTACTACTTCTTTGAACCTCAATTTGCCAACTACAAAGCTGAAATTAAACATGTACCTGTAAGGTTACATATAAATATTATGTAAAGCTCATCTAATATATATCTGACACATAGGGAGTACTTAAGAAATGGTAGACAAATCCAGCTATGCTTCATAATATCAATGGTTTCCTAAATGGTTGTTTATCATAATAATTGACAAAGCCTTAGAAAAACATAAATATCCAATCCTCAGCTCCAGAAAATCAATGTACAAGGTTTGCAGAGGGCCCAAGAATCCATGTCTTAAAATACAAACAAATAAAACAAAATGCAAAGAAACCAACCAACCAATGAACAAAAGAACGACTCACAAATCATTGATTGGTGAGTTTAAGAACTTGAGCTCAAGATAAAGTTAATTTATTCTTATTATTTGAGGCTAATATTAAAAAAATAAATTGAGGGCTGATAGGGGCATGTCCTAAATATTCAAGTGACACAGAATTAAAATAACACATTTTGATTCAGTATCTTGATGTAGTGATTAGGTATCTAATGCTAACTTAAAATAGCAGACTGTCTAAACTAATATTAGTCTACACAAAGGATCCATGCATTGGCATTTCTGAATAATATGAGAAGATATTCCTCTCTTCACTTAAGAGCTTTAGCAGTTTACTTTGGTTGCCATAACAAATTACTGAAAATTCTGCTTAACAGTTCCTTCCTGAATGTATCTATTCATTCAGGATTTTTTACTCTGAACAGAAAGAAGATAACAGTCTGCATCCTCAACATTTTGCTTGGTACTCTCCTCAGCTAAATATCCGAGTTCATCATTGGCAAGTTCTGCTAATTTTCACATGACTATAGGACACAATTAAGCCAAGCTCACTGCCACTATGTAACACGGATCATTTTTCCTCCATTTCTCAATCATGTGCTCTGTATTTCCTTCTAAGCTTGTACCAGAAGTACTTACAATGCTCATATTTTTGCCAACATTCTGCTCAAGATAGCATACATATTTTCAAAGATGACTGATAGAAGCTTGCTTTCTTTCTGTTTTTTTCTGAAACAGAGTCTTGCTGTGTTGCCCAGGCGGGAGTGCAATGGCGCAATCTCGATAGAAGCTTTCTCTACTATGCTGCTCACTTCCTTCTGAGCCCTCACCAATAGCGTACTTGATATCCATATTTCTACCACCAGTGACTTCAGGGCATTCTAGGTTTTTTCTATGATGCTTCACAGAATTCTTCCAGCCTCTACCTATTACCTAATTCCTTGGTGTATTAGGCCATTTTTGTGTTGCTCTAAAGAAATCCACCTGGCCGGGTAGCAATTTGGGAGGCCGAGGCAGGCGGATCACTTGAGGTCAGGAGTTCGAGACCAGCGTGGCCAACATGGTGAAATCCAGTCTTTACTAAAAATACAAAAATTAGCTGGGTATGGTAGCAGGTGCCTGTAATCCCAGCTATTTGGGAGGCTGAGGCAGGTAGAATTGTTTGAGCGCTGGAGGTGGAGGTTGTAGTGTGTAGTGAGCTGAGATCATACCACTGCACTCCAGCCTGGGTGACAGAGTGAGACTCCATCTATAAAAAAAAAAAAAAAGAAATACCCGAGACTAGCTAATTTACAAAGAAAAGAGGTTTAATTGGCTCACAGTTCTGCAGGCTGTATAGGAAGCATGGCTCTGGCATGTGCTCAGCTCCTGGTGAAGCCTCAGGGAGCTTTTACCCATAGCAGAAGACAAAGCGGGAGCAGACATGTCATGTGACAGAGCAAGCAAGAGTCAGCAAGGTGAGGTCTCCCACCCTTTTAAACAACCAAATCTTGTGTGAACTGAAGGAGAACTCACATATCACCAAGGCGATGGCACTAAGTCATTCATTACAGATCTGCCTCTGTGATCCAGTACCTCCCACCAAGTCTCACCTCCAACACTGGAGATCACATTTCAACATGAGATTTGAAGGGGACAAACATCCAAACCATATCACTTGGCTATTCCTTAGATGATACTTCTGTATTTTGGGGTATTTGTTATAGCAGCACCTCACTCCTTGATACCAAATTTATATTAGTTTCTTCTGACTACCATGACAAATTACCACAAACTTGGTAACATATTCTGTCACATTTCTGGAGGCCAGAATTCTAAAACCAAGATGTCAATAGGGCCTCACTCCCTCCACAAGCTGTAGGGGAGATTCAGTTCCTTCCCTCTTTCAGTTTCTGCTGGCAATCCTTCACTTGTTATGTCACTCAAATCTCTCTCTCTGTCTTCACATCACTTTCTCTGTGTCTCTCTGGGTGAAACCTCTACCTGGCTCTCTTTTTTATAAAAGTGTTTATACATGTGATTTAGGGCATTTGGGGCCTATCTGGGTAATTCAGGGTAAATGTCTCCTCTCAAGATCCTTCATCACATCTCTTGCTTCAAAAGGTAATAGTTACTCTTTTTCCAGGTGAGGTAATAATCACAGGTTCTGACAATTAGGAAGTAAATATAGTTTTGGAGAACCATGTCTTTTAGACTGACACAAGGGCTTATTGAGTTAAGGCAAGAAATAGGCTGGGTGAGGTAGCTCATGCCTGTAATCCCAGTGCTTTGGGAGGCCAAGGCAGGCGGATCACTTGAGGTCAGGAGTTCAAGATCAGCCTGACCAACATGGAGAAACCCCATCTCTACTAAAAAATACAAAAAATTGAGGTCTGCTCCAAGATGGCCAAGTAGGAAGAGCTCCGGTCTGCAGCTCCCAGAGTGACTGACACAGAAGACGGGTGATTTCTGCATTTCCAACTGAGGTACCTGGTTCATCTCACCGGGCCTGGTTGGACAGTGGGTGCAGCCCACGGAGGGTGAGCTGAAGCAGGGTGGAGCATTGCCTCACCTGGGAAGTGCAAGGAGTCTGGGGATTTCCCTTTCTTAGCCAAGGGAAGCTGTGACAGATTGTACCTGAAAAAATGGGACACTTCCGCCCAAATACTGTGCTTTTCCCACTGTCTTAGCAACCGGCAGACCAGGAGATTCTCTCCTGTGCCTGGCTCGGTAGGTCCCACACCCACGGAGCCTTGCTCACTGCTAGTGCAGCAGTATGAGATCAAACTGGGAGGCAGCAGCCTGGCTGGGGGAGGGATGTCCACCATTGCTGAGGCTTGCATAGGTAAACAAAGCAGTGGGGAAGCTCAAACTGGGTGGAGCCCACTGCAGCTCAGCAAGGCCTACTGCCTCTGTAGACTCCACCTTTGTGAGCAGGGCATAGGTGAACAAAAGGCAGCAGACAACTTTTGCAGACTTAAACGTCCCTGTCTGACAGCTCTGAAAAGAGCAGTGGTTCTCCCAGCACAACATTTGAGCTCTGAAAACGGACAGACTGCCTCCTCAAGTGGGTCCCTGATCCCTGTATAGCCTAACTGGGAGACACCTCCCAGTAGGGGCTGACAGACACCTCATATAGGCGGGTGTCCCTCTGGGACGAAGCTTCCAGAGGAAAGATCAGGCAGCAATATTTGCTGTTCTGTAGCCTCCACTGTTGATACCCAGTCAAACAGTGTATGGAGTGGACCTCCAGCAAACTCCAACGGATCTGCAGCTGAGGGACCTGACTGTTAGAAGGAAAACTAACAAACAGAAAGGAATAGCATCAACATCAACAAAAAGGACATCTACACTAAAACTCCATCTGTAGGTCACCAACATCAAAGACCAAAGGTAGATAAAACCACAAAGATGGGGAGAAACCGGGGCAGAAAAGCTGAAAACTCTAAAAACCAGATGCCTCTTCTCCTCCAAAGGATTGCAGCTCCTTGCCAGCAATGGAACAAAGCTGGATGGAGAATGACTTGGACAAGTTGACAGAAGTAGGCTTCAGAAGGTCAGTAATAACAAACTTCACTGAGCTAAAGGAGCATGTTCAAACCCATCACAAGGAAGCGAAAAACCTTGAAGAAAGGCTAGATGAATGACTGACTAGAACAGTGTAGAGAAGACCTTAAATGACCTGATGGAGCTGAAAACCTGATGGGCAAGAGAACTTTGTGATGCATGCACAAGCTTCAATAGCCAATTCAATCAAGTGGAAGAAAGGGTATCAGTGATTGAATATCAAATGAATGAAATGAAGTGAGAAGAGAAGTTTAGAGAAAAAAGAGTAAAAAGAAATGAATAAATCCTACAAGAAATATGGGACTATGTGAAAAGACCAAATCTACATCTGACTGGTGTACCTGAAAGTGATGGGGAGAATGGAACCAAGTTGGCAAACACTCTTCAAGATATTATCCAGGAGAACGTCCCTAACCTAGCAAGGCAGGCCAACATTCAAATTCAGGAAATACAGAGAACACCACAAAGATACTCCTTGAGAAGAGCAACCCCAAGATACATAATTGTCAGATTCACCAAGGTTGAAATGAAGGAGAAATGTTAAGGGCAGCCAGAGAGAAAGGTCGTGTTACCCACAAAGGGAAACCCATCAGACTAACAGTAGATTTTTTGGCAGAAACTCTACAAGCCAGAAGAGAGTGGGGTCCAATATTCAACATTCTGAAAGAAAAGAATTTTCAACCCAGAATTTCATATACAGCCAAACTAAGCTTCATGAGTGAAGGAAAAATGAAATCCTTTACAGACAAGCAAATGCTGAGAGATTTTGTCAACACCAGGCCTGCCTTACAAGAGCTCCTGAGGGACACAATCAACATGGAAAGAACCCATACCAGCCACTGCAAAGCAGGCCAAATTGTAAAGACCATTGATGCTATGAAGAAACTGCATCAATTAATGGGCAAAATAACCAGCTAACATCATAATGACAGGATCAAATTCAAACATAACAATATTAACCTTAAGTGTAAATGGGCTAAATGCCCCAGTGAAAATACACAGACTGGCAAATTGGATAGAGTCAAGACCCATCAGTGTGCTGTATTCAGGAGACCCATCTCATGTGCAGAGACACACATAGGCTCAAAATAAAGGAATGGAGGAAGATCTACCAAGCAAATGGAAAAGCAAAAAAAAAAAAAGCAGAGGTTGCAATCCTAGTCTCTGATAAAACAGACTTTAAACCAACAAAGATCGAAAGAGACAAAGAAGGCCATTACATAACGGTAAAGGAATCAATTCAACAAGAAGAGCTAACTATCCTAAATATATACGCACCCAATAGAGGAGTACCCAGATTCATAAAGCAAGTCCTTAGAGACCTACAAAGAGACTTAGACTCCCACACAATAATAATGGGAGACTTTGACACCCCACTGTCAATATTAGACAGATCAATGAGACAGAAGGTTAACAGGGATATCCAGGACTTGAACTCAGCTCTGCACCAAGCAGACCATATAGACATCTACAGAATTCTCTACCCCAAATCAACAGAATATTCATTCTTCATAGCACAGCATCACACTTATTCTAAAATTGACCACATAATTGGAAGTAAAGCACTCCTCAACAAATGTAAAATAACAGAAATCACAACAAACTGTCTCTCAGAACACAGTGCAATCAAATTAGAACTCAGGATTAAGGAATTTACTAAAAACCGCACAACTACATGGAAACTGAACAACCTGCTCCTGAATGACTACTGAGTAAATAACGAAATGAAGGCAGAAATAAAGATGTTCTTTGAAACCAATGAGAACAAAGACAGAACATACCAGAATCTCTGGGACACATTTAAAACAGTGTGTAGAGGGAAATTTGTAACACTAAATGCCCACAAGAGAAAGCAGGAAAGATCTAAAATCAACACCCTAACATCACAAAGTAAAAGAAGCAAGGGCAAATTAGAGAAGCAAGGGCAAACACATTCAAAAGCTAGCATAAGGCAAGAAATTACTAAGATCAGAGGAGAACTAAAAGAGCTAGAGACACAAAAAACCCTTCAAAAAATCAATGAGTCCAGGAGTGGGTTTTTTGAAAAGATCAACAAAATTGATAGACTGCTAGCAAGACTAATAAAGAAGAAAAGAGAGAAGAATCAAATAGACACAATAAAAAATGATATCACCACTGATACCACAGAAATACAAACTACTATCAGAGAACACTATAAACACCTCTACCCAAATAAACTAGAAAATCTAGAAGAAATGGATAAATTCCTGGACACACACCCTCCCAAGACTAAACCAGGAAGAAGTTGAATCTCTGAATAGACCAATAACAGGCACTGAAATTGAGGCAATAATTAATAGCCTACCAAACAAAAAAATCCAGGACCAGACAGATTCATAGTCAAATTCTACCAGAGGTACAAAGAGGAGCTGGTACTATTCCTTCTCAAACTTCCAATCAATACAAAAAGTGGGAATCTTCCCTAACTCATTTTATGGGGCCAGCATCGTCCTGATATCAAAACCTGGCAGAGACACAACAAAAAAAGAGAATGTTAGACCAATATCCCTGATGAACATCGATGCAAAAATCCTCAATAAAATACTGGCAAACACGAATCCAGCAGCACATCAAAAAGCTTATCCACCATGATCAAGTCAGCTTCACCCCTGGGATGCAAGGCTGGTTCAACATACACAAATAAATAAACGTAATCCATCATATAAACAGAACCAAAGACAAAAACCACCTGATTATCTCAATAGATGCAGAAAAGGCCTTCAACAAAATTCAGCAGCCCTTCATGCTAAAATCTCTTAATAAACTAGGTATTGATGGAACGTATCTCAAAATAATAAGAGTTATTTATGACAAACCCACAGCCAATATCATACTGAATTGGTAAAAACTGGAATCATTCCCTTTGAAAACTGGCACAAGACAAGGATGCTGTCTCTCACCATTACTATTCAACATAGTGTTGGAAATTCTGGCCAACACTTCCAATTGTGTTGGAAATCAGGCAAGAGAAAGAAATAAAGGGTATTCAATTAGGAAAAGAGGAAGTCAAATTGTCCCTGTTTGCAGATGACATGATTGTATATTTAGAAAACCCCCTCACCTCAGCCCAAAATCTCCTTAAGCTTATCAGCAACTTCAGCAAAGTCTCAGGATACAAAATCAATGTGCAGAAATTACAAGCATTCTTATACATGAATAACAGAGAACCAAATTCCTATACAGGAATAACAGAGAGCCAAATCATGAGTGAACTCCCATTCACAATTGCTACAAAGAGAATAAAATACCTAGGAATCCAACTTACAAGGGATGTGGAGGACCTCTTCAAGGAGAAATACAAACCACTGCTCAATGAAATAAAAGAGGACACAAATAAATGCAAGAACATTTCATGCTCATGGATAGGAAGGATCAAAATAGTGAAAATGGCCATACTGCCCAAGGTAATTTATAGATTCAATGCCATCCCCATCAAGCAACCTATGACTTTCTTCACAGAATTGGAAAAAACTCCTTTAAAGTCCATATGGAACCAAAAAAGAGCCCACATTGCCGAGACACTCCTAAGCAAAAAGAATAAAGCTAGAGGCATTACGCTACCTCTCTTCAAACTATACAACAAGGCCACAGTAACTGAAACAGCATGGAACTGGTACCAAAACAGATACATAGACCAATGGAAAAGAACAGAGGCCTCAGGAATAACACCATACGTCTACAACCATCTGATCTTCAACAAACCTGACAAAAACAAGAAATGGGGAAAGAATTCCCTATTTAATAAATGGTGCTGGGAAAACTGGCGAGCCATATGTAGAAAGCTGAAACTGGATCCCTTCCTTACACCTTATACAAAAATTAATTCAAGATGGATTAAAGACTTAAATGTTAGACCTAAAACCATAAAAACCCTAGAAGAAAACCTAGGCAATACCATTCAGGACATAGGCATGGGCAAGGACTTAATGACTAAAACACAAAAGCAATGGCAACAAAGTCAAAATAGACAAACGGGATATAATTAAACTAAAGAGCTTCTGCCTGGCAAAAGAAACTACCATCAGAGTGAACAGGCAACCTACAGAATGGGAGAAAATTTTTGCAATCTACCCGTCTGACACAGGGCTAATATCCAGAATCTTCAAATAACTCAAACAAACTTACAAGAAAAAAAAACAACCCCATCAAAAAGTGGACAAAGGATATGAACAGACATTTCTCCAAGGAAGTTGTTTATGCAGCCAACAGACACATGAAAAAATATTCATCATCACTGGTCATCAGAGAAATGCAAATCAAAACCACAAGAGATACCATCTCACGCCAGTTAGAATGATGATCATTAAAAAGTCAGGAAACAACAGATGCTGGAGAGGATGTGGACAAATAGGAACGCTTTTACATTGTTGGTGGGAGTGTAAATTAGTTCAACCAGTGTGGAAGACAGTGTGGCAAGTTCTCAAGGATCTAGAACTAGAAATACCATTTGACCCAGCGATCCCATTACCAGCTATATACCCAAAGGATTATAAATCATGCTACTATAAAGACACATGCACATGTATGTTTATTGTGGCACTATTAACGATAGTAAAGACTTGGAACCAACCCAAATGTCCATCAATGATAGACTGGATTAAGAAAATGTGGCACATATACACCATGGAATACTATGCAGTCTTAAAAAAAGGATGAGTTCATGTCCTTTGCAGGGACATGGATGAAGCTGGAAACCATCATTCTCAGCAAACTATCGCAAGGACAAAAATCCAAACACCACATGTTCTCATTCATAGGTAGGAATTGAACAATGAGAACACTTGGACACAGGGCGGGGAACACACACTGCGGCCTGTTGTGGGGTGGGGGGCTGGAGTAGGGATAGCATTAGGAGAAACACCTAATGTAAATGACGAGTTGAGGGGTGCAGCAAACCAACATAAACCTGCACATTGGACACATGTACCCTACAACTTAAAGTACAAAAAAAAATTACAAAAAATTACCCGGGAATGGTGGCAGGCACCTGTAATCCCAGCTACCTGGGAGGCTAAGGCAGGAGAATTGCTTGAAGCCGGGGGGCAGAGGGTGCAGTGAGCTGAGATCGTGCCATTGCACTCCAGCCTTGGCAACAAGAGTGAAATTCTGTCTCAAAAACAAAAACAAAACAAACAAACAGCAAGAAATATGATGTTTTCAAATAAAAATTTAAAATGGTTTCTCTACCCCTCAACAAAAGGTAGATTTATTTTGAATTTACAGAATTGTTAGTCATGCTGTTTTTTTCCCCCCTAAATTTGAAGCTTCTTTGTAGTTTTAGGAATTTGCACATTGTAGTCCATGAAAGTGTTAATTGGTGGTACCAAATTATGAACTATTGTATTGAAACTCAATTTTAGAAAAGAAAGATAATTAGAAAAAAAAGAAGAAAGAATATAAATTGAGGAGCTTCCAAGAAGTACATAAAAAATTGGTCTATTTGGTTGCATGATTACCAACAATTCCAACAATTAAAGGACAATTTTTGGAACTGGACAAACTTTAAACTCTGAAATGTTTTTCATAAGGCAAAAGAGGAAACATCTCCAAAATAAGATTCTAATTCTCAGAATCTCTTGTGGTGAACATTAAAGACCATAGTGATGAGACTAAAGTTTCCCAACGAGAGATTGGTGGGGCGAGAGCACAATGAACTACAAAGTAAAAGGTAAATGAACAATGAAACACCATCTCATACCACTTAGAATAGCAGTTGTTAAAAAGTCAGAAAACAATGGTTGCTGGCAAGGCTATGAAGAAAAGAGAATGTTTATACACTTCCATACTGTTGGTAGGAATGTAGTTCCTACCAATTACTTTATGCACTGTACAAGGCAGTTTGGAGATACCTCAAAGAAGTTAACATAGAACTACCATTTGAGCAAGCAATCTAATTACTAGGTATATATCCAAATGAAAAAAGTCGTTCTACCAAAACAATTCAGCACTATTCACAATAGCAAAGACATGCAATCAACCTAAGTGCCCCTCAATGGTGGATTGGATAAAGAAAATATGATACATATATACCATGGAATCCTATGAAGCCATAAAAAAGAATAAAATCATTTCCTTAGCAGCAATATGAATGCAGCTGGAGGACATTATCCTTAGCAAATTAACAGAGGACTAGAAAACCAAATATCATATGTTCTCACTTGTAAGTGGGAGCTAAGCATTGGGTACTCATAGACATAAAGATGGCAACGATAGGCACTGGGGACTACTAGAGAGGGTAAGGAAGGAGGGGCAAAGGTTGAAAAACTGATTGTTGGGTACTATGCTCAGTACCTGGGTGACAGAATCATTTGTAATCCTAAACCTCAGCAGAATGCAATATACCCATGTAACAAACCTGCACATGCACTCCCTGAATCTAAAATGTTGAAATTATTTAAAAAAGGAGTAAAACGTAAATGAGGGAAAGGATAGTATTTTACAGACAATTTTGGGAGAAAACCTAGAAAAGAAAGAAATAGGAGGGTAGATAGGTGGGATACAAGGAAAATTTGTCATCCCTGTCCTCCCTTCCTCTCTTGAGTAGAAATGGACAGAATCATTTTTATGAGCATCAGAGAAGGTACAGATTGAACTAAGAGTTGAAAAAAATATCAGTAATTGATAGGATTATCAATGAAGCAAGGTCTCCTTATGTTAACCCACCTTACAGTGGCAGTTGATGCAATTAACAAGTCTAGCTTCTTTTGGTCACTCTCCATTTTTAAATTTTTTGTCCCATAAGACACTATGCTCTCCTAGTTTTCACCCATCACTCACTGGCTTTTCACCTTCAGTTTCCTTCTCAGCTTTCCTTTCCTCTTAAGAAACACAAGATTCTCAGAGCTGGGTCTGGGGCTTTGTTTTCTTCTGTGTATGATATGACTGTATGAGCCCATCGTGCCCACAGTTTTAAGTGTGATAATATCTTCCTAGTTTATATCCAGGTCAGCTTTCCCATCAGAATTGCAGACTTACCTTACATCCAAACAACTTTTGAACATCTCCTCTGCATGTCTCACAGGCATCTCACTCATAATGTGTCTGAAATAGAAACCTTGACTTCACCCCACTCAACCCAACTAGCTCCTTTGCATTTCCCTCATAATGGCATCACCGTCCACCTTGCTGCAGAAATATGGATTCTCGTCTAGAATTCAACCTCTTCCTGACCATAAATATAATCAATCCATCAACTTCTATTCTGTGTATTGCCAACAAATATCTCAACTCTAACATCTTTATACCTCCACAGTTGCCTCCCTTGGCTCTTGAGCATCCATTCCCTTTCTCCAGGATTATTGCTGGAGTCCCGTAATGGGACACTACTTCCACGGTTCGTCAGATCAACACCACTCTCCTGTCTAAAATCCTCAGTCAATTTCTATGGGACAAAGTGAAAAGGAAAAAAAAAAAAAATTCCACGTTCTTTAGTTTATAGGACCCCTGCTCACCTTTCCAACTGCCTGTCATTCCACTTTCCCTTCACACACTCCACCTTGGCCTTCTTTCAGTTCCTTGAAGAATGCTCCAGCTTTTGTTATTTGCTTAACTTCTAGCATTTTTGCTACCCTTCCCATATCTTCGTGGCTGGCTGCTTCTGTTCATTTAGTTCCTATATTAAATATTCCCTTCACAGAGATGCCGTCTCTGACTACCCTCTCAAAATTTAGGTATTCTTTTATTATTCCCTATTGCAGTCACTTGTGTTTCTGTCATAGCATTCATTTATCAATCTTATTTCCTTATCTTCTGCATCCAAAATTTTCTGAGGGCGGGACAAATCTGCCTTGCTTACTGCAGTACCACAAGCTTCCAGCACAATTACACAATAAATATTTGATAAGTATGTATTGAATGCATGAATGGATGGATGGAGATGAGATGGAGCTTAAATTTAAAGCAAAATAGTGGAAGAAATATTTCCCTTTGAGATAGAAAGTACAAAAAGGGGGTAATGTATACAAATATATTTATGCACATGGGATGAGAAGTAGAAAATAGTCGTAGCTCATACTGGAGGAAAGGTTATCTGTTAATGTAATAAGCTAGGGGCTTGAGGAGAATGGGGAATATTTTGGACAGATACTATGGGCAATGGGAGAGAATACTAGCCAGCTAGCTAGGATTTCAGATGGGCAGTGAGCGCTTTTCTGAAACTGGAAATACCAAAATTTTATGAAATTTCAATATATGATTTGCTCCACCAGTGCCTGCCAGCCTGAGTGTAAGAAGAGATAAAGCAAATTGCTGGATTAATATGAGTCTAAGGGACATCAAAGCACATGAGGTAGAAAGAGAATGGGTAGTGAGGTTTGAGGGAACTGGTGTAAGGTGGTTGAATATTCCAGGATGAGCTCTGAGTCAGGGAAAGAGGAAGTAAAGCTAAGAGAAGTATAATAGCCTGAGTGAAAGGGAGGGTACAGAAGAAAACAGCTACGGCCTATGACTTCCTCATCTCTAATTTTAGAATATAAATGAATGAGAAATGCACATTTCACACTTAAAGCTTTTTAACGGTATTTGGTGCTGAAAAAAAATCTAATCAATTCTAAATAGAAAGGGTCAATTACACAAATTCTGCATAAATCAACAAGCCCAGCTGTGAAGTCCTGAGAGTTGCTTTATGGTTAAAATTTGGTTGATCTTAGAAACATCCAGTGACAAAAGGAATTGTATGAGAAGGAGTTAACTAAGCAGGCTCATGCAAATGACTCTTCCTATATTTTAAATTAGTAGAGTTTTTGTCTTTTTTAGAAGGAAGTTCTAAAAAGTGCTAGACAGTCTGAAATTGGAGGTAAGAAAAACTCTCAGAAATGTGAGAGATTTGGGGAAGGCACCTGTAATCACCAAATATCTAATCCTCCATTCCCCCAATGTGTCATGGTGCCTTAATTTCACCATTTGTACCCTACATGAGTAGATCATGAGGGACTGCACTAGATGCTAATATCCCAACAAATAAGTATCACCTCTGCCAATTGTTGACAAATATATATCTTAGATGTGTTTAAAGAATTACAATGAAGAAAATTCTGTGGAAGATTATATGGTACAGATCATATTAGTGCCTGGTAAAAGCAGTATTATAGGATGCCAAAGAGGGACCCAGAAAGAGATGCCAGAGATTTCCAATACAAAGTTTCAGGGTGTGCCTTGTTTTGGGGTCACTGACATGTCAAGGCACTCTAACATTTACAGAGGCCTGTTCTCCTGCATTACTAAACAGATTAAACATGTTTCCGGGCATCTAGAAAAACTAGTGTGCTTGTTTCATTCAAAGGAACAGTGGGAAACCCCAGCAAAGTTTTCAGCATTTTAAACTCTTACTCCAGTCTTTTATACTGGAAGAAAGGTTACTTGCTATTGTAATAGGGTAGGGGCTTGAGGAGAATGGAGAATATTCTGGACAGACACTACGTCATCTAGTTGGCATAGGTTGTAAAAACCATTTCAAGTTATCCTACACCAACTTAATTCAAGCAAGTTTCCTTTATTCCAATTTTCCCTTAATTTCTGCCTATATCGTGGGAGGAGGAATTGCTGCTAAAGTTTAATTTGATTGCCAGATATTTCTAGGTTTGTAACTTTTTTGAGGCTAGGAAATCACATTTATATTCTATATGCCTATTTATTAAACAGATTAGGTATTTAGAGTCTACTGGTCCCATGCTATACTTAAAAATTAATCTGTTTTATCTGACGAGAATCTGTGCTTAGATTACTGTAGCCAATCCAAGTTCTAAAAACAAATGGGCCTCTAATGTGGGGAGTTTCACTATCCTACACTTAGCTGACATACTACTGTGGTGGACAGAAAGACCCTGGACTTGAGAAAGATGACGAGGGACTAAGTTTTCTGTTCATTCTAGCATTTATTGGCCCTATGGCCATGGGCAAGTGAGTTAGGCTCCTAGAACCTTAGTTTCCTCACTTTCAGGATGAAGATTACAATGCCTTCATCACAGAACGGTGATGAAGATTTGATGAGATAATGGATGTAAAAATATTTTGTAAGCTTCATGCTGAAAAACTCAGGTGAGAACCTACGATTACCCATAATGCAAATACACACATTTTGACGGAGCACACTGCCCTTTTCTGAGGCAGTCCTTTAATCTGAATCTGTCAAGTGCTCAATCATTTATCGAGAGACCCAGAAAGTGATGCATCCCACCCTCCTGGCTTCTGTGTGCTGAATGCTGAGCCACTAACCTGATTTGAATGTAGCCTATCAAATAGAGAAGGTTTTAAATCCTAAGATTGAGAGAATGATAACATTCTCTCATTTCTATGAATTTTTCATTTTATTCCGAGACAGTCAAGATGTACTATGTGGGTCAAGTCTCAGGCTTCACAGGTTTGAACAGAAGGTCAAGCAGAATATTTTCTTAACTTCTATTTGCAATTCAACTACTGCCTTGATGTGAGCCTTCAGGGGCCTTCACTCCCCAAGCGCTGGTATCTCAGGAACATCAGGAGGAGAACTGAGCACACAGCTGAAGAGCTCTGCCTGGAATTGTATTATTTTCTCCCAGACCTTAGAACTGTTGGGGCCGCTTGCCCTCTCACTGATAAGACGGTACAGCGATATAAAAATTGTACTTTCACGTTTTGTTCTTTCTAGGGTAGACTATCGGTGACATTCAGTCAAAATCACCTGGCTACTGACTCAGAAAATTTAAGTCACACTCATCACTTCTACTCCAAAGTTCTCAGCCAACTGCGGCCATGGTTGCTGTGGTAAATGTAGAGTCATCAAAGTGACAGGACTCAGGCTTAGAAATATAAGCCACCAGCATCAACATTCACCACTTCAACAATAGTCTATTTTGAGCAGGAAGCTGTCACAGTGAAATTGGGATGGCAGGGAAAAGAGGAGGAGGTGGTGTGATGTGACAGAAATAGTACTAGGTGGGGATGTTCTGTCTTTCCTGCTGTGTATGACCTTGGGCAAGTCATTTTTCTCCTGGAACCTTCTCTGTAACATAAAGGACTAGATTAGATAACTTTCAAATCTTCACCTAGTATTAACATTCTGTGGTTTTCTATGCAACTTTAGCATTTACCTGTAAGTGCTTTCCTTTGGGTCATAAGACCCCCAAGAAAAGGCAAATTAAATTGTTATTTCTATGGTTTTAAATCCCTTAACGATTTCCCACTGGCCCTTAGAAGAGCCTGAACAAGGTCCTGAGTGATCTGGACTCTACTCTAATTTATATCCTCATTGCTCTCCTGCAACCCATGTCAGATTTCCTCGGTTTCTCAATGGATCATCCTTTTTACTGTTTTCTCCATTTCTCTGACTCTCTACTCTTTCAGGTTGCAGCTCAAACATTTCTGTCTCTCCCAGTTCAGGTTTAGCCTTTTATCTCCTTTTTCCCAATAGTCCCCTGTGTTTCTGCATCACATTTTGCTGTACATGCCTTGAAGTCTATGACCATGCTCTGATGCCATACTGTGCAGTAGCAGTCCTGAGAGATTTGTTCACTGCAGGGCTGTGTTATGGCCTAGTTTTAAAGAATCACCTTTGCTTAGTTCTGTATAGGAAATGGTTTTCTATATTTTTTTTCTCTGATGAGGTACATGTCATGCAAACTTAACTCCCGTCATGCATCTCTTACCCATGTACAAGGAAGAGAGGTGTTTTAATTTCTGCCAAAGTCATATGACTATAAGGAAACAAAGGAAGGAGGAGCTGTCACCTGTGGAAAGAATTAAAAATTGGGAAATTTTCTTTTGAATCCTAAATTTGCTATTAGCTTGCTGGGACAGTGGATAAATCATTTATTCTTTTACAGTCTCACCCTTCTCAACTGTAAAACATATGAAAGTTAATATCTCATAGCGTTACTATGAGGATTGCTTAGAATACACACACATATGCAAACGTAAGTCTACATGCATACATATATGCATACACACACATCACTGACTGAAACAAAACTAAGCAATTCTTTTGTGTGTGAAGCTGAGCAGTGGAGGGATTCCCCTTTATGCACAGGGCCTTGGCAAGTCAAGGAGAGGTGCAGGTGATGACGGTCACTACATGGGGAGAGTTGCTGGGGGTGGAGAGGGAACCAGACTGGTGCAGTGGAATTATTACTGAGTGAGGAAGAATCAGAAAACTAGAGGCTGGGTCCCAACATTGGCACTTGTGAGCTGTGAGGCCTTGGGCAAGTTACATTACCATTTGCTCTCTTTCCCCCTCTTATCTGTTAATAAAGAGATGAAACACGTTGCTAATCTGGCATGACCACAAGGATCAGATGAAATAATATGCCTGAAGGATGAAAGGCCTCAACTGCCCTGGCATGGTGCACCGCTCCTGATTGATAGGCAATGAGCAAATATCATGTGCAATGAAATGAACTGCCACTGTCTGAAATATCTGCTATTACCTGAAACCTCAGCTTCCTCTGTAAATCTCAGTTTTTCTATAGATAAAGCCGGGATGATGATAGTATCTACCTTGAGGAATTGTTTTAAGGATTAAATGAGAAGGCAAGTTGTGAAGACCTTTGTAAACACTGTTTCTTCACATTGCTGCTTCTCACACTTGTCCATATTATCAACATTTTAGAAGCAAGGCCAATTGAGAAGGTACGTGAGTTTGGTATGATATAGCTGTTTTTCCAGGAGACTCTAAAAAGCTCCTTTCATTTCGAAAGCAAACAGCAAAATACAGCTTCTAAACATTGCTATTTTCTCTGAATTTTCTGAACCTTGAGCAAAAAAGTTGTTTCTCTCTTGAGAAGCTCTGTTCTGATTGGATCAGCCAGAAAAGCCCAATAGGAAGTTATTTTCAGGGCCAAGAGTACCAGGGCAATATTACAGCAAAAGTTTGATATATTATGCTGATGGTTAAATTGGGCCTTGTGTTCAGTATATGAAAAAGTATACTTCTTTCAAATTCCTGCATTTATTAACTACTCTCTCCCAGGAGTGTTTCTAGGACTTTCACAGTATTTAGGAGGAAAAGTCAGGAATTTGCTGTAACATTTCTCAGTTTTATATTCATTAGGCACCGTTTAGCTGTTTTCTTCTCTTTGAACTAGAGGCAGAATTGTGCTTTCCATTCTTCTCTGATCTTTGTTGTCTTTGTTACTCCCTTTGTTATAAGGAGAGTGGGATAAAGAAAAGTATTCAAAGGCCCAGTTCATTGTCCCTTGGCCATATTTTACCTTCATTATGTTACAGTCTAGTCTGAACCTTTTAACAAGTTTTCCTTTTTATTTCCTGATCTCCTACATGACTTTTGAGTGAAATAGAGCACTGTGCCCTAACACACAAACACATGCATATCTTCACAAATGCACGCACGTGCCCACAAAAATGAACACATACACACTATTCAAAAGGTACCACTGCATTGCTTTTACCCATAGAGGTGAAAGCAGGAAGTAAATCCTTTTGAATTCATCTTGTGAGGTTTTTTTTTTTCCTGCCTCCAATTAGTTTCTCAAGGAGATCTCATAGCTTCTCCAATGAATTTTAATTAATATTCTCCAATCGCTATTAGTCACAAAAGTATGGTTCATTTCATCCATTAAGATTTGTATCCCATGTAAAAATTAAAAATTTAAATTTAATTTAACTTTAAAGTTTCTTTTTTCCTCTCAGCCTGATAAACTTAGAAGCTCAAAGTTTGGGAGGATACCTGATCACTTTATTTTCTCTCTTCTGTATCCTCCTGCTCCTCCCCTTCCTCCTACGGTAACTCATCAGTTATAGTTTCTAACCCTACTAGGATCAAAATTAGGGTTCCAGAAAGTTTTTCTTTCCCCTCAGTAATGTAGATTGGTTTGTGGCAAATGCATGGTGCTATCTTTTGCTTTTCAAATGGGCCAAAAAAAACTTTCTTTAGCTGTGTAGGAAGGAATCAAATTATTGGTTGACAGTCCTGGCTCTGGGCTAAGAGAATAAAGACCCATTTTAATTGCTTTATTGAGGGGCTTGCCAGAGTTTTGTAGGGAAAGCAAAGCATTAAATTAAGCAATTGAGTAACATTATGAGGACACAGCAGTGGCAGACAAGCACGCCAGAATTCTTATTGTACTTTAAAAACTGAATGCTGGCAGCAAAAATTCCTTTGAGTCATTTTTCTCTAAATTCAGATTCAGGAAGTGCACTCTTAAAATAAGTTCATTTTTGGAGTTCCATCTTAACTATAGCTTCAGGCCAAAAGACAGACTTCTTCAAGTAGAATTGCCCTGCACAGGATCACATTTTAGCAAAACCTGTGTTTACATATGTATGTGCATGTGTGGTGTGTATGTATGAGTATGTGCGTTGATTGTTACTGACAGAAACAAACTTCAATAATTAGGAGCAAGAACTGAAAGGATTAGCTTTTAATTAAAAAAAGATTAAATATGGAACTTTAACTGTCAAAAAAGCATTTTATTTCAAGCAAATTTCATAGGCAAAATTTCTAGGCAATAATGAAGTTGTATTTTACATGCTGACATAAAACATTCTTGTAAATAAAATAGGCTTTCCTCTCTTGAAAGCCAAAACATTAAAATTAAGAACAAAAACAATAACAAAAATATAAAATAAGGAATAAACACAAATTAATGAATAGATCATAGTGTTAAACAGAATGTATTTGCCTTAAATCAGATTTTAATATATTCCATATATTCATAATGAAAAATTAAGAAGTCATTAATAATTTATAAATAGACTTGTTGCAGGTTTCATTTGAATTACTACCTTTTGATTATTTTTAAGGTAGTATCAGTGTTCAAAAATCATTTCAGAGAAACAAATTCAGAGAAACAAATTTTAAATTCATACTGTGTAAACCTGTTGCTTCTGAATGCACAGCACTGTGATCAGTGCTAAAGGAGTACGAAATAAAGCTAAAGACACAGTTTCCTTCAGAAGCTTATAATTTCACTAAGGAGACAAAACAGACGCAGTAAAGAGTGTTTCAGTAACTAGGATGCCTGTGTACACTAAGAATAATTGCAATTTAGAGGTCACAGCCACCTCATGGTCCAGGTGGAGGGAAGCCACAGTTGAATTTTGAGTAATGTTGGATTAGAATGTGTGCAAGAGAATGGTGAGGATGGAGGGAGGCTGTGGGAAGGGACCAGTGAATGAAAACCTCAGTGGATGGTTACAACCATAATGGGTGGAGAAGAGCAGAGATTAGCTTTTCTCACGCTGAGGGCCCAGCTTGGAGAAAATGTCATGTGCGGGGTGCTATTGCTATACCACAAAGGGGAGAAACATGGGCAGACAGAAAAGGACAGTGTGAGTAACCCTGAGAACAGAAAGGGGTTCTTGTACTTTAGAAAAGAGGTGTGAAATTGCATCTTAACATTTTAGCAGTGGTCCTTTGGGACTCAAGAGAAAAAGGAGGAAAGAGCAGGTTTGGAAAAGAGAATCTGATTTTAGAACTAGAGTAAGAGAAGTTGTCCTGGAAATCCCTGCCTGTCTCCTCTGCTTTTGTTGTTGTCGTTGTTTTCTGCGACAAGGTCTTATTCTGTCACCTAGGCTATTGTGCAGTGGCACAATCTTGGTTCACTGCAACCTCGACCTCTCAGGCTCAAGTGATCCTCCCTCCTCAGCCTCCTGAGTGGCTGAGACTACAGGCATGCACCACCACCCTTGGGTAATTTTTAAATTTTTTGTAGTGATGAGGTCTCACTATATTGCCCAGGCTGATCTCAAACTCCTGGGCTCAAGGAATTCTCCAATCAGTGGCCTCCCAAAGTGCTGAGATTACAGGTGTGAGCCACCATGCCTGTCCTCTACTTCTTAATGGTAACCTCACCCTAGCACATCAGCTAATTCATCTTTAAATGATGTTAACTACTGACTAGTTATTATCTTCACTGGGGGAAGTTGAATTTAAATGATTATACCAAATCTGTGTGTGTGTTTTTTGTTGTTGTTGTTTTTTACATTTTTTGGTGTGTTCTGTATTCAATGAGCAGTAGTGATATGCCAGTTATGTGTTAATTCATCTATAATGGTGGATTTTGGGGAAATGAATAGGTCAATAAGGAAGATATTCTCCAAAACTCTCAAAATTTAAAGGTTGCAGTAGGATGCTACTTCAGCTAATTTTAAGGTAGCCCTCTTGTGTTCTTATAGTTGTTTCTCTCTCTCTTTCACACACACATACTCATTTTCTTATTCTGTTTTATGACAATTTCCCCTTATGCTGACTTTGAAAACTTATTATCTTAAAAAATCTTGTTGCGTGCGTTCCTGTAAGCAGCTACCTCAAACACATTTTGAGCAAGGCTGAAAATAAATAAATCCAAAGTGAAAAAAGAAAAAAAAAAAAAAAACACTCCAAATCTTGCCAGCCTGATGAATCAAATGTTTTTTGATCGTATTTTCTTTAACCGTTATCTGCATGAATACATAATTTACACATATTTATAGTCAGGGTGTTTGGATAAAAGAACAAAAAAATGATTTATCCTCTTTCAAAGAAGAGGGCTACAAAAGGACTGAAAAATACTTTGGGAGGCCCCAGGTCCAGGATCCCTGGTGGTAGACTCCTGAGTGGAGCGTAGCATCCGCCAGGCAGCTTGAGAACACGCCTATATTTAGCCAAGGTGGGTTATGTGATAAGAGGGAGGAGGCCTGGCCACATGCTCTCTGACTCATCCTTTCAAGCACACGTGTCAGTTTTTCCTACAGTTGGGACAACCTCCTTCAGAAGACAGAGGACAGAGCCTGACTGTAACTTTTCTGGGCTGCAATGCTCACCTTCTACAGACCAAAGTATAGAAACTAGAAAGCACTGGGAGCCACTGAGCCTTCAGTGAGCCACACTGGTGATAACATTGTTATTACTTGCTTTGGGCACCCCCACCCCGCCCCATATGTGCCTTTTCTCTGGTCTGGAACTGGAGCTTGTGCTTCTGTGCAGTGTCTAATTCCTCCCCAGACTCCCTAGCAGCCTGCTGGGTCAATAAGGGCATGTTAAAATGAAACTGCTTTAACAGCTACTTCATTTCCCTGCACTTTCTGTTCACAGCTAGCATGTGTAATCCTGTGATACACAGGACTTTAGATTACAGCTGGGCCAACATAATTTTTAGGATCCTTTTTGAGGGGAGATTGGTAAGAGATGGAGAAGAATGCAGAATAATTTTGAGCATGAATTTTAATCATTTATCTACAATGACTAGCTTTGTGACCACAGGCAATCTAGCATCCCAAGGCCTCAGTTTCCTCATCTTTGAGTATGTCTGTGTCCTCCTCAAGGCTGTGATTATCACCAGGGTGAGAAGTGCGAATGGCACAGTGCTTGACCTAAGCAGTACATGGCTGATAGCCATTTGCTGATGGCTAAGAGATGGAAAATGACCTGGTTGTAGCCGACGTCACAATGAAGAGACTCTTCTTTCTAATATGGATAAAGCTTCCCCTGTATCTGTCTTCCTTCTAGTAACACTGACTAAAATGTAATGCTGATTACCTAGATCACAAAGAAGAATTTTCTACAGAAGCCACAAGGCCATTGTTTACATGCCACGTGTGCTAAGTCTCAATCTTGACATTCCCCAATCCAACTTCCTGGCAAATATTGTTTGACTCAGGGAACTGAGTTAACAGATATTGAAATACGGCTATTGAGTACCTTCACTTATCAGTGGGCCAAGAAAAAAAATGCCAGGAACCTAATTATATTTGAATCAGATTAAGTATCTATGCTTTGATCTACGTCTGGTGATATAGGAATTTAACTTTTTGAAGGACTGGTTCCTGAAGGTCCACTGGGCAGCTTTAGAACTGAATTACTTTGAGAAAGTGTTGTAACTTCTGAGCACCCTTGCCAGCTTGTTAATTTGAACCATAATGCCAGCCTCCTCCTTTCCAGGGCTCATATGGAGTTCATCTATGTGTATGCAGGCTCTTTGTAAATAGTGAATGTCTACAAATAGAAGTGATTATTATCATGCTTTTTATACCTCCTGTAGGTGTTTGCTGGTATGGACTGATTGACTTTTTCCAACATTATTATTCCTATGTAACTGATCTCCTGAAATGTCTACCATCTTCATCTATAAAAGACATTAAATTTTAGGGAGTAAAGTCACTTCTTCTCTTGCTATCCTGGTTATCATTACTCATGATTAGGCAGAATTCTGCTGGCTGAGATATGATTCCAGGGAGGCCTAGAAGAGTCCTTCTGTGTGCTTCTTTCTCAAATATATTCCTGACAAACTTGCTAATAATGAAAAGCTCCAAAATTGGGAATTCACTTCATTGTCACTATTCTAATGGAATTACACTTTAAGCTCTACCATTTATATATATGTTATTATGAACTGAGTTCATCTAATCATTTTAATAGGTTTTCAACAGAGAGAAGGAAATTGAACATGAGCTAATGGTGGGGACCAAAGTCTCAGAGAATGAGAACTCTGCAACTGCTGATATGAGAATTTTTCTCTGTGTAGTTGGTGAAATATTTGAATGATATCCAATGATTAATGTTTCTTTAATTCTCTAGGTGACCAAAAACCACACGGAATTATCTAGCAATAAATCCTCTCTTTATAAGAACCAAAGCACTTGGGGTTGAGGAAAGAGAAGATAAATAGGTCTTACCCAGCAGGTCTGGTGTCTTCAATGGCTCTATCCACTGGGATCAAATCGCTAAGGTAGACATTGAAGTTCCCTTCTTTCCATCTTCTTTCTGCCTCCTTCTCCTTTCCATGGGGGACAACTACAGGACGCCCAAACTGCCCTGGAGCTTTGGGGTCCCTTGGAGAAAACGTCACATCAATTCTTAACACCTGGTGCATTCCACTGTCTTCAGGTAAAAGGGCTTTTGTATGACTCTGGTTGTATTCTGTAGAGGGGGCTTTGGCAGCTATGTTGATTTTTGCTGGCTCTAGCCCTCCAGCTAAAGCATGGTTAGTTTGGGACAGTGGTACTCTATGTGGAGCAAGTGAAGAGAAAGACATTTCACTTCTATTCCTGGAAATGTGTTTACCTTGGCTTTTACCCAATACTTTAGGAAATATAGTTTTGGTTTTAGAATTGGAGACCTCCTTGGGGTCTGCCTTTTGCTCTTCTTCTTTGGTTATAACCACAACACGGCTTTCAGAGAAATTGAGTTTCTTCCCATGAACCCCTCTAGCTCCATCATCCTTTGACAAACTTCCCAAAGGTGTCTCATTAATAGATTGCTTCCTTAAGCGATTTGAATTGACAATGAACTTAAGAAAAGGAAGACTTGTATTGGCCTTGTGTTTATTTGCATTGACTTCTTTGCTCTGAGACTTAGTTTTGTTTAAGGACATGGCTTCCCCAGACTTCGGCTCTGCTGTGCTGGCAGGGTGTGCCCTCTCTTTTGCTACTGCCTGTGATCGCTTCTTTGATCTGTCAGTACTAAGACTGATGGTCACATTCAAGTCCCTTTCAGCTGCTAGTTTTGATGTGTCACTGCTGTGACTGTGACTCTTCAGGGGCTCCTGTTTTAAACTGACACGTCCCATGTGTGCTGATATTTTGACTAATGGAGTTCCTTTTGCTGCTATGAATGAGGTTTTTGGAGCCCCCTGAGCTGTCATTTGCTTTGGTGTCCCCTGGTGAGAGGAGGCTTCAGGGTTGGTGCCTCTCCCTTCTGTCTTCTGCTTGTTAGGAGGCACAGGGAGGGTCTGCAGATGTGCAGGATGCCACAACGGTACAACCTTGCCCCTTCCCAGGGCATTCTGCATTTTTCTTTCCCTCTGGGTTTGGTCCAAGTCCACCTCAACCTTGAGCACACTCTTCTCAGTTTTTCTAAAGTTCTCTTTGCCCCGTGCCCCTTTCCCATGTCCCCTTAGGGGAGGTTTCATCTCTTTTATGCTGCTGTAAAAAATTTTCACTTGGTCTGGCTGAACTCTGAATCCTATCCGCTCCCTCCTCACAATGTCTTCCTTGATGACCCGAGTGTTGATCTCATTGAATGAGAGGCGGAGAGCTGCCATGTCAAAGAGCAGCCAGATGACAGAAGCTACAAAGATAAATGCCAAGACTCGCCCACTTCCTCGGAAAAACTTTCGGATCCTGTTCATGGTACAAAGCTTTCCCTAGCAGCCTGCCCTCCCTTAGCCTGCTTACCTTGAGTGGAGAGGGAGCTGAAGTAGCAGCAGCAGCAGCAGCAGCAGAGTTGCCAGAAAGTGACCCCCTCCCCTGAACACAGCAGGAAGCAGCAGTCCAAGGGGAAAGCTCAGCTCCTACCGCTTGTCAGTCTCTGCCTGCGTGGCATTTCATAGCAGAGCATCTGTGCCTGCTTGGCTGGCCCTAGCTAAGTTCTGGTAAACACTGGCCTTAGGTTACTCCAGGAAAAGTTGATTCCAGTCACCGAACAGTTCAACATATTACTTGTCTTGTCTCCGGGAGCCCATGTCCACCTTCCTACAAGCCCAAGAAAAGGTGGGGGCCAGATTGAGGCTGCTGTTTCTCTCCTCCCCGTTCTCCGTCTGCACGCTGTAACTCAACACCACTTCTCATAAGGAAAACATTTCATGCCATTACCCAGAAAACTTCATTCAGCTCTCACCTTCTGTGTTATGTGAGAGCGTGTGTGTTTTAAGGGCAATTAAAGAGAAAAAAAAGCTATCTAACTTGGAGGGCATGTGTTCCTGGTTTGTAACCCCACCTACCCCACTCCTGCTCATTAACCCTGTTGTACCCAGGTGCCAATGCTCTGCCTGAGGAATTTATCACTGAAGTTAATATTTCAGCTTTAAGACATAACAGCTTAAAGAAGGGGCCCAGTATATCCTCACTTCCAGAGATGTATATGTTTAGTTATTTAGACCATTCCTTCAGGGGGTTTCAATGTATTTCTTTATAAGCCAACTATTTTTTTTTTTCACTAATCCATCTGTTTTTATTATTACATTCAATTAAGAATAAACTTAATTTGTCATATTGCTATAAAAGTTTCTGAACACTTTGTTATGGTCTGAATATTTATGTTCACCCCAAATTCATACGTTGAAACCTAGTCATAAATGTGATAGTATTAGGAGGTAGGGCTTCTGAAGATGATTTGATTATAAGGATAGAGCCCTCATGAATGGAATCAGCACGCTTACAAAAGAGGCCCTATGGCCTTGCCATTCCACAACGTGAGGACATAATGAGAAGGTGCCATCTATGAACCAGGAAATGGGCCTTCACCACTCAACAAATCTGCTGGTGGCTTGATTTCTGACTTCCCAGTCTCCAGAATGTGAGAAATGAATTTCTGTTGTTTATGAGTCACTTAGTCTGCGTTATTTTTCTAGAGTAGCCTGAACGCACTTACTCTCAGTTTCAGTACTTATCTCGTCGTGAGCCAGCTAGAAACAGTTTGAGCCACACCAGGACTTGGACCAGATTTTGAGTGATGCTGGTTGTCTGGTAGGATAGTGGCTCCCCCACAGGCTTTTCATTAGAACCTCTTGAAAGAAGATTCCCCCAAACTCAGATCAATTGATGAGAGAGGAGGCGGAGATGACAGGTGGGTTGATATTTTTTTTGCGTGTATGTATATATATATGATATTTTTGTGTGTATATATATATATATTTTTTTTGTTGTTGTTGTTGTTTTGTTTTTTTTTACAGAACTTCCCAGGTCTTTCAAATGTGCGGCTAAAGTTGAGAAACACTGGTCTAGAAAAAAAGTCTCATTTTTTTTTGTTTGTTTGTTTTTGTTTTTGAACATTGCCCATGAGACGTTTAACTTTAGGTGTCTACTTGACTGGGCTAAGGAATACCCAGAGTACCAGTAAAGCATTATTTTTAGGTATATCTGTGATTGGTATTTCCAGAAGAGATTGGTATTTGACTCAGTGCACTGAGCGCGCAGGAGATGCCCTCACCCAATGTGGGCAGGCACCACTAATTGGTTGAGGGCCCAGATAGAATAAAAGGCAGGGGAAGGGTGGATTCTTTCTCTCTTAATGAGATGGGACATCTTTCTTTTCTGCCTTTGGACAAGAACTTTAGGTTCTCTGGCTTTGGCCTCTGGGGCTTGCACCAGTCTGCCCCCACAACTCCTACATCCTCCACTAGGTTCTCAGGCCTTTGGCTTCAGACTGAGAGTGATGTTATTGGCTTCCTTGGTTCACAGGCCTTTGGACTCGGAATCTGCCATGTTACTGGCTTTCCTGGTTCTCCAGATTGCAGGTGGCCTGGCCTGAGGTTTCTCAGCCTCCATAACCATGTGAGTCCATTCCTCTAAGAAGCTGCTGCTCATTTATCCATCTCTATGAATCCTATTGGTTCTGTTTCTCCAAAAAATCCTGGCCAATACAGTCTACAACTTGTGTAACATTCCTTCCCTGACAAAGTACAGTCTAATAAAAACTATGCATTTCAGTAACAACCAAATCAACATGTACATTTTGACATTGCCAAATAGAGTCCATTTGACTCTATGGACATTGTCCATAGAGTTTGAGAAGCACTGCTCAAGACCACTGCCCATCTCTCTAAGGAACTCTGAGTGATTTGTAGACAATACTGCCATTCATTACTCTAGTGTGGGGAGGGTCTAGCTTCCATGCTTTGAGGTAAACTTAGGTTTCCAGTGACTTGAGAGGGGAAGGAGAGATTCCAAATTCTTTATACATATGCATTGCTTTCTACAGCTTTTGGCCTTTGCCCCATGGGAAGGAACGCAGATAAATGCAGCTACCATAGCATGTTTGTTGAATGTCTGATTCTCTTTTCTGTTCAGTGCCTGCGCACTTTGACTTGGAATATCCACATGGATGGCAGCATCATTGACTCAACTATTTCCTGTGTGCATCCCTGTCTCAATTTGTCCATCTTTCCAATACATATTGCTTACATTCCACAGCTCAGGCCATGTGTTGGGTGTTGAGGGACACTAAGTAAAAGGATATAGTTCTTGTGCTTGAGGACCTCACAGTTTATTGATTGACACAGACAAGTAGAAACATATTATATGTTACAATATGCAATAAGTAATTTGGGAGAAATAATATCCTGGATTCTATGGGATGGAGCTTAGTTTTGGGAGGCAGGGATGATTTTGAATAAGCTATTCTTAGACTTGAAAAATGAATAAGAGAATAGTTATCTTTGCCCATATTGTAGTCTGAGAAAAGAAATATTAGATGGTAAAAGGCACATAAATTAGCAAAAGCATAGAAATGAAGAGAGAGCATAGTACCTTAGGAGAATCACAAGTTTTTGAGATCTAGCACGACTGGAAACACAGGCCTTAGTGTTTTTCTGCATACATGTATGTGCATGTGTGTATGTATATACATATGTGTATTTATTTTATATATATATAACTATATATATACCTTAAAACTCCCATCAGTAGAATGCCACCAGCAAAAAACAGCACACATCTTTAGCATCCACAATCTAAAATAAAGTGAGAATTTTTTTAGCATCATGGATAAATGATTTGCATTGCAATATTGTTTTAAGCATTTTATATATATATATCTCAATCACTTGGCTGAGTTCTTTCCATTGACTATCTCACTCAATCCTCACAAGAATCTAATGGGAAAGAGAAAATTACAATATGCATTTTGTAGTCAGTAAATGAAACCTTAGAGAGGTAAAGCAACTTCCAGTAGAGACTGGAGGAGTTGGGTCTTGAATACATGACTGTAGTCCCCGTGCTTCAGTATCACACAGTACTGCTTCTCTAGCTGTGTGACCTTGCAGGACAGTTAATTTTACGTGGTTGCTGAGCAATAAAAAAATATTCTGCTTTGCAGGTTAATGTGAGAATATTTACAAATGGTTTAAGTTATCGTTACACTGAAGGTACGCTGTAAATGTTAGCCACTGCCATTCATATTGTTGCTAATACTTTGCTGTAATAGGAGTGTTGGGTGCATGTGGGAGGCAATGTACCCAGCTCTTCCCAGAAAACAAGTAGAAAACTAGTGACTAACATGATTCTGGCAATGGGGAAGAAACATATCTGAGTATTTTATTTTATTCTTGCCATTCTTATTTTCTCTAATTATAGATTTAACAAGACTATTGTTCACTGAGAACTCCCTACATGCCCCAAACATGAAGTAGGTGACATTGTCTCTGCCCCAACAACCTTAAAACTCCCCTCAGTAGAATGCCACCAGCAAAAAACATAGCACACATCTTTAGCATCCACATTCCAGAATAAAGTGAGAATGTTTTTAGCATCATGGAAAAATGGTTTGCATTACAATATTGTTTTAAACATGAAAATAGAATGCTTTAAAATTATTTTACTCTGCATGATTCAATCTTGTCCAGCCACCATCCCACCCCAAATGGCAGTTGGAATTACTCAAATGTCTTTTAGGAAAGTCAACACTTGTTACATTCTATGCCTGATAGTTTAAAACACTGCTTGAAATATATTCTTGTTTCCATATAAATGTTATCAAAGAGTACTGATTTCTTTTTATCCCTCTCTGGTTTGTCCTTACAATCAAAACACAAATTACTTGCAACAGGAGAGCAACATGTTAAGGAAATTAAAAGGGAATCTTGGCTTATCTATTATGGGTAAAGCAACATATTAACTCTGGCTTAGTCTTCAGTCTATCTGACATACAATTCAGAATGAGATGTGAAGAGTAGGTAAGAGAGTAAGTAAACATTGATTAAATATCCTAGAAATAGAGGAGTAGATTGGTTGTCAGACCTGGTCTCAAGTACTGACTTGGCCACTAATAGCCATATGACCTTGGATGTGTCACACATGGAAAAGCTTGTGTAAGGTTCTCTTCCCAGCCTCTTCTTGGTCTTTTCCCTTGTAAGTTAATGATAATCTGTGATGATGGCAGAAGTTGGTTATAAGCCATACCACTGATTCAACACTATGGGTCTTCAGGGACTCAGTAACAATTTCTATGGCCCCCATAGCTATACAGCTCTCTCCTTTTTCTTCTCTTTTCTGACACACATGCTGTTTCACATCTTAGATCAATGAATTTTATAGGTAAAAGGAATAAAAAAAGAAAAGGATATTAGGAAATTCTACCTTTTCATCAACACACGTATTGCCCAACACATGACCTTTATATATTGGTAAATGATGGTGCTTCTAAAATTTTAGTTGTATTAATTTCCATGTTATCAGCAGGAAACTAAATATGCAAGTTGGTTGGTTATTTGAGGTACCCCACAGTTAGGAAGCCTGGCTTGTCATCCCAAGTGGTAGAATGCAAGTACCTTTGGCTGGTCAAATTTTTCAAGAATCTGCACGTACTTAGTTGGAGATGATATCCGTCTGAAAATCTGGAGTTATGAATTATCCTTGGGAGACATTTGGAGGGGTTATTCCAATTATCAGTCTCACTCCAGTTGGTACAAAAAATTTAAAAACAGATTTTAGTTTCTTCTTCTGTAAAACAGGTATAATAGTAGGAGGACTTGCTCTCTACTCTATTTGGTTGTTCTCAGGATAATCATATTAATAGCAACCATTCATTGGGAATTTACTAAGGGCCTGCCACTAGTCACTTGACATTATCTCATTTAATCCTCAACATTTATTTTCACAGACTAGATCATAAAGTGTTCAGTAAAACTGATCTGCATAAAGTTAGTGTGAAAAGTATATTTGTGTAATATTCTCATGGCAAATATCTTTGAATCATCCTCATTGTTAATCAAGTAGGAGCTCAGTAAACACTGTTTTATATCTAGCCTTAAATCTCCCAGATGGGAATACAGAATCTTAGAAACATCAGTTACAGCTCTCTGGCTGTGCATCTAGCATTACTTTCTCTGGGTATTTGAAAGTTTCTTGACTATGTGAGTATATCCTGAGTAAATAATATTTGTTTTATTTTATGATATTCACTCAACTACTCACCCCTAAGTAAAAAGAAAGATGTAAAAGGAAAATTAACTTAAATGTATATTTGACAGAGAATAGTGATTATCCATAGATGCATTACTTAATTTCTTTTCCCTAGATTTATATGAGCTATAATTGACTAATAAAAGTATATATATTAAATATTTAAGGTGTACAACATGACTTTTGATAACCTTATATATTGTGATATGATTGCCTCAATGCAGCAGATCTCCATTATCTCACATAATTATCTTTTTTTGTGTGTGGTGAGAACATTTAAGATCTACTCTCTTTGCATGTTTCAAGTATACAATATATTATTATCAACTATGGTCATCATGCTGTACATTAACTCTCCAGAACTTACTAATCCTGTATAACTGAAACTTTGTAGTCTTTGACCAATATCTTCCAACTTTCTCCATCCCCCAACCCGCAGTAACCACCATCCACCATTCTACTCTCTACTTCTAAGAGTTCAATTTTTTAGCTTCTGCATATGAGTGAGATCATGAAGTATTTGTCTTTCTATGCCTGGCTTAGTTCACTTAGTGTAATGTCCTCCAGGTTCATCTACAATGTTGCAAATGATAGGATTTTCTTCTTTCTTTGAGGTGAAATAACATTCTTCTCTCCCTTTCTCTCTCTCTGTGTGTGTGTGTGTGTGTGTGTGTGATGTATATATGTTTGTATGTTGCACTTTCTTTATTCATTCATCTGTTGATGGACACTTAGGTGAATTCCATATCTAGGCTATTGTGCATAATGCTGCAATGAACATGAGACTGCAGCTATCTCTTCAAGGTACTGATTTAATTTCCTCTGGATATATAGCCAGAAGTGTGATTGCTGGGTCATATGGTAATTCTATTTTTTCATTTTTTTGAGGAAACTACACACTGTTTTCCATAATGGTTGTACTAATTTACATTCCCACCCTCAGTGTACAAGTGTTTGTCTTTCTCTACATCTTTATGAAACTTATCTTTTATCTTTTTCATCACAGCCATTGTAAAATGTATGAGGTGATATCTTATAGTGGTTTTGATTTGCACTTCCTTGCTGATTAGTGATGTTAAGCATTTTAAAGATATACCTGTTGGCCATTTGTATGTCTTCTTTTGAAAAAGGTCTACTTTTTTTTTTGCCTATTTTTAAATCCAGTTGCTTTCTTGATACTGAGTTAAGCTCTTTGTCAATCAGTAGGAGTGCAAGAAACATGGTTATATATTTGAGATATTAACTCCTTATCAGATGTATGGTTTACAAATATAGTCTGTCATCCATAGGTTGTCTTTTCACTCTGTTGATTGTTTTCTTGGCTGTTCAGAAACTTTTTAGTTTCCTGCAGTCTCATTTGTCCTTCGGAGTTGCAAATAATCACCACTCAGACTAACGTCAAGAAGATTTTTCTCTATGTTTACTTTTAGTAGTTTTACACTTTTAGGTCTTCTGTTTAGGTCTTTAATCAATGTTGAGTTGATTTTTTACCACAAAGAAATTAAACAAACAAGCCTATTTACAATAGCAGAAAAATACTTAGGAATAAGTTGTTTTTTAACCAAGGAGATGAAAGCATTTTTAATGAAGAAGGTGAAATATTTGTGTACTGAAAACTATAAAATATTGATGAAATAAACTGAAGATATGAACAAACGGAAAGGTATACTGTGTTCACAGATTGAAATAATTAATATTGTTAAAATGTTCATACAAACCAAAGTCATCTATAAATTCAATAAAATGTCTATCAAAATTCTACTGGCATTTTTCACAGACATAGAAAAAAAATCCTAAAATTTGTATGGAACCATAAAAGATATTGATTAGTAAAAAAAATCTTGAGAAAGAAAAAGCTAGAGGCGTCATAGTACCTGACTTCAAAAGTATACTACCAAGTTATAGCAATCAAAATACTATAATACTGTCTTGAGACAAGCCTGGGCAACATTATGAGGCCCCCATCTCTACAAAAAATTAGCAGGGCATGGTGGTGCACCTCTATGGTCCTAGCTGCTCAGGAGGCAGAGGTAGGAGGATCGCTTGAACTCAAGAGGTTGAGGTTTCAGTGAACCGAGTTTGTACTGCTGTACTCCAGCTTGGGTGACAGAACAAGACTCTGTGTCAAAAAAAAAAATATGTGTATATATATATGATACTGTCATAAAATCAGACACATAGACCAATGGCACAGAACAGAGAGCCCATAAATAAATCCACAAGTTTACAATCAGTTGTTCTTTGACAAAACAGCCAAGAATGCGTAAAATGGAAAAGGTAGTTTCTTCAATAAATGGTGTTGGAAAAATTGGATATCCACATGGAAAGTTAATTTCAACTTATTGGGACTTTGAAAATGCAAAATCCTGTGAAACAAATCCATAAAAGGAAAAAAAGTTTTAAAATCATATACTAAAAGGCAGGCATTGTTGCAATATCAACAGGTAGACTAAAAATACAAATGGAAACATTATTCCATTTTAACTAATTCTTCCAATGAAGATGAAGAGTTACAACTTCTGGCAGTCATTAAACATTGGTGTATGTCTCTATTTAAATAAAATTTGGAAGCTGATGACCTTATTTCCTAAGACCAAGAGAATCAGGATACTCTTTAGACATTTGTTATTGAAAAGTGTTGCCTATATTAGTCATAAATCAGAACTGATTAAGCCTAAGTTTAAAAAAAAAACAAGAACCCTATCATTCAAAGACAATGTATTGTGTTTAGACCTCAGTTTTCACTGATTTTTGAGTAGTGAGGCTAAGCCAACATTTGTGCTATACTACTTTATAGTAGTATAGCCAATTTTTACTTAAAAATATTTTAGTTTAATTAGGAAAAATTTTATAAATTTAAAAGAAAAACATTAATTGAGTATCTTCCTTCGCCAAAGAACTGTGCTAGTTATTAAAATGAAGAAAGCGCGTGGGTTCCTGAAGGACAAATTGTCAGTGAGCCCAGAACTGGCAACTCATAATCTTAGTTAACTGAGTGATTAGTATTGGTTAATTATAGATTTGGGTCTAAAAAGAGAAAATAGCTCAGGGTGGCTCTGTAAGAACTTCAATAACTTAAACAGGAAAGGTAGGGGGAACAATGATAGTTTGAGAGACAAGAAAAGTTCAAATTTAAATATGTTGTATTTGAAATACATGAAGATTTTGTAACTAGGTGTATATTTAAAAAATATTTATGGAGTACTGACCACATACTAGACTAGGCCCTGTGCTAAGCTTTGGGAAAATAAAGAAGCCAAAGCCCATAATTTAGTGTAGTTGTTTTCATTTGTGTGTGTGTCCATCAAACATTTCATGAGGAAGGGTTACTAAAATATAGGTTCTGACGTTCTCCCCTCAGAGATTTCGAGGTTGGGTGTAGGGCCTTGCAATCTGGATTTTAACTGGAGTAGATAACGATTCTGATAGAGTTGGACCACCAACCAACCATACATTGAGGCTCACAGGTTCAGCGGCAGAAGCATATTAGTATCAAAATAAGAAAACTGGAATAGCTTATTTGTAGGGGTGTTTGGAAAGGTGTCCTGGGGGTAATGACTGAGTGTTAATTCCTCTTATGGATAGGGAAAGGATAATTTAGGAAGATCAGTCTATGCAGAGGTAAAAGCAGGCTCAAAACATTGAGGGAGGAAGGCATGAGAATAACATGAATGGATAATTAAGATTTGTTTGATAGTACTAGATTTTACAGTAGATTGGCAAGCAATGAGGTAAAGATTGTTGGCTGAGCTTTGGTTGTATTTGTTCAAGACTTTGGATTTTTACTGTTCAAAGGATAGAAGCTTTTTAAAGTTGGAGTGTTATACTCGCAGGGTTTTGGATAGAGAGCGGGTGAGTGTATGAAGAATAAACTGGTAGTAAGCAAGCTGCAGGATGGGAGACCAATTAACATAAGTGCTACATATTTACTGCCCTTCTTTCAAGCTGTCTAATCACACATGGAATAAAATCTGAGCTTTAATTGTACATGTTAATCTATTTAGAAGATATTTTTCTAGATCAAGTGGGAAGACTGGAAGCAGTTCCATTTCTACCAATAGAGTGGGTCTTCATTAAAGACACGGTCTCTTAGAGTACACATAAGGGACAAATATACAAAGCTATGCCCTCTGTTTCTAAACCTAAGGTGTGTTTAACTTTTAAGAAACTGCCAAAATGTCCCCAAAGTGCTTGTATCATTTCATATTCCCACTGACACTTCCCCACATTTTCACTAACACTTAACTTTTTAATTGTAGTCATTTTTGTGGGTATATGGTGGTATCCATTTGTATTTTAATTTACATTTCTCTAATAACTAATAATTTTGAACAGCTTTTTCTGTGCTTATTTGCCATCTGTCTACATTCTTTGGTGAATTATCTCTTCAAATTTTTGATCCATTTGTTAATGGATTGGTTTTCTTATCATTTAGGGACACAAAGAAACCTTTAAGGATGATAGATATGTCTACTATCTTCATCCTGGTGATGGTTTCAAAGGTATGAACACAGTATCAAAATGTATTCGATTGCACACCCTAGAAATGTGCACTTTGTTGTGTATATATTATACCTAAATAAAGCTGTATTTAAAAAAAAAATCTAAGGAAAGAATAAGGATAATTCCTGGACCAAAGAAAGAGTGCCGTGTTTTAGTTTCTTACCATTCCAGGCAGGAAAAAAGTGGGCGATGCCATTATTACAGATTGTAGATTCTCAAGAAATGAGGCCCCTACTTCTGTGGTCCTAAGGAGGAGCTTCAGTTCTGGTCTCCACAAGGTCAGTACAGAGTCTCTGGTTTGTGCGGCGCTGCCTTAGGCTGTTAAAGAGAGTAGACCATTGTGTGCTCCCTGGATGGGCCCAGCCAGATGCCCTTCTCACTCTGTACCCCGGGCACAAAGTACCCATCAATTCTTTAAAAAATTTACATGGAAGCCGGTCTCAAACTTAGAGTTCATCCCATTGCCTCTACATTCAAATTACTATGTTATCATTGAGTTGTATAACATTTAAAAGCAAGGCCTATAGGCTTCAATTACAGTATTGTTTGAAGAAAATCTTTATAAAATATGATATTTGTGGAGCAGAGTTGGGTAGGAGCTCCAGACTCCAGGTCCAGAGTCAAGATTGTGCCAGGGGCTCTTTCTAAGAATGTTGGTGAGGGCTTTGGTAGTATAAAGAGAGTGGATACGGCCTAATCAGATAAAAGTGTGTCCCCAGAGGAGACAGGAAATGAGTTTACAAACACAGGCTGATAATTTAAGTGTAAAAAAAGATTAGAGACACCTTCTGTTTTGAAATTGTACCAGTTTCAGGACAGATAAAAAGGAGTGGAAGAAAGCAAAGTTCAGAGTTCGGACCTGGTGACTTCTGATTTTCTCAGAGAAGTACAAGATAGACCAGTGGTGAACAGTGAAGAGTTGAGGGTGAGTGGTGTCAAAAGGCAACACTGTAACAAATTTAGTTTAAAGATTTAACAGGAATTGAGGCAGCATCTCCTCCACAAATTTAGAAAAGGTGCTCTGATGGGCATGGTAGAACAGTTGGTTTTTATGACAGTCTAAGCAGGACCAAACATATAGCATAATACAAAAAGCAGATGGGTGAGCATCAGGTTACTTTCCTTGCGGGGTTAAAAGATAGGATGTTTCCTGACTCTACCAGCTAAAACTGGCCTGTTTGGGTACTCGGCAATGGTCTTTCTCTCCTGATTTCTTGAAAGGCAAAATAAACAACTTTTTTAGTTTGGTACCAAGGAACTTTAGCATGAATGACTCCATTTTGATGTGGTCTGTTGGGGCCTAGTTCAGGAGCTCTGTCCAAATCAATGGCCTCATATAAATTTTATTTAACAGTGGGTAGGAGGTGGATACATTTGGTAAAGTTTGGAATCAGCTGTTAAGAGGAGAGAGAAATGTACTACCTCAGAACAAGAGTAAGGATTTCTCAGAGAGCTTCGAGAGTCCTGCTGGCATTTTAACCAATGCCTCCAAGCAAGGAGAAAACACAATGAGTGACAGTAGAACAAAGAAGGCATGTGGACACTCCCACAGCATTCCTGAGACAGAGTGACCAAAGGTGACAGGGAAGCAGATATGGAGTAATGATTTCTGACAAATGTGGAAAGAAGGGGATATCATGAAAGGATTTTAGAAAGTGGAATTGCCATATCTAAAAGCATTAGGAGAAATTCTATAGGCTAGAATAAAAAGAAGGCACTAGAGATTTTTGTTGTTTGTTTTATTTGTAGAAAGAGACATTCTTTAATGACTGCAGGCATGTTAGGACTTTGCCCTTTGAAAATCTATTAGTAATGATATAAAAATCTTTCCTTTGTCTCTTTTGGCAGAAGCTGAATTAAATCTTCAGCCGCTCTCTGAATCACTCATTTGAAAGTTTCAATGATTCATATGCAAAGCTTGAGTTAAGAGAACAAAGACCTGGGCGAGTTTCTGTAGGGCTTGGCCTGAGCAAAGTGGTCATGCAGAACAACACGAGTGCTGGGTCCCCGACCTTTGGCCCTAACAACCTCCATCTGAGCAGCGACCTCTATCCAACTTACTGCTGCCCTGCAGCCTCCCAGGTGCTGCCCTGGGAATGCCCTCAGAATGGGTCATGTCATCTGATCCTGACTATCCTTCCTCTTCTCATCCATCCCCCTGAAATGATCCTATCCTCTTTATGGCCTCCATTATAGCAAAGAAAAGAGAAGGAAGAAGAGAGGAGTAGAAAAAGAAGTCTTATGGGAGGAGCAGACAGCAGACAGCAGGTGCTATGGAGGGCATTTGAGGGCTCTTTTCATGTGCTGTTAAGAAGTGGGATGAAATGAAAATCTTTTTGAAAAAGGTGGAAGCTGTTTCAGATCTACCCCTACCCTGCTCCCCACCAACTCAATTCCTGCTCCAGGGGAAAGTGCAAAATAACTTTCTGTGGGATGAAATGATGACAATGACTTTGGGATCCAATAACATTATAATAACCTGGAAATAACCCTTCCATCTGAGGCTTGCAAAGGCACTGAAATGTGAAACTCAGACTACGGTCAGAGAAATGAAGGAGACTTGAACTCAGGGCCCTTTGGACATTTCCTTCAATATCAAAGAAAAGTTTTTATTTCTCTCCTCTGAAAATAGGGTAGGAAATGGGTAAGTGATAAACAGAGAAAAAGGCAGAAGCAATACCTAATTAGAAATCAAACTAAGAGAGGAGAAGAAAAATGGGTTTAGATTCATGTCAGGTTGGGTTATTCCAGGCTCTCGACTTCTTTGCTTCTATCACATACTTTCAGAGGTATTCAGGTCTTGTGATGCCGAGTGCTTGATTGTTTTTCTTACTCTTGGAAGCTGAGGATTAATACTCAGGGCTGGATCCACAGGAAAAAAGGGTGTGTTAAGCATCCACTCCTGGTTAAGCTAAAAAATGTACATAGAACTCGAAAGCACCCAACTCATTTCCAGAGGGATGAAATAAGCCTGAAAATAGGTGAGCTCTGATTGTATTGGGGCTGGCCTGGAAGCACACAAGAAAGGAGCACTTTAAAGAGAAGGAGAGAGGAGCAATGTGCATATTTTACATGGATGTACACATTTGTGTCTACATATTATATACAAATGTACAAACTCCATGTGTACTTCATGTTTGTGTGTGCATATTCATATTTATACACCTGTGTATATGCAGAGTTCACATAGCATACCCACACAAATACACACCAGAGGTGTGACTTTGAGGTCTGTAAGAAAAAATTTACTACTCAGGAAGAAATGAAACAGGCCTTTTGAGGACATTGGCCATATACTACCAGGTATTCTACTTTTTGGAGGGCAGATCATATGTTTTGCATATGTTTATTTTGGGTAGGAGGAGACTCAGGAGCAACATAATAACTGCTTCAAAATTTTAGAGGAATATCATGTGGAAGAAGGGTTTAACTCATTCCATATGCTTCCAGAAGAGAGAACTGAGACTGAAGCATAGCAGATTTCTGTTCTAAATGAGGATGACTTTCTAACAATTAGTACTAAACAAAAGACATGTGGATTTCTTCTAAAAGTGGTTAATGATATGCCTGCTCTTGTAAATGACATGTGGCAGAGGATGAATGGCCATCTGGCATAGAAACTGTAGGGGGTATTCTTCCATTCGGCGGGGGTTTGGACCACAGCATTAACTGGACCAACTCCATTCTGAAATTCAATGGTTCTCTGAAATACGTAAACAAGTTTTGAAGCAAGGTAAGTCAGATAATGGTTTTGATTTACTGATTGCTTTTACTTCATTCAGTGACTTAGGAGCAGATAACTCCTAACTCAATAGTTCCTATAGATACCTTTTTTTTTTTTTTTTTGCCTTCTGTTTGATTTCTATTCTTCCCTCTTTTCTCTTTACCTTTAATTTTTGTGTTTCTATTATCTTTTCCTTTTCTTTTCTTCTTCCTCCCCATGCCCTCTAGATATAAGGGATGGAGTTGAGGCAATGTTTGTCAAGAAAGCAACGAGTAAGAAAAAAGAATAGAGAAAGGAAAACTTTGAACTCAGTTAACTTTTGTATTTTCACTTCGAATCTTGGCTGTATGTATGTGAATACGTATATGTATACTGGATTGTGTGCGTGTGCGTGTGTGTGTGTGTGTGTGTGAGAGACAGAGAGAGAGAGAGAGAGAGAGAGAGAAAGAGAGAGAGAGAATGTGTGAGTAGACCCTCAGATGTTTGGAAATACTGGAGGTTAGGTACCACTTCTTGTTGTCACGATGCCTAGGGGGTGCTAGTCGTAATTAATGGCAGAAGGGGAGGAATGCTCTATGTCCAGCAATATGCATGTCAGTGCCATCCAATAATGTATTATACTACCTTACATAACAGAGTCACATTGAGGAACACTAGGCAAAGGCTGTGGAGACAGACTGTCTGAGTTTGAATCCTGGTTCTGCCATTTTTAGCTTTAGTGAGGAACAGACATCATATATGACAATAGTCCCATAAAATTATAATGAAGCTGAAAAATTCCTATTGCCTAGTGATATTACAGCCATCTTAACTTCGTAGCTCAATGAATTACTCATGTGTTTGTGGGGATGCTGGTGTAAACAAACCTACTGCGCCGCCAGTCATATAAAATTTTGGACAAATACTTTAAGCTTCTTGGGTGTTTGTTTTCTCATCTGTAATGTGAAGGGTAACAAGAGCACCGACCTCACATTATTGTCAGAATTAAATGAATTAGTATGAGTCAATTGTAGCACATGTAATTACGTACAGTACATAATACTTGATAATAATAATAAATGATTATGTTTCTGGTTTATGTATTCACTGTAGTAAATTTATATTTACTATAATTTATTATTGTATTTACTATACCATATGTTTTATCATCATTTTAGAGTGTACTTCTACTCATTAAAAAAAGTTAAATATAAAACAGTCTCAGGTGGGTCCTTCAGGAGGAGTTCCAGAAGGCATTGTTATCATAGGAGATAAAAGCTTCATGTGTGTTCTTGCCCCTGAAAACCTTCCTCTGGGTTAAGACATGGTTGTGGAGGATGGTGATATGGGTGATCCTGACTCTGTGTAAGCCTAGGCTAATGTGTGTGTTGTGTCTTAGTTTTTAACAAAAGAGTTTGCAAAGTAAGCCATAAAAAATTTTGAAAATAGAAAGAAGCCTGTAGAATAAGCATATAAAGAAGGAAAATATTTTTGTACAGTTGTGCAATGTGTTTATGTTTTAAGCTAAGTGTTATTACAAAAAGATCAAAAAGTTAAAAAATTAATAAAGTTAAAAAGTTACAGTAAGCTAAGGTTAATTTATTATTGAAGAAATTTAAAAATAAATTTGGTGTAGCCTAAGTGTACAGTGTCTATGAAGTCTATAGTAGTGTACAGCAACAGCCTAGGTCTTCATATTCACTCATAATTCAGTCACTGACTCACACAGAACAACTTCCAGTCCTGCAAGCTCCATTCCTGGCAAGCGCCCCATGCAGGTGTACCATTTGTTTTTTATCTTTTATACAGTATTTTTACGGTACCATTTCTATCTTAGATGTATTTAGATATACAAATACTTATCATTGTGTTACAACTGTCTACAATATTCAGTATAGTCACATACCATATAGGATTGTAGCCAGAAGCAATAGGCTATGCCATATAGCCTAGGTGTGTAGTAGGCTATACCATCTTAGTTCATGTAAATACACTGTATGATATTTACACGATGACAAAATCACCTAAAAGTACATTTCTCAGGATGTATCTCTGTTGTTAAATAACACACGACTTTATACCCAACCATTCCCCTAATCCACATACACCACGGACAGATGCATTTGTAATAATAAAATGTAAGTCCTAGGATATTTGTCACATGTATTTGCTTAATAAGTAGGCACAACAAATGCATTTACAATATGTGGGAGGCTATGGAATTTTGAAAAAGTTTTTTCTTTAATTCCTTGTGCTTGATAAGGTTCAAACTTCATACAACAGACCATTCTTAATCCTACATTAATACTGAATATTGTTTTATCTTTTAAAAGATTGATTTAGTAAGCAATTCAAGATTTTGCCACAATCCAAGTACATAATCACAGACTGTAATGATCATTCTGTCATAAGTCAGTTCTAAAAGGCACATCTGATTAAATGGAATCTGTTAAAACATTGTCATTCCATAGAAATTGCTTTTAGAAAAAATCACCAACATTAGCTTGTTTACTTTTCATTTTTAATTTATTTTATGAAAACAGAGTCAAGATTCTTCATAATAGTGTGTGCTTTGGTATGATGAACAATATTTCCAATTGATTTTGTCCCATCTGTTTAAATAATTTCTCTTTCCCATTTGACCAACTCATTTGGAGGGAAATATAAGTACATATGCAACATGTGGACAGAACCATACGATTCCCCCATGATATGATTATTAAATTTTTCTGCTAATACATATGGAGAAGTGTTAAACTTTTTCCTGCCATTCGTGGACACATTTGTTGATGAACATCTGGCACATGTAAACTGCATGTGCTGGATACCATAAATTACATGGAAAGGCAGGAGACATCTCCCAGTTTATTAAAATATGTATACTCATGCATTTTTCACTATTTGTTCTAAGGATTAAAGTACTTCATATGGGTCAAGTGCTTAGAAAAGCTCAGATGCATAAGGCATATTTGGAAAATGTCAGCTATGATTTTGATTTTCCTGAAATGACTGGGAATGGGATATTAGGACTCGTATTACAGGTTAGTATCTCAGAGTCTTAATATGTCTTAATAAGTTTTTAGGGAACTGGAATTAGTACTCAAAAGTCCCATGGAGAAGAAGGAGATGTCTTTTTTTTTTTTTTTTTTTTTTTTTTTTTTTTTTTTTTTCACATTAACTCAGCCTTTATTAAACAACGAATATCCCTGGCTCTGTGGTAGTGACCATTTCCCGCCGTAATTACTGTTGAACGCCAGCTCTGGGGGTGTGACGCGGGGAACGCATAGTGAGGTCCACACTCCTTGTGACTGCAGCCTGAGTTCCTGTCCAGAGGCTTCCCTGCAGCTGGGTCCACCCACAGCCTGCTGCTGAGCGGTAGGTGTGTGTGGAGACTGCAGAAACAGGAAGTGTATGTGAAAGAGCACGCTTTATTGGGAAGCAGACTGCTGCAGTGACCAACAGACAGACCACCCAATGGGCACTTACACATAGTACTCCAAAAGACACAGGATGCTTTGCTAATAAAAATCAATGGGAACAGGGATTCTTCTGAGCAACTCCCCCAACCTCATCCCTTTCAGGGATTGAGAAATTTCCCAACCATTTTCCTGATGGCAGCCGTGGTTCACTAGAGATACAGCCCCTCAGGGGTGCCTTCCTGTTTCTTATAAAGAACATTTTCTTTAGATTTTTTGAAGTCTTCATTTGTTACTTTCATTCTACGTTCTCTTAAGGCCATCAGACCAGCTTCTGTACAGATTGCCTTGATGTCAGCACCAGAGAGGTCATCTTTAGCCATGATCAAGTCGTCCAGGGTTACATCATCAGCCAGTGTCATCCTGCTTGTGTGAATCTGAAAGATGCGCTTCTTCGTCTTTTCATCAGGCAGGGGGAACTCAATCTTCCTGTCAATGCGGCCTGGCCTGATAAGTGCTGGATCCAGAGTTTCTATTCGGTTTGTGGCCATGATAACTTTCACATCTCCCCTAGAATCAAATCCATCCAACTGGTTCAGCAGTTCCAACATTGTTCGCTGAATTTCTCTCTCCCCACCAGAATTGGAGTCATATCTTTTTGTCCCAATGGCGTCAATTTCATCAATAAACACGATGGACGGTGCATGTTCTTCAGCAACTCGAAACAATTCCCGTACGAGTTTGGGCCCATCACCTAGGTACTTCTGAATGAGTTCAGAGCCAACCACTCTCAAGAAAGTGGCTGAGGTTTGGTTTGCTACAGCTTTGGCTAACAAGGTTTTACCTGTGCCAGGTGGACCATAGAGAATGACCCCCTTAGGAGGCTTTATACCCATCTCTTCATAATATTCAGGATGGGTGAGAGGAAGCTCCACAGATTCCTTAATTTCCTGAATTTGGTTGTCCAACCCCCCAATATCCGCATAGGTCTCCTGGGGGGCCTTTTCCACCTTCATCACTGTGACCAGGGGATCCGTGTCATCCATCAGTACCCCTATCACAGCATGCACCTTGTGATTGAGCAGGACCGAGCAGCCAGGTTCCCCAGATCCTTGTCTACAAATGAAAGAATGCTGACGTAGTGTTCTGAGCCCACAGATGTAGACACGATGGCATGATTGTCATCAATGATCTCTTCCAAGGTTCCTACTGACATCGGGGTCCCCCTCAGATCATCCACTTTTGATCTTTCCTCCTCTTGCTTTTCTTCTAATGGTTTCATTTGTTCCTGATTTCTAATGAATTCTTCCTCCATGAGAAGATAGTCTTTAATTCTCTCTAACTTCAGTAATTTTAACCGGCACTGAGTGTGAGGTGTCACCAGTGGCAGTTTGCTGGCAGCGTCTGGTCCCTTCGTTTTCTTCTTCTTTTTCCCCACTCTAGTTGGTACAGGAGGTTCATATTTCTTCTTCTTGTCCTTATCATCCTTCTTGCCACCTCCAGGACCATGACCACCACTCTGACTTTGACCCATCTTGCCTTTGCCACTTGAGCTGCCGCTGCCGGAACGGAGATGTCTTATAATTTATTAACCATTTTCCCGTTTGCCCTGAGAATATTTGCTGGCAGAGCTTATGGCTGCAGCATTTACCCTAAGACAGCTTTGCCGTGAAATATCTCAGTTTACTTATTGTTTTTGCATCATTTTAATGTATCGACTTTGGACACAAAAGACATCATTCTATTTACAGCATTCTGTTTTTAGTAGTGGTATTTCCATTTACAAAATATAGTAATTCTTGATTGTGGAAAATGTCAAATCCTAGAAAACGTAGCATTCCTATGTGTGATGTTAACATTGTTCACGAACAGTTGTTGGCCGAAGATTCATTTGATGAATCTGAGTTTTCTGAAATAGATGATTCTGATGATTCAGACGATTCTGATGTTAGTTCTGTTTAGAAATAACTCTAAGAACAGTTTTTATATTTTACTTGCACATCGAAAATCAGTCAGATTTGCTTCAGCCTCAAAGAGCATGTTTATGTAAAATTAAATGAGCGCTGGCAGAGAGCTGCACTTTTTTGTTTCTAAACAGGAAGAGGGTTAAAATATGAGTGCTCAACTTACCACTTTGCTGCAGGATATTGATACTGGGGGAGGCTATGCATATTTGGGGACAGGGAATACATTGGTATTCTGTATTTTCTACTCAAGTTTGCCGTGAACCTAAAAATTCTCTAAAAAGTAAAATTTATTAAGGACTCAGAAAAATACTATTGGCATTATAAGATAATAATCATAATAATATCTGAGAAAGTCAGGGTCCATAAAAACAAACTTTAAATTACAGCCTTTCTCTCATTTATAGTCCTACCCACAACACCAATAAGTGGGTTACCAGAATTTGACTTTATGAGGAATTTCATTTATCGATTTGTGTTTGTCTGCCTTTGAGGTAGCTCAGCCTGGAAAACAAAGCTGACAGTCCTTTGTGGCGGTGTGATTGGCCTACTCAGGATACTACTGACTTGCCTAAAGTGCTCCTGTTACATTAGTTTATACAGTAATGGTCTGGGTTATTTTCTTCTGATCTGCATTATTTTCTCTTGTCTTAATTCTTTTGTGTTTTGTGTATTAAAGATTTATCACATAAAAAATAGGAGTACTCACCATCCATTTATTCCTTGTTATCAAAGACACAAAAGCATTGAATAGAGAACTATGTTTGTAAAAAGTTCTGTCCAGGAAGGCATGCTGTAAATAGAATGATGTCTTTTGTGTCCAAAGTTGATACATTAAAATGATGCAAAAACAGTAAGTAAACTGAAATATTTCACGGCAAAGCTGTCTTAGTAGGGTAAATGCTGCAGCCATAAGCTCTGCCAGCAAGTATTCTCAGGGCAAACGGGAAAAGGGTTAATAAATTGTAAGACATCTTCTTCTTCTCCATGGGACTTTTGAGTACTAATTCTAATTCCCTAAGGTAATAAAAAGTAGAGTTTGAGACAACCAAATCTTAAACTCAAATCTCAACCCCATTATTTTCTTGTGATGTGTCTAAGGCACCCCGGTATCTTCACTCAGCTTTAGTTTCCTCACGTGCAAGTTATGGACTTTAAGCCTATTTTGTTAGAGTTGTGAAAACAGGAGATGAAGACGGTAAAATCACTTAACTCGGTTTTGGGTATATAGTAGATGCTTATAAAATGTTAGGTAGTAACTAACAGCCATGGCTATTACTATCTTTATGCTGACATTATTTTTAATTTTTTGATTTTTAATTTTTGTAGGTAGGTACACAGCAGGTGTATATATTTGTGAAGTACATGAGATATTTTAATACAGGCATGCACTGTGAAATTATCACATTACGGAGAATGGAGTATCCATGCCCTTAGGCATTTATCCTTTGTGTTACAAACATCACGATTACACTCTTTTAGTTATTTTTAAATATACGGTTGAGTTATTGACTACAGTCACACTGTCGTGCTATTGAATACTAGGTCTTATTCATTCTTTCTAATTAATTTTTATACCCATTATATGTTGAAATTTTTGATAAATGCATACTATTAAAGCATTGTCATTTGTTTTCAATTACAATATTATGAAGTAGTGCCTACAGCAATAATAGCAATGAAAAGATTGAGGAGTAGGCCCAATGATTTGCTATACAGTTAGCAGATAGAAACCTAACCTACAGTCTTCAACAATATAAGCTACAGACTTTAGGGACAAGATACAAGAATGCCCTATGTGACTGAAATGTACACAAAACTGCTCAGCATGCATGGAATTAGTGTGTGTTTGAAAGTTTCCCCAAAGTAACAACATGGGTTTGTGATTTGGATATAGGTAACAAATGAGTGTTAGGTGTGTGTATATGTATGTGTGAATGCTCCTTAATTTATAATTAGAAGGAGCAAGGCTAAAGTGTAATACAAATAAATTACAAACCAGGACATTTATTTAACAACTATTAATGGCACATGTTATGTGACAGATACTGCGGTATATGCTACAAGTAGAGGTGTGGAAATTTGTAAGACATAGTCCTTAAAATCAAGTTTTTGGGGGGGGGCGGAGCAAGATGGCCGAATAGGAACAGCTCCAGTCTCCAACTCCCAGCGCGAGCGACACAGAAGACCGGTGATTTCTGCATTTTCAACTGAGGTACTGGGGTCATCTCACTAGGGAGTGCCGGACAATCGGTGCTGGTCAGCTGCTGCAGCCTGACCAGCGAGAGCTGAAGCAGGGCGAGGCATCGCCTCACCTGGAAGCGCAAGGGGGAAGGGGATCCGTTTTCCTAGCCAGGGGAACTGAGACACACAACACCTGGAAAATCGGGTAACTCCCACCCCAATACTGCGCTGTAAGCATACAGGCACACCAGAATATATCCCACACCTGGCCGGGAGGGTCCCACGCCCACGAAGCCTCCCTCACTGCTAACACAGCAGTCTGCCGCGATCTATCCGCAAGGCAGCAGCGAGGCTGGGGGAGGGGCGCCCGCCATTGCTGAGGCTTAAGTAGGTAAACAAAGCCGCTGGGAAGCTCGAACTGGGTGGAGCTCACAGCAGCTCAAGGAAGCCTGCCTGTCTCTGTAGTCTCCACCTCTGGGGACAGCGCACAGCTGAAGACCAACAGGGGAAGTAGCAGGAGCCGGTGCAGACGCGAACGACTCTGTCTGACAGCTTTGGGGAGAGCCGTGGATCTCCCAACGCGGAGGTTGAGATCTGAGAACGGACAGACTGCCCGCTCAGGTGTGTCCCTGACCCCTGAGTAGCCTAGCTGGGAGAAATCCCCCACTAGGGGCAGTCTGACACCCCACACCTCACAGGGTGGAGTACACCCCTGAGAGGAAACTTCCAAAGGAAGAATCAGACAGGTACACTCGCTGTTCAGCAATATTCTATCTTCGGCAACCTCTGCTGCTGATACCCAGGCAAACAGGGTCTGGAGTGGACCTCAAGCCATCTCCAACAGACCAACAGACAGTCCTTCTGACTGTCAGAAGGAAAACTATCAAACAGGAAGGACACCTATACCAAAACCGCATCAGTACGTCACCACCATCAAAGACCAGAGACAGATAAAACCACAAAGATGGGGAAGAAGCAGGGCAGAAAAGCTGGAAATTCAAAAAATAAGAGCGCAACTCCCCCTGCAAAGGAGCGCAGCCCATCGCCAGCAACGGATCAAAGCTGGTCAGAGAATGACTTGGACGAGAGGAGAGAAGAAGGCTTCAGTCCATCAAACTTATCAGAGCTAAAGGAGGAATTACATACCCAGCGCAAAGAAACTAAAAATCTTGAAAAAAGAGTGGAAGAATTGACAGCTAGACTCATTAATGCAGAGAAGATCATAAACGAAATGACAGAGATGAAAACCATGACACGAGAAATACGTGACAAATGCACAAGCTTCAGTAACCGACTCGATCAACTGGAAGAAAGAGTATCAGCGATTGAAGATCAAATGAATGAAATGAAGCGAGAAGAGAAACCAAAAGAAAAAAGAAGAAAAAGAAATGAGCAAAGCCTGCAAGAAGTATGGGATTACGTAAAAAGACCAAATCTACGTCTGATTGGGGTGCCTGAAAGTGAGGGGGAAAATGGAACCAAGTTGGAAAACACTCTTCAGGAAATCATCCAGGAGAACTTCCCCAACCTAGTAGGGCAGGCCAACATTCAAATTCAGGAAATACAGAGAACGCCACAAAGATACTCCTCCAGAAGAGCAACTCCAAGACACATAATTGCCAGATTCACCAAAGTTGAAATGAAGGAAAAAATCTTAAGGGCAGCCAGAGAGAAAGGTCGGGTTACCCACAAAGGGAAGCCCATCAGACTAACAGCAGATCTCTCGGCAGAAACTCTACAAGCCAGAAGAGAGTGGGGGCCAATATTCAACATTCTTAAAGAAAAGAATTTTAAACCCAGAATTTCATATCCAGCCAAACTAAGTTTCATAAGTGAAGGAGAAATAAAATCCTTTACAGATAAGCAAATGCTTAGAGATTTTGTCACCACCAGGCCTGCCTTACAAGAGACCCTGAAGGAAGCCCTAAACATGGAAAGGAACAACCGGTACCAGCCATCGCAAAAACATGCCAAAATGTAAAGACCATCGAGGCTAGGAAGAAACTGCATCAACTAACGAGCAAAATAACCAGTTAATATCTAATGGCAGGATCAAGTTCACACATAACAATATTAACCTTAAATGTTAATGGACTAAATGCTCCAATTAAAAGACACAGACTGGCAAACTGGATAAAGAGTCAAGACCCATCAGTCTGCTGTATTCAGGAGACCCATCTCACATGCAGAGACATACATAGGCTCAAAATAAAGGGATGGAGGAAGATCTACCAAGCAAATGGAGAACACAAAAAAGCAGGGGTTGCAATCCTTGTCTCTGATAAAACAGACTTTAAACCATCAAAGATCAAAAGAGACAAAGAAGGCCATTACATAATGGTAAAGGGATCAATTCAACAGGAAGAGCTAACTCTCCTAAATATATATGCACCCAATACAGGAGCACCCAGATTCATAAAGCAAGTCCTTAGGGACTTACAAAGAGACTTAGACTCCCATACAATAATAATGGGAGACTTCAACACTCCGCTGTCAACATTAGACAGATCAACGAGACAGAAAGTTAACAAGGATATCCAGGAATTGAACTCATCTCTGCAGCAAGCGGACCTAATAGACATCTATAGAACTCTCCACCCCAAATCAACAGAATATACATTCTTCTCAGCACCACATCGCACTTATTCCAAAATTGACCACATAATTGGAAGTAAAGCACTCCTCAGCAAATGTAAAAGAACAGAAATTATAACAAACTGTCTCTCAGACCACAGTGCAATCAAACTAGAACTCAGGACTAAGAAACTCAATCAAAACCGCTCAACTACATGGAAACTGAACAACCTGCTCCTGAATGACTACTGGGTACATAACGAAATGAAAGCGGAAATAAAGATGTTCTTTGAAACCAATGAGAACAAAGATACAACATACCAGAATCTCTGGGACACATTTAAAGCAGTGTGTAGAGGGAAATTTATAGCACTAAATGCCCACAAGAGAAAGCAGGAAAGATCTAAAATTGACACTCTAACATCACAATTAAAAGAACTAGAGAGGCAAGAGCAAACACATTCAAAAGCTAGCAGAAGGCAAGAAATAACTAAGATCAGAGCCGAACTGAAGGAGATAGAGACACAAAAAACCCTCCAAAAAATCAATGAATCCAGGAGTTGGTTTTTTGAAAAGATCAACAAAATTGACAGACCGCTAGCAAGGCTAATAAAGAAGAAAAGAGAGAGGAATCAAATAGATGCAATAAAAAATGATAAAGGGGATATCACCACTGACCCCACAGAAATACAAACTACCATCAGAGAATACTATAAACGCCTCTACGCAAATCAACTAGAAAATCTAGAAGAAATGGATAATTTCCTGGACACTTACACTCTCCCAAGGCTAAACCAGGAAGAAGTTGAATCCCTGAATAGACCAATAGCAGGCTCTGAAATTGAGGCAACAATTAATAGCCTACCCACCAAAAAAAGTCCAGGACCAGATGGATTCACAGCTGAATTCTACCAGAGGTACAAGGAGGAGCTGGTACCATTCCTTCTGAAACTATTCCAATCAATAGAAAAAGAGGGAATCCTCCCTAACTCATTTTATGAGGCCAACATCATCCTGATACCAAAGCCTGGCAGAGACACAACAAAAAAAGAGAATTTTAGACCAATATCCCTGATGAACATTGATGCAAAAATTCTCAATAAAATACTGGCAAACCGGATTCAGCAGCACATCAAAAAGCTTATCCACCATGATCAAGTGGGCTTCATCCCTGGGATGCAAGGCTGGTTCAACATTCGCAAATCAATAAACGTAATCCAGCATATAAACAGAACCAAAGACAAGAACCACATGATTGTCTCAATAGATGCAGAAAAGGCTTTTGACAAAATTCAACAGCCCTTCATGCTAAAAACACTCAATAAATTCGGTATTGATGGAACGTATCTCAAAATAATAAGAGCCATTTATGACAAACCCACAGCTAATATCATACTGAATGGGCAAAAACTGGAAAAATTCCCTTTGAAAACTGGCACAAGACAGGGATGCCCTCTCTCACCACTCCTATTCAACATAGTGTTGGAAGTTCTGGCTAGGGCAATCAGGCAAGAGAAAGAAATCAAGGGTATCCAGTTAGGAAAAGAAGAAGTCAAATTGTCCCTGTTTGCAGATGACATGATTGTATATTTAGAAAACCCCATCGTCTCAGCCCAAAATCTCCGTTAAGCTGATAAGCAACTTCAGCAAAGTCTCAGGATACAAAATTAATGTGCAAAAATCACAAGCATTCTTATAC